>NW_020173375.1:1379279-1405609 GCF_003031525.2 Neophocaena asiaeorientalis asiaeorientalis
TTGCTGAAAGTGGGGTGTTAAAGTCCCCTACTATGAAAGTGTTACTGTCGATTTCCCCTTTTATGACTGTTAGCATTTGCCTTATGTATTGAGGTGTTCTTATGCTGGCTTCATATATATTTACAATTGTCATATCTTCTTCTTGGATTGATCCCTTGATCATCATGTAGTGTCCTTCTTTGTCTCTTGTAATAGTCTTTATTTTAAAGTCTATTTTGTCTGATATGAGAATTGCTACTCCAGCTTTCTTCTGATTTCCACTTGCATGGAATATCTTTTTCCATCCCCTCACTTTCAGTCTGTATGTGTCTCTAGGTCTGAAGTGGGTCTCTTGTAGACAGCATATATAAGGGTCTTGTTTTTGTATCCATTCAGCCAATCTGTGTCTTTTGGTGGGAGCATTTAGTCCATTTACATTTAAGGTAATTATCGATATGTATGTTCCTATTCCCATTTTCTTAATTGTTTTGGGTTTATTATTGTAGGTCTTTTCCTTCTCTTGTGTTTCTTGCCTACAGAAGTTCCTTTAGTATTTGTTGTAAAATTGGTTTGGTGGTGCTGAACTCTCTCAGCTTTTCCTTGTCGGTGAAGGTTTTAATTTCTCCATCAAATCTGAATGAGATCCTTGCTAGGTAGAGTTATCTTGGTTGTAGGTTTTTCTCCTTCAGCACTTTAAATATGTCCTGTCACTCCTTTATGGCTTGCAGAGTTTCTGCTGAAAGATCAGCTGTTAACCTTATGGGGATTCCCTTGTGTGTTATTTGCTGCTTTTCCCTTGCGCTTTTAATGGTTTTTTTCTATTTAATTTTTGACAGTTTGATTAATATGTGTCTTGGAGTGTTTCTCCTTGGATTTATCCTGTATGGGACTCTCTGTGCTTCCTGGACTTGATGAACTATTTCCTTTCCCATATTAGGGAAGTTTTCAACTATAATCTCTTCAAATATTTTCTCAGTCCCTTTCTTTTTCTCTTCTTCTTCACACTTTGGATTTGGCCCCGCCTCTGCATGTAGGTTGCCTGAGGGCGTCTGTTCTTCACTCAGACAGGACGGGGTTAAAGTAGCCGCTGATTCGATGGCTCTGGCTCACTTAGGCTGGGGGGAGGTAGGGGTACGGAGTGCGGACCGAGCCTGCGGCGGCAGAGGCCTGCGTAACATTGCACCAGCCTGAGGCGTACCATGCGTTCTCCCGGGGAAGTTGTCCCTGGATCACGGGACCCTGGCAGTGGCGGACTGCACAGGCTCCAGGAAAGGGAGGTGGGGATAGTGACCTGTGATCGCACACAGGCTTCTTGGTGGAGGCAGCAGCAGCCTTAGCGTCTCATGCCCATCTCTGGTGTCTGCACTGATAGCTGTGGCACGCGCCCATCTCTGGAGCTCCTTTAAGCAGTGCTCTTAATCCCCTCTCCTCGCGCACCAGGAAACAAAGAGACAAGAAAAAGTCTCTTGTTTCTTCGGCAGCTCGAGACTTTTCCCAGGCTCCCTCCTGGCTAGCCATGGCACTAACCCCTTCAGATCTAAGCTCCGAAGCCTGAGCCTCAGCTCCCAGCCACAGCCTGTCCTGGCAGGTGAGCAGACAAGCCTCTCAGGCTGGTGAGTGCTGGTCAGCACCGATCCTCTGTGTGGGAATCTCTCCACTTTGCCCTCCGCACCCCTGTTGCTGTGCTCTTCTCCGTGGCTCTGAAGCTTCCCCCCTCCTCCACCCGCAGTCTCTGCCCGCAAAGGGGCTTCTACTGTGTGGAAACCTTTCCTCCTTCACAGCTCCCTCCCACTGGTGCAGGTCCCATCCCTATTCTTTTGTCTCTGTTTTTTCTTTTTTCTTTTGCCCTACCCAGGTACATGGGCAGTTTCTTGCCTTTTGGGAGGTCTGAGGTCTTCTGCCAGCGTTCAGTTGGTGTTCTATAGGAGCAGTTCCACGTGTAGATGTATTTCTGATGCATCTGTGGGGAGGAAGGTGATCTCCACGTCCTACTCTTCCGCCATCTTCTCCTGTCTCCTGTAACACCACTTTTTATTTCTTACATGATTTAAAAAACAAATGCAGGGAATTCCCTGGTGGTCCAGTGGTTAGGACTCCATGCTGTCACTGACCGGGCCTGGGTTCAGTCCCTTGTTGGGAAACTAACATCCTGCAAGCTGCGTGGCATGGCCATGTATCAATAGATCTAGAAAAGCATTCACAAAATCCAACACCTACTCATGATAAAAACTCTCAGCAAACTAGAAATACAGGGGAACTTTCTCAGCTTCATAAAGAACATCTACAAAAACCTATAGCTAACATCATACGTAATGGTGAAAAACCAGAAGCTTTCCCACTAAGATCAGGTATAATGCAAGAATGTGCCTTCTCATCACTCCTTTTCAAAACTGTACTGGAAGTCCTAGCTAATACAATGGAACAAGGAAAGGAAATATATAAAAGGCATACAGATTGGGAAGGAAGAAATCAAACTTTCTTTGCTTACAGATGACATGACTGTCTATGTAGAAAATCCTAAAGAACAAAAGTACTGCTGAAACTAATAATTACAGCAAAGCTGCAGGACACAAAGTGAATTTATTAAAGTCAATCACTTTCCTGTATACCAGCAATGAATTTGAAACTAACAATAGAATACCATTTACATTAGCGCACCCCTACCCCCCAAAAAAAATACATAGGCATAAATCTAACAAAACAAGATCTATATGAGGAAAATTACAAAACTCTGGTGAACAAAATAAAAAAGCTAAATAAGTAGAGATATTCCATGTTCATGGATAGAAATACTCAATATCATCCAGGGGTATGGTATTGGTGAAGCAAATCAATGGAACAGAATAAAGAGCCCAGATAGACCTACATAAATAGACCTACATAAATATAATCAACTGATCTTTGACAAAGGACCAAAAGTAATACAACGGAAGAAAAACAGTCTTTTTAACAAATGATGCTGGAACTACTAGACATCCACATCCAAAAAAACTGATGTAGACAAACCTTATACCTTTAACAAAAATTAACTCAAAATGGATCCAGAGACCTAAATGTAAAACACAAAACTATAAAACTCATAGAAGATAACATGGGAGAATACCTAGGTGACCTTGGAAATGGCAGCAACGTTTTAGATACACTACTTTCAAAGGCATGATCTATGAAAGAAATAATTGGTAAGCTGGTCTTCACTAAAATTAAAAACTTCTCCTCTGTGAAAGACACTGTCTAGAGAATGAGAAGACAACCACTGACTGGGGGAAAGTATCTGCAAAACACACAATCTGATAAAGGATTGTTATCTAACATATACAAAGAACTCTCAAAACTTGTGAAAGAATTTCAATCTAAAATAGAACTGGAGGATGTAATTGGAAAATCTCACACATGTGTCCTCAGGAAGACAAAAACTTAAGGACTAAGAAACTGATTTCCTTTAAAGGCCTGATTTACAGAACACTGATAGTGCCAAAATTTTCTCAGATGACAGGGGGTTGATCAGGGGTTATCTCATATCAACCTTGGGAAGTTTCATGACTGGGAGATGACCCAGGTCAGGATGGACTCACCAAGTGGGCTGAATTGAGTTTTGTTTCTGTGACTGGACTGATTTTATCTGCTCAGGAAGTTTCCAAGGCTGGTCTCCATTTGTTGTATATTTTAACTGACTCTAACTGGACTCTCCCCTCTATACATTTCCTGTCCATAAATACAACCTGCCCCAAACCCTCAATGGACTCACCTGTAGCTTGCTATGGTTTGCTTGTCCTAAATTACAGTTCCTCTGCTATTCCTGAATAAACTCATCTTTTTGAGTTTACCTCTTTGTTTAGGTCAAACAAACACAACAAGAAAACGACCCAATTAAAAACTGGCCAAAGACCTGAACAGATACCTCACCAAAGAAAACACAGACAGGGCAAATAAGCATATGAAAAGATGCTCCACATCATACGTCATCAGGGAAATGCAAATTAAAGTGAGATACCACCACACACATCACAATAGCCAAAATGCAGAACACTGAGAACACCAAAAGCTGACAAGGATGTGGAGCAATAGAAAGTCTCCTTCACTGCTGGTGGGGATGCAAATTAGTACAGCCACTCTGGAAGACAGTTTGGCAGTTTCTTACAAACTAAACACACTCTTACCATTTGAGCCAGCAATCATGCTCCTCGGTATTTACCCAAATGAGGTGAAAACTTACATCCACATAAAAACCTGCACATGAATGTTTTTAGCAGCTTTATTAATAACTGCCAAAACTTAAAAGTAGCCAGAATGTCTTTCAGTAGGTGAATGGATAAATGAACTGTGATATATCCAGACAATGTAATATTAACACTAAAAAGAAATCAGCTATCAAGCCGTGAAAAGACACAGAGGAAACGTGAATCATAGAGTATGTGGCCTTCTCAGACCAGCTTCCTCCATATAACTAACTGGAAGAGGCTAATCTGAAAAAGCTACATACTGTATGATTCCAACTATATGACATTTTGGAAAAGGAAAACTATGGAAACAGTAGAAGGATGAGTGGTTGCCAGGGGTTTATCAGGGTTGGGGGAAGGGAGTGATGAATAAGTAGAGCACAGAGGATTTTTAGGGCAAGTGAAACTATTTTATATGATGCTGCAAATGGTGGATACATATCATTACACATTTATCCAAACCTACAGAATATCCAACGCCAAGAGTCAACCCTATAGTAAACCATGGACTTGTAATGATGTGTCAATGTACATTCCATAATTGTAACAGACATAGTGCTCTGGTTCAGAATACTGACAGTGGGGTAGGCTGTACATGTGTGAAAACAGAGTATATATGGGAATGCTCTGTTGTTTCCACTCAATTTTACTGTGAAGCTAAAAGAAGCTCTAAAAAATAAAGTTTATTTAAAAAAAAAAAAAGATTAGACACCATAACCAAATGGGATATATCCCAGGAATGCAAAAGTGGTTCAATATACAAAAAAATCAATCAGTATAATACAACACATTAATAGAACAAAGGACAAAAGCTACATGATCAACTCAATCGACATAGAAAAGGCATTTGGCAAAAGCTATCACCTTTCATGATAAAACACTCAGAAAACTACAAATAGAAGGAAATTTCCCCAACATGACATAGACCATATATGAAAAACCCACAGTTTACATCATATTCTATAGTGAAACACAAAGTTCTCTCCCTAAGATCAGGAACAAGACAAGGATGCCCAATGGCACTATTGCTATTCAACACTGTGTTGGAAGTTCCAGCCAGAGCAATTAGACAAGAAAAAACAATAATAAAAGGCATCTAAACTGGAGAAGAAGAAGTAAAACTATCTTTATATGCATTAAATATGATCCTATATGTAGAAAATTCCAGAGAATCTACAAGAAAGCTCCTAAAGCTAATAAATTCAGCAAAGTTGCAGGTTACAAGATCAGCAAACAAAAAGCAGTTGCATAGTTGTCTTTCTATAAACAGATAATGAACAATCCAAAAAAGAAATTGAGAAAGGAATTCCATTTACAATAGCAACTAAAAGAATAAAACAGGAGTAAATTTAACCAAGACGTTAAAGACCTGTGCATTGAAAATTACAAAACACTGCTGAAGATATAAACGAAGACCAAAATAAATGGAAAGGGGACATCACTTTTGGCACAGTGGTTAAGAATCCGCCTAACAATGCAGGGGACATGAGTTTGATCCCTGGGCTGGGAAGATCCCACATGCCACAGAGCAACTAAGCCTGTGCACCACGACTACTGAGTCTGCGCTCTAAAGCCTGCAAGCCACAACTACTGAGCCCACGAACTGCAACTACTGAAGCCCGCACACTCTGGGACCTGCATGTCGTAACTACTGAGCCCATGTGCTGCAACTACTGAAGCCCACGCACCTACAGCCCACGCTCAGCAACAAGAGAAGCCACTGCAATAAGAAGACTACGCACCGCAACAGAGAGTAGCCCCCGCTCATCACAACTAGAGAAAGCCCACATGTAGCAATGAAGACCCAACACAGCCAAAATTTTTAAATAAATAAATAATAAATGGAAAGACATCCTGTGTTCATGAGTTAGAAAACTTTACATTGTTAAAATGTCAATACTTCATAAAGTGATCAGCAGATTCAATGCAATCACTACCAAAATTCCAACAACCTTTTCTGCAGAAATGGAAAGGCCAACAGTCAAATCCATATGGAATTGCAAGGGTCCCAAAAAAGCCAAAATAATCTGAAAAGGAAGAACATGAGAAGACTCACACCTCCCAATATTAAAACTTACTACAAACGTACAGTAATCAAAACAGTGCGATACTAGAACATGGATAGACTTGCAGACCAAAGGAATAGTATTGAGACCCCAGAAACAAACTTATATATCTACAGCCCACTGATGTCTGACAAAAGGGAAAGAAAAGTCTATTCAACAAATGGTGCTGGGATAACTGAATTTCCACATGGAAAAGAATGAAGCTCTCTACAAATGCTAATGCATATATATGGAATATTTAAAAAAATGGTACTGATGAACCTAATTGCAGGGCAGGAATAAAGATATAGAGAATGGACTTGAAGACACAGGGGGGGAGGGGGAAGCTGGGATGAAGTGAGTATCATCAACATATATACACTACCAAATGTAAAATAATTAGCTAGTGGGAAGCAGCAGCATAGCACAGGGAGATCAGCTCAGTGCTTTGCGATGACCTAGAGGGGTGGGATAGCGAGGGTGGGAGGGAGGCTCAAGAGGGAGGGCATATGGGGACATATGTATGCATATGGCTGATTCACTTTGGTGTACAACAGAAACTAACACAGTATCGTGAAGCAATTATACTCCAATAAAGATCTATTAAAAAAAAAAAAGAATGGGGCTTCCCTGGTGGCGCAGTGGTTGAGAGTTCGCCTGCCGATGCAGGGACGCGGGTTCGTGCCCCGGTCTGGGAGGATCCCACATGCCGCGGAGCGGCTGGGCCCATGGGCCATGGCTGCTGGGCCTGAGCGTCTGGAGCCTGTGCTCCACAATGGGAGAGACCACAGCGGTGAGAGGGCTGCATACTGCCAAAAAAAAAAAAAAATGAAGAAGAATGAAGCTGAACCCCTAACTTACGCTACATGTAAAAATTAACTCAAAACTGATCAAACCTAAATGTGAAAACTAAAAGCATAAAACTCCTAAAAGAAAACATAGGGGGAAAGCTCTATGACATTGAATTTGCAAATAAGTTCTTATATATGACTCCAAAAGCACAAGCAACCAAAAACAAAGAGAGAGAGAAAGAGAATTAGACTTCATCAAATTTTATAACTTTTGTATATCAAATGACGTTATCTAGAAAGTGTAAAGAAAACCTAAAGAATGGAAGAAAATATTTGCAAATCATTTATCTGATAAGGGTTTAATATCCAGAATATACAAAGAATGCTTGTAACTCAACAACAACAAAAAAACTCTAAGTAATCAAAAAATGGGCAAAGGACTTGAATAGACATTTCTCCAAAGATATGCAAATAGCCAATAAGCCTAAGAAAAGATGCTCAACATCCCTAATCATTAGGGAAATATAAACGAAAACCACAATGGGATAATACATCACACCCATGAGGACTGGCTATTATCAAAATATACCAGAAAATAACAAGTGTTGATGAGTATGAAGAAATTGGAACCCTGTCCATTGCTAAGGAGAATGTAAAACAGTACAGCCACTGTGGAAAACAGTGTGATGTTTCCGCAAAAAAGTAATCCTAAAATTACCATATTACTCAGTAATTCCACAACTAGGTGTATACCCAAAAGAATTGAAAACAGGGTTTCAAACAAATACTTGTACACCAATGTTCACTGTGACATTATTCACAATAGCAAAAAGGTGGAAACAACCCAAGTGTCCATCAACAGATAAATGATTAAACAAAATGCAGTTATACACATGCAATGGAATATTATATAGACATGAAAAATTAAAATGAAGTTCTGATACATGCTACAATATGAATGGATCTTGAAAACATTATGCTAAGTAAAACAAGCCAGATGCCAAGGAACAAATATTGCATGATTCTACTTATATGGCATACCTAGAATAGGTAAATTCACAGAGAGTAGATTAAGATTACCAAGGGTGGGAGGTAGGATGGAAATGAATTGTCTGGGATGATTTGAAATTTGGGGGGGAAAGTTAGTGGTAATGGGTTCACACATTGTGAAGGTAATTGACGCCACTGCACTGTACCCTTAAAAATGGTTAAAATAATATCAAAAAAACAAACAACCCCATCCAAAAATGGGCAGAAGACCTAAACAGACATTTCTCCAAAGACGACATACAGATGGCCAACAGGAACATGAAAAGATGCTCAGCATCACTAATAATTAGAGAAATGCAAATCAAAACTACACTGAGGGATCACCTCACACCAGTCAGAATGGCCATCATCAAAAAGTCTACAAACAATAAATACTGAAGAGGGTGTGGAGAAAAGGGAATCCTCTTGCACTGTTGGTGGGAATGTAAGTTGGTGCAGCCACTGTGGAAAACACTATGGAGGCTCCTAAGAAAACTAAAAATACAGCTACCATATGATCCAGCAACCCCACTCCTGGGTATATATACAGAAAAGACAAAAACTCTAATTCGAAAAGAATTGCCATCTGAAGCAATGTGGATGGACCTAGAGATTATCATACTGAGTGAAGTAAGTCAGACAGAGACTAATATATGTTATCACTTATATGTGGAATCTAAAAAATAATACAAATGAACTTATTTATGAAAAAATCACTTTGCTATACACCTGAAACTAACACTATATTGCAAATCAACCATAGTGTAGTAACAAAAAAAGAGGTCAAAATGGCAAATTTTATGTTGTATATATTTTACCACAATAAAAAACACTTTTACAAACCTTTTTCTAAAGACAAGGAGAAACTGTCACAGCAGAAATAAAAGATAAGGCTAGGTCAAAAAGGGAGGGTGTATGCGTCCCACATAGGGATTCAAAGGAAACCTAAGAAGGAAAATAGTAAGGAGGGAAGCACTATCCAGAGACCCCAACCCCACCCAGAGCACAACCATGGAAGAGTCCCCACACCCTGGCTGTTACTCAAGTCTGACCATCTCACCAGAAAGCTGTGGGGTACAGACACAGCAAGATGCTGTTAACTTGTCATGGATCAGGGACTTCCCTGGTGGCGCAGTGGTTAAGAATCTGCCTGCCAATGCAGGTGACATGGGTTCGAGCCCTGGTCCGGGAAAATCCCACATGCCACGGAGCAACTAAGTACTTGCGCCACAACTACCGAGCCTGCGCACCACAACTACTGAGCCCACATGCCACAACTACTGAAGCCCACACGCCTAGAGCCCATGCTCCACAACAAGAGAAGCCACCAAAATGAGAAGCCCACGCACCATAACAAAGAGTAGCCCCTGCTCGCTGCAACTAGAGAAAGCCTGTGTGCAGCAACGAAGATCCAACACAGCCAAATTAATTAATTAATTATTTTTAAAAGCGTATATAACTTGTCACGGACCAACTGTTCTCCTGGCACCATCAAAGGCACTAGAGAGAAAACTGTGAATAAGACACTAACACCCCTGGCCTCATGGGGCTCACAGTTTAGTGGGTGAGTCATAATGTAACTAGGGGGACAGAAAGCAGGCCTCTGAAAAAGTAAAGACCTTAAAAGTTGAGGAGGAAAGTTATCTATAAACCCTTAAAAAATTAGAGAAGCATGAAAGAAGCATTTTCAGATGCTTATGTTAATTTTAAGAAATTAAGAGACAAAGGAGCTTTCACAACTTCATCTATTGATATTTGAGTTTCTTTCTCTGGCCACTGAAGGCTGTGTCTGAGGAAAAGGCAGAAGATGGGCACCTTGGGCCCAGGCAGCCCTGGCTCCCAACCACCCCCCAAGGTCTATGAGAGTGTCTCCCTCCTACCTGAAGCCACTTTAGGTTGGTTGCCAACAATTCCAACAGTCCTCCCATTCATTCTTGCAAAACCAACGATGATGTTCTTGGCATAGCTGGGCATGATTTCAAAAAATTCTCGCTCATCAACAACCTGCAGGGATAAATTTACTCTTGAGCTCAAAATGATAAACAAGATCCAACTCCATTATAGAATGACAGACATTTACAGAATTACAGGCTGGATAGCTACTCCCTACCACAGGTTCTCCCAGGAAGCAGGACAACAGGCAGAGGCACTACCTCCTCCCTGCTGAAAGGGAAAACACTCTCGTACACAAATGGAAGAGGATAAACCAGTATAGTCTTTTTTAAAGGTTCTATTTGAACTTGGCATATTTAATACACTTTTTTTTTTTACCTTACTTTGAAATCATTTCAAACTTTCATAAAAATTTCCAGAATACAAAAAAATTTAAATATCCTTCACCCAGATTCCCCATTTATTAACGTTTTACCATGTAAGCTTTATAGTTCCCTCTCCCAACCTGCCTACCCTGCTTTTCTGTCTGTCTCTTAAGTATGTGTCTGTATATATATTCTCTAACTATATATATGTCCATACACACAACATTTTTTCCTGAACTGTTTTGAGAATAAGTTACAGACACGACGCCTCTTTACCTCTAAGTACCTATCTAAGTGTCTACCTCCTAAGAACAGGACATTCTCTTCTATAACTTCAGTGATATTATCAAAATCAGGAAATTAACATTAATATATTATTATCTATTATAAAACCTTATTCAAATTTCACCAGCTATTCCAATAACATCCCTTATAGCAACAAAAATCTGGTTCTAGAACCTGACCCAAGATCACCTGGTACTCTGAGTGGTCATGTGGTCTCTTTAGCCTGCCTTGATTCTTTCCCCTCAATCTTTGTCTTTTATGTTCATAACATTTTTGAAGACTACAGGTCAGTTACTTGGTTATTTGGGTTTCACGTTTGTTCATGTTTAATTTCAGGTAAAACATTTTTGGCAGAATATCACAGAAGTGACCCTCTCAAGTGCATCACATCAAAAGGCACATGATGTCACTTTGTCCATTAATGGTGGTGATATATATCAGGTTTCTCCCCTGTAAAGTTACTATTTTTCCACTTGTAATCAATAAGTATTTTGTAGGGAAATATTCTGAAATTATGTAAAAATCCTATGCTTCATCAAGCTTTTACCTAGTAGGTTTAGTTAGCATTCATAGATGATCCTTGATTATTAACCCAATTTCTGCCATGATAACTGCCAAACAATTTTTCTAACCCCATTTTTCCTTCTCCATTTATTACTTGGTATTCTATTGTCAAAAATGTCTTTGCCTTTCCCATTTACTTATGGGAAATCCACAGTATGAAGGTATAGATTTTTGTTTTATTATGTGGATTGTAATCTTTACCACCAACATTTATTTTATGTTCAAAGTATTCCACATTTGACAGTGAGAGCTCATTCAAGGTGGATCCTATGCCCTTTTGATGCTTCTCCATCATTCTTTGAGCATTACCTTACATTCTGGAATTACCTTACTTTCAGATTCATCTTGTATTTTTTTCCTGCCCCAAGCCCTAGAATCAGCCATTTCTCCAAGGGACCCAGGTCCCCAAGGGTGGGGGGTAGAATAAATGGCTGCTTCTAAGAAGCTAGCCCAGGGCACAGAGCTAGGAGATCTACATACACACACACACACACACACACACACACACACATTTCTGTAAGTAATATGAAAACCAGGAGTTCATACTGATAACTCCAATTCCAACTTCCAATTCAACTACAGGGTTCATTCTAGTATCCCCCTTTCCATACTATAACTCCTTTCTCCTATAGTGGACATCTAACTCGCATTATCCTCAAAACGTAGTTATTATTCAATCCTCAAATGTAAATGAAATGGTTTCAGAATTGCTAACCCATATGACAGCAAAAAAACAAAAACAAAAACCCAATATTCAGTATTTCTTTATGACTATTTCTGTCATTAGACTAAAGGTATATAGTCAAAATACTGCGTTCAAAAGTTATTCATTTGAAACACAGTTTCATTTGTTTTTATTTCAAAGGTTTACCCCCACCCTGTCTTGATTTTATTTTTAGTATGTAAACATTAATATAGGTTAATAGTGTCACTCCCCATCCCTTCCACTCACGATGTTTTTGTTTTGGGTTTTTTTTTGCAGTGCTGCACAGCTTTCGGGATCTTAGTTCCCTGACCAGGGATCGAACCCGGGCCCACAGCAGTGAAAGTGCTGAGTCCTAACCACTGGACCACCAGGGAACTCCCTCACCCTGTTATTAATGTCATCATTTTCTGATTTATCCTTTGTGTGTGCACTGCAAAAATGAGTAGATACATTTATAGATTTTTAATTCCCCTTCCACCTTAGATGGAAAGTAACAAACTATAGATACTCTCTCACACTCTGAGTTTCTCTCTTGCACTCTGAGTTTCTTCACTTAACAATATATCCTGGAAATCTCTCCATATCAGTTCATAGAGCTTTTCCTCACTCTTTTTCACTCCTGCATAGTACTCCATTGTGTGGACGTACCAAAGTTTATTCAACCAATCTCCTATGTGTTGTGTACACTATTTTGACACTTACATTCAGGTTGTTTAGAATACTTTGCAATTATAAATAACACTGTAACAGTAGGAACCTTGTGCATCTATAATTGTGTAAAGTGGGAAGTGTATCTTCAGGGTAAATTCCTAGAAGTGGGACTGCTGAGGCAAACTCTCAGATAGCTCTTACCATCAACACATGACAGTGCCTGCTTCCCCATAGACTTGCCATGGAAAGTATTTTCAAGTTTTGAATCACTGGCCAATCTGACAAAAGAGAAATAACTCAGTATAATTTTAAGTTGCATTTCTAGCATTATGAGTAAAGCTGAACATCTCTCAAATATGTTTAAGGTCCATTTTGTATCTTCTTTTGTGAGCTATCTATTCATGATTTTTGCCTGCTTTTCTATCAGTTTTAGTCTTTATTCCTTCAATTTTTAAAAAAGTTCTTTACGTATTAGGGATATTGGTCCTTTACTTGTGATATACGTTGCAAATATTTTCTCCCAGTTTGCTGGTTGTCTTTTTTGTTGTTGTCATTGTTGTTGTTGTTTTGGGGGGAGGCCACACCACGAGGCATGCAGGATCTTAGTTCCCCAACCAGGGATTGAACCTGTGCCCCCTGCAGTAGAAGTATGGAGTCCTAACCACTGGACCACCAGGGAATTCCTGGTTGTCATTCATTCATTCATTCATTCATTCATTTATGGCTGTGCTGGGTCTTCGCTGCTGTGCACGGGCTTTCTCTAGTTGCGGCGAGCAGGGGCTACTCTTTGTTGCGGTGCGTGGGCTTCTCACTGTGGTGGCTTCTCTTTGTTGCAGAGCACGGGCTCTAGGTGCTCAGGCTTCAGTAATTGTGGCACGTGGGCTTCAGCAGTTGTGGCATGCAGGCTCAGTAGTTGTGGCTCACAGGCTCTAGAGTGCAGGCTCAGTAGTCGTGATGCACGGGCTTAGCTGCTCCGTGGCATGTGGGATCTTCCTGGACCAGGGCTCAAACCTGTGTCCCTTGCGATGGCAGGTGGATTCTTAACCACAGTGCCACCAGGGAAGTCCCCCTGGGTGTCTTTTAACTTCATGTATTTTTTTGCTATGCAGAGTGGAATTTTTAAATGTTTATATAGTCATACTTATCAATTTTTTAACTGAAACTGAATTTTAAATCATAGTTCAAAATCCTTTACCTTCTCCTAAAGTTAGAGAAATTTATCTATGCTTTCTTTAAATATTTCACTTATTATATTTAGTTCTCTGATCTATTATTAGTTTATTTTTGCATATGGTATAAACTACGAATAAAATTTTATATTTTCCTAACCAGCTATCCAGGTGTCTAGCACCATTTCTTTATTTATTTATTTTGCAGGGCGGGGAGCCACACTGCACAGCTTGTGGGATCTTAGTTCCCTAACCAGGGACTGAACCTGGGCAGTGAAAGAGCAAAGTCCTAACCACTGGACTGCCAGGCAATTCCTTAGCACCATTTATTGAAGAGCTAATCTTTGCCCCTGGAATTTGACATAATACCTTTATCATATGTACCAGAATTCTATATGTACTTGAATCAACTTCTAGCTTTTCTATTCTATTCCACTGATCTATTTATGTGCCAGGACTACACTGTTTTAACTACAGCATGCTTTAATAGAGGATATGGCCATAGCTTTTCTTTTGATGTTCTTATATTAACTCAATATCCAGGAACAAGGGATGTCTCTGCATCTGTTCAAGTCTGTTTTCATGTTTTTCAGAAGTTTTAAAATTTGCCCCATAAGTTTATTACTAAATATTTTATCTTTATTGCTATGCAAAATGAGTTTTTACATTACCACAATATAATTGGTTACTGTTCATGTATATGAAGACTATTCCTAGGTTAATTTTATATCCTGTTCCCTATTTATTGTTTCAGTTTTATCACGCATTCCCTAGGATTTTTAGCATATTATGTCATACACAAGCATAGGTCAACTTTTGCAAAGCTTTTTGCCTCTAACTGATCTTCTTCTTTATCTAATTGCATTGGCTAATACCTCCAGTACAATGTTAAATAATAGTGGAGATAGAGAGAGCATCCTTGCCTTGTCCCAGACCTTAGTGTAAGTATTTCCATATTAAGATGCTTTGTCTTGAAAAAGTGTATATTAAACTATCATGTTAAGTATTCATCAATTCCTACTTTCTTGAGTGTTTCTATTAGAAATGGGTGTTGAACTTTCTTAAAGCCTTTTCTCAGCATTGTATGAAAACAACCATATAATCTTTCTCCTGTCTATCTATTAATGCAGTATATTATAGATTTTCTAGAACCAACCTTGCATTCCTACAATAAATCCCACTTGCTTATGGTATATAATTTTAACATGGTGTTGGAGTCTGTTAGCTAACATTTATTTGGTATTGTTGCCTCAATATTGGTAAATGATGCCAATCTGAAATCTTTTTCAGTTCTATATCAGGTTCAGGTATATCAATGTCATACTTGTTTCATAAAAAGAATTTGTACAGGGTGTGTGTGTGTGTGTTTACTGTCTATGATCTGAAATAATTTATGTAGCACTGTGATTCTTTGGTCTTGGAAGGTTTCATAGAATTCCCACATGAAATTATCTAGGTCTAGTGCTATTTTTGTGAAATAACTACTATGTAATTTGGTCCACTTAGGCTTTCTACCTCTAATGGGGTCAATTTTGGGTAAAATGTATTTTCCAAATAAAATGTCCAGTTCATCTAACCTCTTATGATTTTTAAATTTCTTCTATCTCTATCATTTCTCCTTTCCACTTTTTACTTGTGCCTTTTTTTAAAGTTAGCTAGTAGTTACTCTATTCCATTAGTTACAGCTATTTTTCTATTTCCCAAGTCATAAAATTTCTGCTTTTATCCTTATTAAATCCTGTCTTGTTATTCTTTGGAATATTTTTTCCCCAGCTTTTTGAGTGGAGAATTTAGTTTCTTTTCCTTCTTTCATTTTTCACTAAGCAATTAAGGCTATAAATTTTCCTCCTCTCATAGACAGTATTCCATAGATTTTGATATGTAGTGTTTTCATTATCTTTATTCTCTTAGAATTCTGTCATTTGGCTTATATTTTCTCCTTTTATTCAAGAATTAACAGATTTATTTTAAATGAGACAGTGCTTTTATTGTTGTAGCTATAAATTTCTAGTCTTAATCATTGTGTTTTGTAATATTTTTGCTTTATGGACTGCTAGGATGCTTTCTTTCTGACCAAATATGTGATCAACTTTTGTGAATGTTCCATGTGCACTTGAGAATAAGATTCATTGCCTATTACCAGGCTGTAAAGTCTGAGATAGATCTTTAATATCTATCTGTGATGTTATTGAGGTCTTCTATATCTTACTTATTTTTGTCCATTTGACCTACTTTGTACTAATTATGGTACATTTAAATCTATTATTATTTGTTTCTACCTATGTCTCCTTGGACATCCTATAGTTTCTCCTTTTTAAAGATGGTAGTTTTATCATTTAGGGCATAGATCTTTTACATCATCACTGTGAATTATGGCTTTTAGCATTTGAAAATGTCTTCCCTTGTCACAGTAAATACTTGAATTTCACATCACCCAATATTAGGCTCACACACACAGCATTGTTTCTGTTCTCCTGACATACCTTTCCCCATCCCTTACATTTAACTTTTCAGAATCACTTTGTCTCTTGTACACCACATATAGTTGGTCTTGCTTTTTGAGGAAAATTGAACATCCTTTTCTTTTAATAAATGAGATAAACAAGTTTAATAAATAAGTTTGGCCATTCATATTTATTGGTATTTCAGATGTTTTTTATTCTTGTAATTATTCTGTGTACCATGTTATATTTACTGTTTAAGTAATATGTTTTATGTTGCTGTTTATAAAGATTTATATTTTTGGTCTAGTGGTTACCTTTGTAATTATACCTTTTTAACGCCCTTAGTCTGTTTCCTCATCTAATGTCTTATTAACTGGGTTGTCTACTATTAATATCTGTTGAGTCACAACAATCAGTATACTTATTCTGCTATACTCTTTCACTCTTCCTTCTCTTCCACCTTTCAGTGGCATTTTTTTCTGCAACTGAAACATAGCATTTATACATTGTTCTCTACCCTCATTCCCAACCTTATTCTAGTCTTATAATTAAATAAGCACTATCAATCCTTTTCCTAAAATTTGTCCAGTAATCTCTTGGTTGGATGAAACTCATCCTCTAGAAGCTTCCTCAAGAAGAGCCTGGGAACACAGAATTCCCTCAGTTTTAGCTGGTTTTCTTTAGTCTTAATACATGAACATCAGCTTGGCCAGATATAAAATCTTTAGTCTTTCCTGGAGTCTCCAGGAAGTGCTTCTCTATTGTTGCCTTGCTTTGTTGTTGCTTTTGAAAAGTCTGATGCTACTCTAATTCTCCCATCCTTGTAAGTTATTTAATCTTTTTGCCCCAAAGTCTTGAGGATTTTTCTTTTCAAAATCTAGTAGTGGGACTTCCCTGGTGGTCCAGTGGGTAAGACTCCACGCTACCAATGCAGGGGGCCTGGGTTCGATCCCTGGTTGGAGAACAAGATCCTGCATGCATGCTGCAACTAAGAGTCCACATGCCACAACTAAGAAGCCCACAAGCCGCAACTAGGAGTCCACATGCCACAACTAAGAAGTCTGCATGCCACAACTAAAGGTCTCACATGCCACAACAAAGATCCCACATGCCACAACTAAGACCCAGTGCAGCCAAAAAAAAAAAAAATCTAATAGTTATATGTGGATATTTACTCGAGTTTGATCATTCTTGGTTAATTCTCCCATACACTCAGTGAGCTCTTTCATTATGTAGCTCTGGGTCTTTTTCTGGGATGTCTTCTTGGATTACAGTTTTAAACATTAATTCTCTTCCTGTTTGCCCTTCGTCAGACACTCCAGTTATATGTATGTTCAGTCTTCTTTGCCTATCTTCCATTTTAGTCACTTTTTTCTGATTTTTTTACCTTTTTCTTTATGCTTTTGGTTGTTTTCCCACTTTTCTTCAACATTCCTTATTAAATTTCATTCAAATACAATCTCCCTAGAGCACTTTATAATTCTGTCTTCACTTCTCATATATGATCTTGTCCCCCTCCATTTTAATTCAGTCACCTCTAACTTTACTTCTTCCTATTTTATGTCCTTTCTGTCATTAGTTGCTGAATTTGATTTTCATAACTCAGGTGATGATTTGAGGCTACTGAACTCTACTGCAGTGTGATCATCTGCTGAATGACTAACTTTTACAATGAAGGGAGTTTTGTCAATTGAAGTTTTTTGTTCTCATTTTTGGTTTTCTTATCTTAGTAGCTCTGTATAGATAAACTACTTGTATCTGCATTTTGTGGACAGGGTTGACAGTCTGGGATGGTGAACAAGATTCCCAGTTCAAGAGCGCCCTCTTCTGTCAGTATAACAAAGTGCCACTTAGTTAATGGGTGTCTTGATATTAGAAGAGGGTGGTAGGGAAAGGGGTAGTATGACCTTCAGTGTTTTTTTTTTATCTTGTAGACACATAAATTTACCTCTTTCTTCATTTTTCCCTCACTTCACAATTTCCAAAGGTGCTTCTCTCTTCTTTTTTAATCTTTTCTTCCCTAGAAGGAATGCCCTTCCATGCTTTCTTGATTCTTGTGTATGTTTAAGTCCCTCCTCTTAAGTAACTCTTCTGACCTAACAGGACTCTTTTCCAGTATTTTCACTCTTATAGTGAACTTTCTCTCCCTGAGTGGTTTCTTCTAAATTCCCTTCTCTTTCTTCTGAGCAGTGTCTCAACACTTCTTCCAGCTCTCCACAGAGACTTGTTGCCAAAATTCAAGAAACAATCCTACTAGAAAGTGGTGCTTAGGGACTTCCATGGTGGTCCAGTGGTTAAGACTCTGAGCTTCCAATGCAGGGGGCCTGGGCTCGATCCCTGGTCAGGGAACTAGATCCCTCATGCATGCCACAACTAAGAAGTCTGCATGCTGCAACTAAGAGTCCACATGCCATGACTAAAGGTCCCGCGTGCCACAACTAAGACCCAGCACAGCCAAAAATAAATAATTTTTTTTAAAAAGTGGTATTTATTGTTCTACTTATTGTTATATGAAGTTTGTAGTTTCCTGTCTTACAATTATGATAAAGGAATGGAAATGGTAGTTTTAGTTTTTCTTCTTATTGGCCTACATATAGTTTTTCAAGTATGTGTAGAGTTTTGTATTCAGGAGACTTTGACTACCCAGAAATACCACCTTCCCCCTCTTTTTTTTTTTTAAACAATTTTAAGAATTCATGCCACTGACAAAATTCCATTACTAAGTTCTAATCCAATGGATATAGTCACAAAAACATACTAATACACACAGATGTTTACTGCAGCACTGCTATAACAACAAAAACTATTAAAGATCTAAATGTCCATCAGTACGGTAAAGTTTAAATAATGTTCCATCCATACAATGGAGTACTATACAGTCATTATAATGAATAAGGTAGACCTGTATGCCATGACAGGGAAAGAAAGTGAAAAAAGAGTAAGGTGTGGAAGTGTCTATAATACAATCTACTTTCAGTTAAAAGTAAATATATTGATATATATTTGACATATAAATTTTTTTCTGGAAAGATACACAAGAAATTTAATAGTGCTTACCTCTGGGAAAGACTGATAAGGAGGAGAGAGAAAATATTTGCATTTCATTTTACATGTTTCTATACTTAAGTTTTTTCGTTTGTACATATTATTTGTTTTTATTTAAAAAGGATTTAGAGAGTGTAGCAGAGACTCCTAAGTATCCACCAAAAATCCAGCTTCTGTTTCTACCACTGTAGAAGAAACGATGCGCAAATGGCTATCATATTTCCTAACCTCCCCTACAGTTAGATGTGGCTATTTGACTATGTTTTCTACAATGGACTTAAATACAGTATTAAAAATGAAACAGAATATATTTATTAAACTTCTAGCTCAAAAGTTCGAGAAGGAAAAAAAGATGATTAACTGAAAGAAAGCACAAAAGGAATTAATCAATAAAAGAGCAGAAAATACATAGCTTTAAAAAGAAACAAAAATTAAACAAAAAGTTGATTCTCTGAAACACATCAATAAAATATTTCAACTACTAGGTAACTATCAAGAAAATATAAAACAAGAAATGTCAGAGAAAACCACTGAAACAGATTTTGCTAATCTTCTAAGACTATATACCCTGCATAATCCTATGCAGGTAAAATTAAAAATCTGGAATAGGTAATTCATAGAAAAAATATATATAGTCTACCAAAACCGGCTCAGTAGTTGTGGCACACAGGCTTAGCTGCTCCATGGCACGTGGGATCTTCCTGGACCAGGGATCGAACCCATGTCGCCTGCACTGGCAGGCAGACCCTTAACCACAGCGCCACCAGGAAAATCCCACCAGATCTTTAAAGAGCAGATAATCCCAATGCTATTTCAACTGTTCCAAAGCATAGAAAACTTGCAAATTCTCATTATGGCACTTCATGAACTGAACTATGTATCCCCACCGCCAAAATTCATACACTGAAGCCTAACCCCCAATGTGATTATGTTTGGAGACAGGGCCTTTAAGGAGATAAAGCAAATGAGGTCATAAAGGTTGGGGCCCTAATTTGAAAGGACTGGTGTCCTTTTAAGAGGAAAAGACATCAGAGATCTCTCTTTCTTGTGCACAGAGAAGAAAGCCCACATCGGGGCACAGTGAGCAGGCAGCCATCTGCAAACCAGAAGAGAGGACTCAACAGAAACCAACTCTGCTGGCACCTCAATCCTGGACTTCTAGCCTCCAGAACTGTGAGAAAATTAATTTTTGTTTAAGCAATTCAGTCTGTGGTATTTTGTTATGGCAGCCCTAGCAAACTAATAAATGATGCAAGAGCACTGACACCAAAACCTGATTTTAAAATACACCACCTCCCTAAAGAAGGGATAGTCAGAGAGTTTAGGATAGACATGTAAATACTGCTATAATTAAAATGGATAACCAACAAGGCCCTACTGTATAGCACAGGGAACTCTGCTCAACGTTATGTGGCAGCCTCGATGGGAGGGGAGTTTGGGGGAGAATGGATACATGCATATGTATGGCTGAGTCCCTTTGCTGTGCACCTGAAGCTATCAAAACATTGTTAATCGGCTATACTCCAATATAAAATAAAAAGTTTAAAATAAATAAAATACCCCCAAAATCAGCTAACATTCCATGATATTGATGTAAACATTCAAAATAAAACATTTATAAAATATAACAAGTATTAAGATATATTTACAAATAGAACTAAGAAAAATCAATGTGATTACCTCTATAAATGCTGAAAGGGCACTTAACAATATTCAATACCCACCCCTGATTTACAAAGAAAACAAGTAGGCAACAACAAAAATTAAAATAGAAACCAGTGTGGGATAGGGAGGGTGGAAGGGAGATGTAAGAGGGAGGAGATATGGGGATATCTGTATACATATAGCTGATTCACTTTGTTATACAGCAGAAACCAACACAACATTGTAAAGCAATTATACTCCAGTAAAGATGTTAAAGAAAAACAGGAAGCAGTGGTAGCTTTCTTAACATAAGAAAAAGATATAAAATTAGGAAATACTAATGACAGTCTCTCTAAAGTTAGGAACAAAACAAAGATGCCCACTATGACAACCACTGCTTATCACTGCATTTGATAAAATATGGAGGTACATCAATGCAACTGAACAAGAGAAAGAAATGATATAACATAACTGGAAAGGAAAAGACAAAACTATTTGTATGTAGGCAATATACTAATATACTTGAAAAAGCCAAAAGAATTAACAGTGAAAAACTATAACAAATAATAAGAGAACTTAATAGGTAATTGGATATAAAATTGATAAACAGAATCAAAAGCTTTCATATATACCTAAAAAACAACAGAAGATAGAAAAGACCCCATCTACAATAAAAAGATACTTAGGAATAAACAAGGAAATCTTTAAAACAGTCAAGGAGAGAAAAGTACACTTTAACAAATAAAAATGCAAACTGTGTTTTTAGATTGTTTCAGATTCATAAGGATGTCAATTTTCCCTAGTTAGTGCATAAATTTAATGGGATCCCAATAAAAACAACAAAAGGATGCCCTACTTCCACCCCCCGCTTTCACCCTAAAACAAGACAAACTGATTTCTAAATTTCATATGGAAAAATAAACAAGACTAGGCAAGAAAATTCCAAGAAAAGAATAATCAAGAGGAACTATCTCTACCAGATGTGAAAGCGTACTATCAACTGAATAATTAAGGCAGTATGGTATTGGTCAAGTGTTGGTGACAATGTTAAGGCACCAGAACTCTCAAATGCTGCTGGTGGGAGTGCAAACTGACACAGCCTTTGAAGAACCCTTGGGCAGGGTCCACTAAGGCTCCATGTATGCCTGGCTATGAGGCGGTACTTCCACTCCTCACTACAGATTCAACAGAAACGTGAAAGTTTGTTTATTTACCAAAATCACGTAACAGAATGATATCAGAACTATCTGTAATAATTCCAAACTAGAAACTACCCAAATGCCCACCAACAGTAGATAAACTGTGGTTTGTTCACACAAAAGATTACAGAGAGCAGAGGGCAGACAGCAGAAGCAAGAAGAACTACAATCCTGCAGCCTGTGGAACAAAAACCACATTCACAGAAAGACACACAAAATTAAAAGGCAGAGGGCTATGTACCAGATGAAGGAACAAGATAAAACCCCAGAAAAACAACTAAATGAAGTGGAGATAGGCAACCTTCCAGAAAACAAATTCAGAATAATGATAGTGAAGATGATCCAAGACCTCGGAAAAACAATGACAGCAAAGATTGAGAAGATGCAAGAAATGTTTAACAAAGACCTATAAGAATTAAAGAACAGACACCTAGAAGAATTAAAGAACAAACAAACAGAGATGAACAACACAATAACTGAAAATAAAAATACACTAGAAGGAATCAATACAAGAATAATTAAGGGAGAAGAACAGATAAGACACCTGGAAGGCAGAATGGTGGAATTCACTGCCACGGAACAGAATAAAGAAAAAAGAATGAGAAGATATGAAGACAGCCTAAGAGACCTCTGGGAAAACAATAAACGCAACAACGTTCGCATTATAGGGGTCCCAGAAGGAGAAGACAGAGAGAAAGTACCCAAAAAAATATTTGAAGAGATTATAGTCAAAAACTTCCCTAACATGGAAAAGGAAATAGCCACCCAAGTCAATGAAGCACAGAGAGTCGCAGGCAGGATAAACCCAAGGAGAATCACGCCAAGACACACAGTAATCAAATTGACAGAAATTGAAGACAAAGAAAAATTATTGAAAGCAACAAGGGGAAAACGACAAATAACATACAAGGGACTCCCATAACGTTAACAGCTGATTTCTCAGCAGAAACTCTACAAGCCAGAAAGGAGTGGCATGATATATTTAAAGTGATGAAAGGGAAGAACCTACAACCAAGATTATTCTACCCAGCAAGGATCTCATTCAGATTCAATGGAGAAATCAAGAGCTTTACAGACAAGCAAAAGCTAAGAGAATTCAGCACCATCAAACCTGATCTACAACAAATGCTGAAGGAACTTCTTTCAGTGGGAAACACAAGAGAAGAAATGGGCCTACAAAAACAAACTCATAGGTCTTCCCCGGTGGCACAGTGAAGATACCACATGCCACGGAGCAACTAGGCCCATGTCCCACAACTACTGAGTCTGCGCTCTAGAGCCCGCAAGTCACAACTACTGAGCCCACGTGCCACAACTACTGAAGCCCACGCACCTAGAGCCCTTGCTCCACAACAAGAGAAGTCACAACAATGAGAAGCCCATGCACCACAACAAAGAGTAGCCCCTGCTCACAACTAGAGAAAGCCTGCACACAGCAATGAAGACCTAACACAGCCAAAAATACATTTATTTTAAAAGAAAAAACAAACTCATAACAATTAAGAAAATGGGAATAGGAACATACATATTGATAATTACCTTAAACGTGAATGGATTAAATACTCAAACCAAAAGACACAGGCTTGCTGAATGGATACAAAAACAAGACCCATAAATATGCTGTCTACAAGAGACCCACTTCAGACCTAGGAACACATACCAACTGAAAGTGAGGGCATGGAAAAAGATACTCCATGCAAATGGAAATCAAAAGAAACCTGGAGTAGCAATACTCATATCAGATAAAATGGACTTTAAAATAAAGAATGTTACAAGAGACAAAGAAGGACACTGCAAAATGATCAAGGGATCCATCCAAGAAGAAGATATAACAATTATAAATATATATGCACCCAACATACAAGCATCTCAATACATAAAACAACTGCTAACAGCTATAAAAGAGGAAATCGGCAGTAACACAATAATAGTGTAGAACTTTAACACCTCACTTAAACCAACAGACAGATCATCCAAACAGAAAATTAGGAAACACAACCTTTAAATGACACAAAAGACCAGATAGATTTAATTGATATTTATAGGACATTCCAACCAAAAAGAGCATATTACACTTTCTTCTCAAGTGCACATGGAACATTCTCCAGGATAGATCACATCTTGGGGCACAAATCAAGCCTCAGTAAATTTAAGAAAATTGAAATCATATCAAGCATCTTTTCTGACCACAATGCTATGAGATTAGAAATGATTTACAGGGAAAAAAACGTAAAAACACAAATACACGGAGTGCTAAACAATACGTTACTGAATAACCAAGAGATCACTGCAGAAATCAAAAAGGAAATCCGAAAATACCTAGAGACAAATGACAATGAAAACACGATGATCCAAAACCTATGGGATGTAGCAAAAGCAGTTCTAAGAGGGAAGTTTATAGCAATAAAGCCTACCTGAAGAAACAAGAAAAATCTCAAATAAACAATCTAACCTTACACCTAAAGGAACTAGAGAAAGAAGAACAAAACAAAACCCAAAGTTAGTAAAAGGAAAGAAATCATAAAGATCAGAGCAAAAATAAATGAAATAGAAACAAAGAAAACAATAGCAAAGATCAATAAAACTAAAAGCTGGTTCTTTGAGAAGATAAACAAAAATGATAAACCATTAGCCAGACTCATCAAGAGAGAGAGGACTCAAATCAAGAAAATGAGAAATGAAAATCAAGAAGTTACAACAGACACCAGAGAAATACAAAGCATCCTAAGGGATTACTACAAGAAACTCTATGCCAATAAAGTGGACAACCTGGAAAAAATGCACAAATTCTTAGAAAGGTATAAGCTTCCAAGACTGAACCAGGAAGAAATAGAAAATATGAACAGACCAATCACAAGTAATGATATTGAAACTGGGATTAAAAATCTTCCAACAAACAAAAGTCCAGGTCCAGATGGCTTCACAGGTGAATTCTATCAAACACTTAGAGAAGAGCTAACACCCATCCTTCTCAAGCTCATCTAAAACATTGCAGAGGAAGGAACACTCCCAAACTCATTCTATGAGGCCACCATCACCTTGATACCAAAACCAGACAAAGATACTACAAAAAAGAAAATTACAGACCAATATCACTGATGACTATAGATGCAAAAATCCTCAACAAAATATTAGCAAACAGAATCCAACAACTCATTAAAAGGATCATACACCATGATCAAGCGGGATTTATCCCAGGGATGCAAGGATTCTTCAATATACGCAAAATCAATGTGATACACCATATTAACAAACTGAAGAAAAACGATAAGTCCATCTCAATAGATGCAGAAAAAGCTTTTGACAAAATTCAACACCCATTTATGATAAAAACTCTCCAGAAAGTGGGCACACAGGGAACCTACCTCAACATAATAAGGGCCATATACAACAAACCCACAGCAAATATAATTCTCAATGGTGAAAAACTGAAAGCATTTCTTCTAAAATTAGGAACAAGACAAGGATGTCCACTCTCACCACTACTTTTCAACATAGTTTTCGAAGTCCTAGCCACAGCAATCCGAGAAGTAAAAGAAATAAAAGGAATACAAATTGGGAAAGAAGAAGTAAAACTGTCAGTTTGCAGATGACATGATACTATACATAGAGAATCCTAAAGATGCTACCAGAAAGCTACTAGAGCTAATCAATGAATTTGGTAAAGTAGCAGGATACAAAATTAATGCACAGAAACCTCTTGCACTCCTATACACTAATGATGAAAATTCTGAAAGAGAAATTAAGGAAACACTCCCATATACCATTGCAAAAAAAAGAATAAAATACCTAGGAATAAACCTACCTAGGGAGACAAAAGACCTGTATACAGAAAACTATAAGACACTGTTGAAAGAAATTAAAGATGATAAAAACAGATGGAGAGATATACCATGTTCTTGGACTGGAAGAATCAATATTGTGAAAATGACTATACTACCCAAAGCAATCTACAGATTCAATGCAATCCCTATCAAATTACCAATGGCATTTTTCTACAGAACTAGAACAAAAAATCTTAAAATTTGTATGGAGACACAAAAGACCCCGAAAGCCAAAGCAGTCTTGAGGAAAAAAAACGGAGCTGGAGGACTTCAGACTATACTACAAAGCTACAGTAATCAAGACAATATGTTACTGGCACAAAAACAGAAATATAGATCAATGGAACAGGATAGAAATCCCAGAGACAAACCCACATGGCTATGGTCACCTAATCTATGACAAAGGAGGCAAGGATATACTATGGAGAAAAGACAGTCTCTTCAATAAGTGGTGCTGGGAAAACTGGACAGCTACATGTA
>NW_020173375.1:1406441-1426799 GCF_003031525.2 Neophocaena asiaeorientalis asiaeorientalis
GGAGCTGGAGGAATCAGACTCCCTGACTTCAGACTATACTACAAAGCTACAGTAATCAAGACAATATGGTACTGGCACAGAAACAGAAACAGAGATCAATGGAACAGAATAGAACGCCCAGAGATAAACCCATGCGCCTATGGTCACCTAATCTATGACAAAGGAGGCAAGGATATACAATGGAGAAAAGACAGTCTCTTCAATAAGTGGTGCTGGGAAAACTGGACAGCTACATGTATAAGAATGAAATTAGAACACTCCCTAACACCATACACAAAAATAAACTCAAAATGGATTAGAGACCTAAATGTAAGACTGGACACTATAAAACTCTTAGAGGAAAACATAGGAGGAACACTGTTTGACATAAATCACAGCAAGATCTTTTTTGATCCACCTCCTAGAATAATGGAAATAAAAACAAAAATAAACAATTGGGACCTAGTGAAACTTAAAAGCTTTGCAAAGCAAAGGAAACTACAAACAAGTCGAAAACACAACCCTCAGAATGGGAGAAAATATTTGCAAACCAATCAACGGACAAAGGATAAATCTCCAAAATACATAAACAGCTCATGCAGGTCAATATTTAAAAAACAAACAACCCAATCCAAAAATGGTCAGAAGACCTAAATAGACATTTCTCCAAAGAAGACATACAGATGGCCAAGAAGCACATGAAAAGCTGCTCAACATCACTAGTTATTAGAGAAATGCAAATCAAAACTACAATGAGGTATCACCTCACACCAGTTAGAATGGGCATCATCAGAAAATCTACAAACAACAAATGCTGGAGAGGGTGTGGAGAAAAGGGAACCCTCTTGCACTGTTGGTGGGAATGTAAATTGACACAGCCACTATGGAGAACAGTATGGAGATTCTTAAAAACCTCAAAACAGAATTACCATATGACCCAGCAATCCCACTACTGGGCATATACCCAGAGAAAACCATAATTCAAAAAGACACATGCACCCCAGTGTTCACTGAAGCCCTATTTACAATAGTCAGGTCATGGAAGCAACCTAAATGCCCATCGACAGGCGAATGGATAAAGAAGTTGTGGTACATATATACAATGGAATATTACTCAGCCATAAAAAGGAACGAAATTGGGTCATTTGTAGAGACGTGGATGGATCTGGAGACTGTCATACAGAGTGAAGTAAGTCAGAAAGAGAAAAACAAATATCGTATATTAACGCATATATGTGGAACCTAGAAAAATGGTACAGATGAACCGGTTTGCAGGGCAGAAACAGAGACACAGATGTAGAGAACAAACATATGGACACCAAGGGGGGAAAGTGGTGGTGGGGAGTGTTGCTGGTGGGATGAACTGGGAGATTGGGATTGACATGTATACACCAATATGTATAAAGTGGATAACTAGTAAGAACCTGCTGTATAAAAAATAAAATTCAAAAGTTAAAAAAAAAAAAAAGCCTAAGGAGAACCACGAGAATAACATGCATTGCAACAATATGGACGAATTTCAGTCGTCTCGTTGAATGAAAGCAGCCAGACAGAAAAGATCGCACACTATATGATTCCATTTATATAGTATACAAATCCAAGAACAACTAATTTATGCTGTTAAAGGTCAAGATGGTGGTTTCCCTCAGGGGCTTGGTGGGAAAACAGTGCCTGGAAGAGAACACTGGGGAGGCTTGTCTGTTTCTCTATGTGATGCATTGATTTGATCTTTCTATATAAATGTTTCGGTTATTTAGGAGGATTTATATTTATTTTAATAATGGTTACTTCTGTAACTATACCTCTTTAATGCCCTTAGTTCCCTGGTTTAGCAATTTGGAGAGGTCATTAGGAGAGCTGTCATTCAACAGAGGGAGGAAAGCAGAAGCCAGATTCCAGAGAGGACTAAAGGAAGAAGAGACAAGAGGAGTTTAAGGAAAAAGGTAGAAAAGACTGTGGATGTCAGTTAAACAGAGATTCAGGTTAAGAAGGGTTTGGTTTAGCAGACAAGAAGTTCATACATGTTCAAACACATCTATTGCCCAGAGGAAGGAGTTAAGAGAGGGAGAAGAAGTTAAACCAGTCAAGAAAGCAAGATGCCAGACAGGAAGCAATGGAGTGAGGAGCCCAGGTGAGGCACCTCATTCTTTCAGCCTGGGGAGACACGGAGGGATGGTGGAGAGGGAGAAACAGGCACCTATGGAAAGTGATGAACCTGATGCTCTCAATTTTCTCCACGAAGGAAATGCTGATGTCATCTGATCAGAGTGGGGAATAGAGAAGGAAGTTAGGGTTTCGATCAGGGAAAGTGAAGAAGATAAAAACAGGAGCTGAGGGGAGGTTCACGGCACATATTCAAGCCGGAGACCAGAGAGGTGAACCAAGGACCCAGCTCAGGCTGGAGCAAGGCTCCGGGGCTTTCCCTTGGCAGGCTCAGGCCCCACTGGCAACATGGGTGGGTGGATGAATAAGTGACTGGATGGATGAGTGGATGAATGAATGAATGGATGGATGGATGGATGGATGAATGGATGGATGGGTGCCTGGCTGGCTGCAGCCTTGAACCAGGGATGGGACTCCACAGGGCAAAAGGAGAATTGGAGCACGGATGACACAGACCCCATTTTACCTTCTTCACACTACTTTTGGACCTAAAACTACCCACGCCACGTATGCTTTTGTTCTCTCAATCTCTCATCCAAATGTGAGGTCGCCGAGGCAGGGTTTTTGTCCATCACAGTGTCATACAGCACCAACACTGAGAACAGTGCCTGGCTGTTAACATCTGGCATAATGGCAGAGTCCAAGCTGGGCCAGGAAGGCAGAGGCCAGGAGGGGCAGAGGGCTCCACAGGAACGGGATGATTGAGGGCTGGGGAGTCCAGGAGCAGAGGTGGTGAGAGACGGACAGCACAACTGTGAGGGTGTAGAGAGTACTGAAGGCTAAGGTCAGAGGAGGGCATGCTGGTAGAAGCGGGCTCAAATGGTGCTCAGTAGGCTAAGAATCCAGCAATGAGGAAAGGCAGAGCCCGGCCACGGCTGCTGACTCACGCTGACTCCCCACAGTACAGGGAGGAGGAACAGGTCACTGGGAGAGCCAGGGCCCCGGAGAGGCTGCGCCCACAGAGCCGTCTGGGTTCAGTTAATCGAGAAGAGCTAAGAGCACAGGGCGCGTAGGAAAGTGTGAGGGAGACAATGGCCATCGACGGATGCCCCCAGTTCACCCCAACACTGTCCTCTTCACTTAATGACCCAGGAACCTGCTACACCAAGAAAAAGGTACAAATGACTCGCGTCCTCCTCCGACCCACACACACACCCCTCAACCCTGTCACAGGACACCTTATGTACTCACTCTCCTTTCTCTAGAGAAAAACAAAATGCCCTGAGCATGAGGCTCCAAACAGAGGTACACGAAGAGTCATCCTGCCTCAACTCCAGGCTCTGGAGACACGGCCCTTTCTCTACGGGCCTCAGAGTGCCAGCTCAAGAGCCCTGAGCTCTGCGGACCCAACTGCCACACCCCCAAGCCCATCCAAGCCAGTAGGGTGGCCACAGCCACTAGCTCTTCCCATAGCACACTACTCAGTGCCCTTGTTCTGTGCCACCCCGTGCCCTGCCTGTGTTGCCCAATGGTAAGGCCTGTGGGTAAAGCACTTCCTCACTGAGCCAAAGCACAATGACATGCATGTGGCTGAGCCAGCACAGACAAGACAGACAGATGTGGCACTTACAGAGTGTATGATGTCCACCATGTTGTAGGCTTTGGTAGATTCCAAAGGGACAATTGTGTCAAGCTCAGGAACCAGACGGTCACTTTGGATAGAAAAAGAAGCAGATATAATCAACATGGAAGAGCCCGTTGCCTTCTGTGGGTGGGGAATGGGAGAGGAAATGGGGGAGACACAGCATGGGGGCTGGACTGATTCTGTCCCTGCTGGGCTAGCAAAGCAGTCCCCAAAGATACATTCCTTTGTTACCACCATATTAAACTGAAGCTGAGCTTGATATTAACCCAGAAGATCTTTCTGTTTTCATTTAGAGGAAAAAAAAATGAGCTTATTCCCCTGAATGTGGAGATTCCTTCATTTATCCTCTCTGAACACCTCCTACATTCTAGGTATTGTATGGAGTACCAAAGGACATTATAGTGAACAAGCCACTGTACCATCAAGCCCAGCTTCCCAGAGAGCTCAGCACCAGCGTCTTGGGTACAGCCCCACCCAGTAACAAAGTCCTCCCTTACTTTTCATGTGTCATTTACACATATGCATACAGCTTCCCTGGGACTGAATGACGAGGAGGTATGGCTGGGCCAAAGCAGGCTGTTCAGACATGTCTGGGCCCTCGGACCGTAACACCTTCAAATGATGTCCTAAACCTTTCAAGAACCCCAAACAGTACAGCAGCTTGGAAAAGGAGGCTGTGCCCATCGCTTCTGGGCCTTGTGACCACCCTCCCTCTCATGACTACACACAGTGGACCGCTGATTGTATCCCCTGAGGAGTGAGGCAGAGGCAGACAAGGAGTGGCCCTGGGGACATGACTCTTCAGAGCATCCCGGGCCCAGACACGGCCCCATAGGTAGAAGCCCAGGGCAGTGTCTGCAAACGGCTTCTTCCCGAGGGACGGCTTCTTCCTGAGGGACACAATTTCAAGTCCTTCTGCAGAAGTATTGTAGGCCAAGTGAATGCTTCAAAATCAGAGAGGAAACAAAATGGAGAAGACAGCAGCCAGTGGTCTGGAGCTATAGTTCCCCAGCTGGGCTTCTGGCTTATTCTGCGGTGCTCCCCACATCAGGCAGCGGCCGGAAGAGTAAGAAGGAAAGAAGGTCTTCACTAGGTGGTCAGCAACACACCCTTCCCCAGGAATGCCCCAGCTTCTGGCCACAAGCAGGTGTGCATAAGCACATTTCCTAAAGGGCATGCTGTCTGAATCATTTCATGTTTATATATATATATATATAGACTTGTTTATTTCATGTTAAGACTATATATATATATATATATACACACACACACACACATATATATATCTCAATTCTGGACAAAGACTCAGAAATAATATTTTTTTTGGCCACTTTTTACTCCCAAGCTACTTGTCAGATATTAGAGAGAGGAAAAACGTGAATAAAAATAAAATATCTTGGGATTTCCCTGGCAGTCCAGTGGTTAAGACTCTGTCTAAGCTTCCACTGCAGGGGGCATGGATTTGATCCCTGGTGGGGGAACTAAGATCCTGCATGCCACACAGCGTGGCCAGAAATTTTTTTTTTAATTTCTTTTTAAATAAGTAAATAAAATCCTTTGTGGCTCCTATACCCAGATGTGCCACCACCATGCCTACACCCGACTCCACTGCACAATCTACTCCAAGCTGCCCACCAGGGCAGACCCTGGAGGTCCCGCCAGGGCACACAGGCCAGAGAAGGACAAGCCAACCTGCAAAATGAGAGGAGCTCCGGCCTGCAACTCACCTGGGATCATGGCACTCACGGACGGGGGCGGGGTCCTGATTGCTGAGAGGCAAGTAGTTGAAGAACTCCCGGAGATTACACAATGCATCCACGTCGTTTTCAAAAGCTCTGTGGGCCACGCCTGAGAAAACAGGGAGTATATAATGGGCCAGGGTGCCTGTCAGCCCAGAGACGCAGCTTCATGCCCACCTGCCCCTTCTAGGGCAGGTCTGCACCAGACTGTGCCAACAGCCCTGTCGCCGCCCCCTCCACTGAGGATGGTACCACACCACACACCTTCAGGCTGACCCTCAGTCCATGCAGCCTGTTCTCTCTGCAAGGGTCACTCCTTTCATTATCCAGGTCTTTGACCTAGTGTCGCCTATTTGCTGAGGCTTTCCCTGCCCCTCTCCAGAGCACAACTTTCCCCACACCCCTCACTCTCCATCCCTGGACCAGGTGGGAATTCTCGTCACACTTTTCCCTGCAGCACCCATTTCCCTGTTTACTGCCTGACATCTCCCCAAGAGTATCAGCTCCAACGGGGTAGAGGCTAGGCCTGTCTTATCACTGCAGCCCAGCAACTGGAATAATGCCTGGTTATATGTCCATTAACACTCAAGAAAGCTGGACAATAAAAAATAAAAGGAAAACGGCTGGCACATGTCATGGTACTTAGCAATGGCAGAACAAAGGAGGAAAGAAGGGGAACCACGTGGTAAGGAGTCAAGCCATCATTCCTCAAGAACACTCTGAAATCACAGAAGAGCCAAACAGGGCCATAGACATGATAGAGAAAGTGGGGCAGGAAACTCCCTCTCAGGTTCACCCCACTGGACTCCCTGCTTCTACCGCTGCCCCCAGTCTCTTCTCTACCAGGCAGCCCAACTGGGCTTTTAAAGTCAAATCATGTCATGTCCCTAATCCAACCACCCTCCTTGCCACTCACCGAGCACACCAGCCCCTCTCCTTCCTCAGAAGCCTCTGCCTGCGATGCTTCTCCCCTAGGTATGCACTCAGTCCACTCCTTCAAATCTGCTCAATTATTGCCCAGTGAGGCCTGTCCTTACCACCCTCATTAAAACTGCAACAATCCCAACCCCCTTTACCCTGTGCTACTTTTTCCACAGCACACATACTTTTATGAATCATAATTCTTGTAACCATCATTCTAATTTGCTCAAAAATTTCAAAGACTATGAAAGCATTAGTAGTAGCCTGTAATTTAACGAGTTTGAGATATAAATCCACCTTTATTACTATATCTGTAAACAATACATGACACTACTGTCTATTCAAAGAAATTCTGTCGATGAAGTGATATCTGTACAGACTGTCACTTCTAGCAATTCCTCTTCTCAGTGTCTGACAACAGTAAGGTAAGCTTCGAGGCCTCTAACCTGACATGGTGGTGTGGGTCCTGGCGCCCCCGAGCTCCTCCTGGGTAACGTCCTCATTGGTGACAGACTTCACAACATCAGGGCCAGTGATGAACAAGTAGGAGGTGTCCTGAAACCAGAGAATTCCAGAAAGTTCAATCTCAGAGCACCAGAACTCGCAAAACCAGGTTAGGACACAGCTCACAGATGCGTATCCAAACCAAAGACCCACGTTTTCCCTGCCTCACTGTCTATCAAAAAATCTTCGTTGCCTGGTTCTCTCTCAGCAAAATGGCCTGCAGTGTGGCTACCAGTCATTCATCTGTAGAACACCCTAACAGGTGACCCTTATTCAGAGCTTGCTGCACACCAAGAATTTTTCTAAGCATTTCATGGGATTGTGTCATTAAAGCCTAGGTACTATTATCACCCCATTTACAGATCAGGAAACTGAGGCACTGTGATAGTGTGCAGCTTGCCTAAAATTAATCAGTCACTTTAAGTGAAGCCATCTGGAGACAATGAAAATCAATGTTTGGTGTTCTGAGAGAGTGACAGGCTTTAATTTTTAGTTTCTAACTTTAAGATAATAAAGACATACTGTAAAAAATTTAATCAGAATAGGAGATACAGTAGAAAGTAAGTCTACATGCAAGCCCTTATTTCCAGCCCTCTAATTTCCATCCCCAAAGGCGACCACTGTCAGTTTCTCTGACATCCATGCATATGAGCATTTATATATTTTTCCCTCTTATTTTCTCTCTAGCACATTGTCCTACACACACTGTTCTCAAACTTCTTGAAGATTATTCCGTATCAGTATAGTAGGATATGTATCGCAACTTACTTAACTGCCACCTACTGATGGTCCTTTAGACCGTTGCCAGTGTTTTACTTACAACAAGCAATGCTGCAATAAGTATCTTACTACAATCATCTCTGTCAGCTCATTGTTCATGTTCTTTGCCCATTCTCCTACTAGATAGTTGTTTTTATATACTAAGGACATTAGTCCTTAGGCTATTATCTGTGTTGTATCAGTCTTTATTTTATGGATCCTTGGTTTGGAATCTTGCTAGAATGGCCTAGCTAGAGAGGTCTATCTTCCCCACTCCACACAAAGACTCAAACAAATGTTCATAAGAGCATTACTTGTAACAATCAAAAACTAGAAACAGACACTTCCCTGGTGGCACAGTGGTTAAGAATCTGCCTGCCAATGCGGGGGACACGGGTTCAACCACTGGTCCGTGAAGATTCCACATGCCTGAGCAACTAAGCCCATGCACCACAACTACTGAGCCTATGATCTAGAGCCTGCATGCCACAACTACTGAGCCTGAGTGCTGCAACTACTGAAGCCCACGTGCCTGGAGCCTGTGCTCTGCAGCAAGAGAAGCCACCACAATGAGAAGACCACGCGCTGCAGCAAAGAGTAGCCCCCGCTCACTGCAACTAGAGAACGCGTGCGTGCAGCAACAAAGACCTAACACAGCCAAAAACAAAAAAACTAGAAACAGCCCAATTCCATCAACAAGTGAATCTCAAAATAATTATCCTAAGTGAAAGCAATCAGCCCCATAAAAAAAAAAAAATAGTACATACTTTTTGTATATATTTTGTACATACAAAATGTCATTTTGTATGGTTCTGTTTATATAACATTCTAGAAAATGCAAATTAATCCTGTGTGATAAAAAGTAGATGAGGGCTTCCCTGGTGGCACAGTGGTTAAGAATCCGTCTGCCAATGCAGGGGACATGGGTTCGATCCCTGGTCCAGGAAGATCCCACATGCCACAGAGCAACTAAGCCCATGCACCACAACTACTGAGCCCATATGCTGCAACTACTGAAGCCCGTGCACCTAGAGCCCATGCTCCACAGCAAGAGAAGCCACTGCAATGAGAAGCCCGTGCACTGCAACAAAGAGTAGCCCCCGCTAGCCGCCAACTACAGAAGCCCCCGCTCGCCACAGCAAGAGAAAGCCCACATGCAGCAACGAAGACCCAACACAGCCAAAAATAAAATTTTTAAAATTTTTTTTAATTTAAAAAAAAAGCAGATGAACAGTTACCTAAAGACAGGGCTGGGAGGTAGGAAAGAATGAGTTACAACAACACATGAGGAAACTTTGGGAAGTGATGGTTATGTTCATTATCTTAATTGTGGTCATGGCTTCATGGTTGTATACACGCATCAAAGCTCTAATTGCACAACTTAAAGTGTGTGCAGTTCACCACACATCAATTATATCTCAAAGTTGTAAAAAAAAAATTGTGGAAATGCAAAGGGTCAAGAATATCCCATATCCATACCACTTAAAGAAACTACAGAAGGACAACTTGCTGTACCAGGTATCAGCATTTGTCGTAAAGCCATTGTAATTGATAGCATGGTATTGACTGGCACAGAGATAAGCAAACAGACCAAGAAAGCTCAGTGAAACACTCGATATATGGACGCTTGATTCACAATATAAATGACATCACAGAGCAGGAAAGATTGTTCTTTTCAATAAAAGGCTCTAGGTCAACTAGGTGTCTATACTGGAAAAAAAATTTTTAAAGCATTAAACTAGCCTCTATTTCATACTATGTGTAAAAATCAACTCCAACTTTAGATGCAAACATAAAAGGCAAAATAATAAAACATTTAGAAAATAGAAAGTATCTTCCTGACTTCAGGGTAGGAAAAAGTTCAAGAACTAAAACACACTACCCATAAAGTATACGTTTGACATTCGTTCTCCTATCAAAAGAGCACAGAAGCCAGCTTACAGGGACACCCATTGGCTAAAAGAAGGACAATTTGAGCATCAAAATAATGATAGTACTGTAATGGAATATAAACCATTGAGTAAAATAGGTAATCCATGAACCCATATTAAGTCAATGAAATAAACAAATGCCCAAGAAAAGCAGGGCTCTTCCTTAGAGTAGATCACCAACTGATATGAAACAAGTGGTGGAGCTGGAAAATAACCATCTTGTAAAGATTGGTTTGGACAAGAATCATCAATAGATACTAAATCAAGGCAAAAAGTATAATGTGGAACAGCATACTTGTATGGTCTCAAAGCAACTCCCCAGTGAGTATCAGTTACAAAGAAAAAACTACATAGTGAAGAAACCAGACAACACTTCAACAATGATCAAATTAATGTCACCAGCAGATGGCCATCACTTGTCTCCAGATGTGATCATTTGAGCAGGATACAACATCACTAATGTAGTGGAGAGGCTGGGCTACCTAATCTGATTCTGATCGTGAGGAAATACCAGATAAACCCAAATTGAGCAACAATCTATGAAATAATTCATTCTGTAGCCTTCAAAATGTCATGACAAAGAGTCTGAGGAATTGTCACAGAGTGAAGGAAATTAATGCAACATGACAACTAAATGCAATATGTGATCCTGAAATGGATCCTGTACTGGAGAAAGAAAATGCCATTAAGGACATTTTTGGGACAAGTGACCAAACTGTAATCTAGATGGTAGAGTAGACAACAGTATTATATTAGATAGACTACATGTTAGGCATATGTGAAACAAGCCTTAATAAATTTTAAAAGATTGAAATCATACAAACTATCTTGTTTGATCGCAATGGAATGAAACTAGAAACAAAAAAACTGGAAACTTACAAATATGTGGAAATTAAACATCACACTTTTTTTCATAAATTTATTTATTTTTGGCTGCGTTGGGTCTTCCTTGCTGCGCATGGACTTTCTCTACCTGCGGTGAGTGGGGGCTACTCTTCGCTGTGGTGCGTGGGCTCCTCATTGCAGTGACTTCTCTTATTGGAGAGCACAGGCTCTAGGCACGTGGGCTTCAGTTGCTGTGGCGCACAGGCTCAGTAGTTGTGGCTTGCAGGCTCTAGAGCCCAGGCTCAGTAGTTGTGGCGCCCGGGCTTAGCTGCTCCGCGGCATGTGGGATCTTCCAGGACCAGGGCTCGAACCCGGGTCACCCGCACTGGCAGGGGGGATTCTTTTTTTTTTTTTTTTTTTTTTTTTTTTGGCAGGTGGATTCTTAACCACTGCACCACCAGGGAAGTCCCAAACATCACACTCTTAAAACAGCCAATGGACCAAATATGAAATCAAGGGAAATTAGAAAATATTGAAAAATGAAAACGTACAAAAACTTACTAGATGCAGCAAAAACAGTGCTAAGAGGGGAATTTAAAGCTGTTAAACACACTAAGAAAGTAAGTCCTCAAGGCTTCCGTCTGGCTCAGTGGTTAAGAATCTGCCTGCCAATGCAGGGGACAAAGGTTGGAGCCCTGGTCCAGGAAGATCCCACATGCCGCCGAGCAACCAAGCCTGTGCACTACTGGGCCTGCGCTCTAGAGCCTGCGAGCCACAACTACTGAGCCTATGTGCCACAACTTCTGAACCCTGTGCGCTGAAAGCTCATGTTCTACAACAAGAGAAGTCAGCAAAATGAGAAGCCCACGCACCGCAACGAAGAGTAGCCTGCGCTCACCGCAACTAGAGAAAGCCTGTGCGTAGCAACGAAGACCCAATGCAGCCAAAAAAATCAATAAGCAAAAAAAAAAAAAGTTCTCAACCTAACTTTATACCTTAAGGAACTAAACAAAAAAGAAAAGAAAAGAAAAAGAACTAAACCCAAAGTTAGCAAAAGAAAGAAAATAAAGATTAGAGCAGAGATAATGAAAAATAGAAAAAACAGAGGGAGAAAAAAAAAATCAGTAAAACCAGAACTTGGCTCCTCAAAAAGATCAATACAATTGACAAATATTTAGCTAGATGGATTAAGAAAAAATAGACTCAAATTACTAAGATCAGAAATGAAAGTGGGGACATCACTACCAATTCCACAGAAATAAAAAGATTATAGGAGTACTATGAACAATTCTATATAACAAATTGGATAACCTGGATGATATGAACAAATTCCTAGAAACACACAACTACCACCAAGACTGAATCATGAAAAAATAGAAAATCTGAATAGACCTGTAACTAGTAAGGAGGCTGAATCAGTAATCAAAAACCTCCCAAAGAAAAGCCCAAGACCAAATGGCTTCACCAGTGAATTTTACCAAATATTTTAAGAAAGATTAAACACCAATCCTTCTCAAGCTCTTCCCCAAAAATTAAAGAGAAGGAAATACCTCCTAATTCATTCTGAGACCCAGCATTACCTTAATACCAAAGCCAGACAAAGCCACTACAAGAAAAGTACACATCAATATCCCATATAAATATTGATGCAAAAATGCTCAACAAAATACTAGCAGATCTAATTCAACATTTTATAAGGAATTATACACCAAGACCAAGAGGAATTCTTTCCTGAAATGCCAGGATGGTTGAGCACACCAATATCAATACACCACATTAAAAGAACAAAAAGAAAAAATTACATGATCATCGCAATGCAGAAAAAGCATGACAAAATTCAATACTCTTTCATGGTAAACATACTCAGAAAACTAGAAAGAAACTACTTCAACATGATTAAGGCCACATATGAAAAACCCACAGCTAACATTATACTCAATGGTTAAAGACTGGAAGCTTTTCCTCTAAGATCAGGGACAAGGCAAGGATGCCCGCTTTCTCCACTTCCATTCAACACAGTATTGGAAATCCTAGCCAGTGCAATTAGTCAAGAAAAAGAAAAAGGCACCCAAATCAGAAAGGAAGAAGTAAAATTATCTGTTTGCAGATGACATGGATTTTATATGTAGATAACCCCAAAGATTCCACACACGCACAAAGTTAGAATAAACAAATTAAGTTGCAGGATACAAAATTAACACACCAAAATCAGGTGCATTTCTGTATGCTAACAATGACCAATCTGAAAAGGAAGTTACAAAAACAATTTCATTTACAATAGTTTCTAAAAGGATAAAGTACTTAGGTAAAACTTAGCCAAAAAGGCAAAAAAAACGTGTACAGTGAAAAACATTTCTGAAAGAAATTAAATAAGACATAATGGAAAAGATATCTTCCATTTATGGATTCAAAGATTCAATACTGTTAAGATGTAAAAAGTACCAAAAGCAATGTACAGATTCAACACCATCCCTATCAAAATCTCAATGACATTTTTGCAGAAATAGAAAAATCCATCCTAAAGTTGATGTGGAATCTCAGGGAACTCTGTGTACAGCCAAAACAATTCTGAAACAGAACAAGGTTGGAGGTCTTCCTGACTTCAAAACCTACTAAAAAGCTACAGAAATCAAAACAGTGTGGTACTGGCATAAAGACAGACATATAGACCAATGGAACAGAATAGAGAGCCCAGAAATAAACCCTTCCATACCTGGTCAAATGGTTTTCAACAATGATACTTAGACCATTCAATGAAGAAAGAACAGTCTTTTCAACAAATGGTGCCGGATCCCACTTCTGGGCATATATCCAGAGAAAACTCTAATTCAAAAAAGATAGGTGCACCTCAGTATTCATATTTATAGCACTATTTACAATAGCCAAGACATGGAACCAACCTAAATGTCCATCAACAGATGAATGGATAAAGATGGGTATATATATACAATGGAATACTACTCAGCCATAAAAAAGAATGAAATAATGCCATGCAGCAACATGCATGGACCTAGAGATTATCATATTAACTGAACCAAGTCAGAAAGAAAAAGACAAATACCATATGATATCACTTATATATGGAATCTAAAATACGATACAAATGAACTTATTTACAAAACAAAAACAGACTCCCAGACATAGAAAACTTATGGTTATAATAAATTAGGAGTTTGGGATTGATAGATACACACTACTATATATAAAATAGGACAACAAGGACCTACTGTATAGCACAGGGAACTATATTCAATATCCTGTAATAAACTATGATGGAAAAGAAAAAAAAACAGTGCTAGGAAAACTGGATATCCACGTGCAAAAACATGAAGTTGGACCTATGTTACATCATATAAAAAATTAACTCAAAATGGATCAAAAGACTAAACATAAGAGCTAAAACTACAAAACTTAGAAGGAAATATACAGGGAAAGTATGTGACACTGGATTTGGCAAGATTTCTTGGGTATGATAACAATAGCAGAGATTACAAAAGTAGACAAACTGGACTTCATCAAAATTAAAATCTTCTGTGCAAAGAACACTAACAGAATGAAAAGGCAGCCCACAGAATGGGAGAAAATATTTTCAAATCATGATCTGATAAGGGGTTAATATCAGAATATATGAAGAACTCCTACAACTCAACAACAACAAAATGATTCAATCAAAAAATGAACAGAAGACTTGCATAGACATGTCTCCAAAAAAGATATACCAATGGCAAATAATATGAAAAGAGGTTCAACATCACTAATCACTTGGGAAATATAAATGAAAACCAGTGAGATACCACTTCACACACATTAGGATAGCTATTATCAAAACAGAAAACAAATGCTGGCAAGGATGTAGAGAAACTGGAACCCTTTGTGCATTGCTGGTGGGAATGTAAAATGGTGCAGCCACTGTGGAAAACAGTATGATGTTTCTTCAAAATATTAAACAGAATTACCAAAATACCCAGTAACTCCACTCCTACGTGTATGCCTAAAAGAACTGAAAACAGGGATTCAAACAGATACATGTACACCAACGTTTATTACAGCATAATCAGTCTAAAAACGGAAGGCAGTTCTGACACATGGTACCATATGGATGAACCTTGAAGACATTATGCTAAGTGAAATAAGCCAAATGGACAAATATTGTTTGAGTCCACAAATTCCGCAACAGAAAGGGGCTGGGAGTAGGGAATGGAGAACTAATGTTTAATGAGTACAGAGCTTCAACTGGGGTAGATGAAAAAGTTCTGGAGATGACTGGTGACGATGGTTGCACAAAAAATGTAAAGATACCTAAGACCACAGAACTGTAACTTAAATCTTACCACTTAACCATTTCTTATGTATACTCTACAATTTTTTTAAAAACGTACTGTATCAGTGTTAAACTTCTGGAGTTTAACAACTGGTTATGTAAGAAAACACCCTTATATACTGGGGACTTGCCTAGCGGCCCAGTGGCTAAAACTCCACACTCACAATGCAGGGGGCCCAGGTTCGATCCCTGGTCAGGGAACTAGATTCCACATGCTGCAACTAAGAGTTCGCATGCCACAACTAAGAGTTTGCATGCCACAACTAAAGATCCAGCATGCCACAGCAAAGATCCCACAAGCGGCAATGAAGATCCTGCATGCCGCAACTAAGACCCAGCACAGTCTAATTAATTAATTAATTAATTTTTAAAAAAGAATTATATACTGAAGCATTAAAAACGTAAAGGGACATGATATATATAACCCACTCTCAAACAGTTAAGAATTCTGTAAATTTGAAATTTCAAGATAAAAAAATTTTCTAAAAATTCTGCTCAAAGGATAGCATTGAGAAGAAAAAACTGAAGTCACAGAGTGGGAGAAGACAGGTGCAATATATATAACTGATAAAGAACTTACATCCAGAATATACAAAGAACTGCTAAAAATCAGTAAGAAGAAAACAAAAACCTCAATTTTTAAAAATGGGTAAAATAGATGAACAGCCATGCCATGAAAGAAACATGAGGGAATTCCCTGGCGATCCAATGGTTAGGACTCAGCGCTTTCACTGCTGAGGCCCAGGTTCAATCCCTGGTCAGGGAGCTAAGATCCCGCAAGCTGCGCAGCACAACCAAAAAAAAAAAAAGAAAAAAGAAACATATGAAAAGGTGTTTAACCTCATTAGTCATGGAAATGCAGATTAAAACAATGAGAGGGCTTCCCCGGTGGTGCAGTGGTTAAGAATCCACCTGCCAATGCAGGAGACACGGGTTCGAGCCCTGGTCCGGGAAGATCCCACATGCCGCGGAGCAACTAAGCCAGGGTGTCACAACGACTGAGCCTGCGCACAACAACTACTGAGCCCACAAGCTACAACTACTGAAGCCTACGTGCTTAGAGCCCATGCTCCACAACAAGAGAAGCTACCGAAGTGAGAAGCCCGCGCACTGCAACGAAGAGTAGCCCCCGCTCGCTGCAACTAGAGAAAGCCCGCGTGCAGCAACAAAGACCCAATGCAGCCAAAAATAAATAAAATTAAAATTAAAAACAAAACAGAAAAAAAGAGAGAGATCACACCACATGCAAACTGGCATAATTAAATTATGTCAATAAAAGTGCTGGCACGGATGTAGAACAAGTGAAATTCTCACACACTGCTAGTAGAAGTGTAAATTGCTGCAACTTCTTCAGCAAACAGGCATTACATAGAAAAGCTGAAGACATGTATATCCTATGACCTAACATTGCCCCACCTTGAGAAACTGAAATATGTATGCATCAACATACATGTATAAGAATGCTTATATCAGAATCATTTGCAATGAGAAAAATCTTGAAACACAAATATCCATCAACAGTAGAAAGGATGAGGATCTTAAGATAATATACTACACAGCTACTAAAATGAACTACATTTACATAGAACATGGATAAATCTTATAAACATGCGTCACAGTCACGCACAAAAGAATGCATATTATGTTTCACTTTACATTAAAGGTAAAATAGGCAGCATTAACCCCATTGTTTAGTGAGGCATAATTAAAATTTTAAACTGTAGAGCAAAGCAAATTTTAAAATTACCATAAAAGTTGAGACAAATACTTCTAGGCAGGATGGATGGAGACAATACTCATTATGAGGGTAATGGGGGCAGGTTCCTGGAGGGCCATTTCTTGATCTGGGTGTCATTTACATGGATCTGTACTTTATAATAATTGCTAAACTTTACGTATTTTATGTACTTCGCTGAGTATGTATTACATTAGAAATTTTAAATTGTTTAAAATTTTTTAATTAACTGGGAGAGGAGGCAGAGACAGAAGCAGGAAGACCAGTTAGAAGGATTATGCAATAATCCAGGTGAGGTGCTTGAATCAAAGTAATAGCAGTGTAATAAGAAGTACATAGGAATTTTATTATATTTTAGATTATATCCTAAAATAGAGCAAATATGATTTTAGACTGATTGAACTCAGAATGTAACAGAAAAATGAATCAGTGTTTTCGACCTCAGCCACTGGAAGGCTGGTCTTGCCATTTATTGAGATGGGGAAGGCTACAAGAGAGCACTTTGGGAGGGCCATATTAGAGATGAGAAACCCATTAAAGCCCAAATGGAAATGTTGATAGGCAACTGAAGGTTTAATCCTGGAGTTCAGGAGACCGTTCCATCCTGAAGAAATAGGTTTGAGAGTTGTCAGCACATACATAGATGGATATTTAAAGTCTTGAGGCAGGATAAGATCACCAAGGGAATGAGAGAATTGCTAGAAGAAAACCAAGAGAGTATAGTGCCCTGATGTTTCAAAGAGGAAGAAGTGATGACATAGGTCAAATGCTGCTGGAAGGTCAAGTAAGATAGGACTGAGAAATGTCAACTGGATTTAATGATATAGAAATCGTTGGTGTCTTTGATACAAGAAATTGCCATTATCAGTGACTCTGAATAGAATAATATCCTTTCCATCATAAATTAAATGTCTAAATATATTTAGATCTATCTTTCAGTTCTGTCCTGTTACTCAATTCTGTTCTGTTCCCTGGTCTATTTATTTACAAACTGAACAAATAGTTTTAGTTATTTTAGCTTTAAAACGTATTTTCTCACCTGGCAGGACTAGCCTTTCATTGCACTTCCTTCATGGAATGTCTACTCTTACATTGTAGTTTTCTTGTTAATATGAACTTGTCTAGATCTTTAAGAAAGAATCTGTTAGCATTTTTATTGTACTCTCATTAAACACATGGAATAGTTAAGATGTAGAATGGTTAAGGCTTAATGATTAGTTGCAGAGGACAAGAAAGAGGAGGTGGTGCCAATATGCAGGTGTTAATTAAAGTTCTGCAAGTGGAGGATGGGATTGCTTAGGATGAAAACACAGGATTAAAAGATACAGCGTACAAAAAGTACAAAAAATACAGTGTATTTCTATACACTATGTACAAAATATACACTATATAGAAAATATCTGAAAAAGAAATAAAACCTGCCCATTCACGATAGCATCAAACATTACAAAATACCTATGTATAAATTTAACCAAGGAGGTGAAAGATCTAAACACTGAAAATTATAGAACTTTGATGAAAAACACCAAAGATGACACAAGTGGGAAAAAAATCCCATGTTTATAAAAATATTGTTAAAATGTCTGTACTACCCAAAGCCATCTATAGATTCAATGCAACTCCTATCAAAGTTCCAATGTCATTTTTCTACAGAAGTATGGCGTCACATAAAAAGAAACACAGACCAATGGAACAGAATCAAGAGCCCAGAAACAAACTCTCACATATACAATCAACGAATACTTGACCAGGGAGCCAAGAACACTAAATGGGGAAAAGATAGTCTCTTCAATAAATGATGGTGGGAAAACTGGATAACCACATGCAGAAGATGAAACTGGACACATATCCTACACCACTCACAAAAATTAACTCAAAATAGGTTAAAGACTTAAAGACCCGACTCTGTAAAACTCCTAGAAAAAAACATAGGAGAAACACTCCCTGACACTGCTCCTGGCAATAATTTTACGGATGATACCAAAAGCAAACGCAATAGAAACAAAAATTGATAAGTGGGACTACTGCAAACTAAAAAGTTTCTACACAGCAAAAGCAACAATCAACAAAATGAAAAGGCAACCTACCGAACAGGAGAAAATATTTGCAAATCATATATCTGATAAGGGATTAATATCCAAAATATATAGAGAACTCATAAAACTTAACAGCAAAAAAAATTTTTGATTAAAAAATGGGTAGAGGATCTGAATAGACATTTTTCCAAAGAAAACATACAAATGGCTAATGAAAAGATGCTCAACATCACTCATCATCAGTGAAATGCAAATCAAAACCACAATGAGGTTTTAGCCTCACACCTCTTAGAATGGCTATTAACAAAAAGACAAGAAATAACAAGTGCTAGTAAAGTTCTGGAGAAAAGGGAACACTGTGCACTCTTGGTAGGAATATAAATTGATACAGCCACTATAGAAAACAGTATGGAGGTTCCTCAAAAAACTAAAAATAGAACTACCAAATGATCCAGCAATCCCACTTCTGGGTATATATCCAAAGGAAATAAAATCAGGACCTCAAACAGAGGACTGCATTCCCATTTCACTGCAGCATTATTCACAGTAGCCAATATATGGAAACAACCTAAGTGTCCATCAATGGATGAATGGATTAAAAAAAAATGTGACATACATACAAATACACACAGAATTATCCACTGGATATCCATATCAATAAAAAAAACATGACACATACATACACACAGACAAACACAGAGAAATATTATTCAGCCATGAGAAAGAAGGAAATCCTGCCATTCGTGACATGAATGGATCTTTAGGGCATTTCACTTAGCGTATGCTAAGTAAAATAAGTCAGACAGAGGAAGAGAAATACTATATGATCTCATTTATTCGTGGAACCTAAAACAGCTGAACTCAGAAAAAGAATAGTGGTTACTAAGAGCGGGGGTGGTGTTGGAGTGAGGGGAGATGTTGGTCAAAAGATACAAACTTCCAGTTATAAGATGAAGAAGTTCCGGGGAGCTAATGTACAACATGGAGATTATAGTTAACAGTAATGTATCACATACTTGAAAACTGCTAAGAGAGTAGATCTTAAACGTTAATCACCACAAGAATGAAATGGTAATTATGAGAGCACTATGGGGGTAATCATTTTACAATATGTAAGTATCAAATCAACAGGTACACCTTAAGGGGGCTTCCCTGGTGACACAGTGGTTAAGAATCCGCCTGCCAATGAAGGAGGCACGGGTTCGAGCCCTGGTCTGGGAAGATCCCACATGCAGCAGAGCAACTAATACTGTGTGCCACAACTACTGAGCCTGCGCTCTAGAGCCTTCAAGTCACAGCTACTGAAGCCTGCGCGCCTAGAGCCTGTGCTCCGCAACAAGAGAAGCCACCGCAATGAGAAGCCCGTGCACCGCAACAAAGAGTAGCCCCCACTCACTGCAACTAGAGAAAGCCTGCGCACAGCAATGAAGACCCAACACAGCCAAAAATAAATAAATTATTTTTTTTTAAATGTACACCTTAAACTTAAACAATGTTATATGTCAATAATATCTCAATAAAACTGGGAAAAAATGTTTTAAAAATAAGACAAAGCGGGGGGACCTTGAAGATGGCGGAAGAGTAAGACGCGGAGATCGCCTTCCTCCCCATGGATACACCAGAAATACATCCACACGTGGAACAACTCCTACAGAACTCCTACTGAAGGCTGGCAGAAGACCTCAGACCTCCCAAAAGGCAAGAAACTCCCCACGTACCTGGGTAGGGCAAAAGAAAAAACAGAGACAAAAGAATAAGGACGGCACCTGCACCAGTGGGAGGGAGCTGTGAAGGAGGAAAAGTTTCCACACACTAGGAAGCCCCTCCGCGGGCAGAGACTGCGGGAGGCGGAGGGGGGAG
>NW_020173375.1:1427568-1434950 GCF_003031525.2 Neophocaena asiaeorientalis asiaeorientalis
AAAAAATAAGACAAAGCAGGGCTTCCCTGGTGGTGCAGTGGTTAAGAATCTGCCTGGCCAATGCAGGGAACACGGGTTCAAGCCCTGGTCCGGGTAGATCCCACATGCCACGGAGCAACTAAGCCCGTGCACCACAACTACTGAGACTGTGCTCTAGAGTCTGCAAGCCACAACTACTGAGCCCACATGCCACAACTACTGAAGCCCACGCGCCTAGAGCCCGTGCTCTGCAACGAGAAGCCACCGCAGTGAGAAGCCAGTGCACTGCAATGAAGAGCAGCCCCCACTCGCCTCAACTAGAGAAAGCCCATGTGCAGCAATGAAGACCCCACACAGCCAAAAAAAAGAATAAATTAATTTAAAAAAAATAAGAGAAAGCAGTTTAGAATTTTCCAGCATGTATGTAGGGAGAGGAGGAAAGAATGGCCAGAAGAATTGATCCCACACCTCCATTCCTGCCAGGTAGGAACACAATTGGGGTAGCACCACGTAGGTATGGCATATATAGATTTAGTGGGCAAAGTTCAAGGAATCCTGCTTTGCTCAGGAAATAAGAGATGTGTTCATCTTAATTTTTAAAGTCCACCCTAAACTGAACATTGAACATTTAAGTTGCTTTTAACCTGTCACCAAGAAAGAATAGTTGAGTCAAGGGGTAAGCACTTTGTTAAACTTTAATTCCTACTGCCAAAGAGAAAAGTATTTCCTATTCTATTTAATGCTCCTCTATTTACACTGTTTTCATACTGGATGAATCTCTTTCCTTTTTGCCCCATAATTTGTCTTGACATTTTTTGTTTGTTTGTTTGCGGTACGCGGGCCTCTCACTGTTGTGGCCTCTTCCGTCGCGGAGCACAGGCTCCAGACGCACAGGCTCAGCGGCCACGGCTCACGGGCCTAGCCGCTCCACAGCATGTGGGATCTTCCCGGACCGGGGCACGAACCCATGTCCCCTGCATCGGCGGGGACTCTCAACCACTGCGCCACCAGGAAAGCCCTGTCTTGACATTTATTGCTCATTATGGTTAAAAATATTTAAGAGGAAAAGACTGATTTCTTTTTTAAGTATCAGGTTAAAGGTAATTACCCATGTATGATTTCAAATAGGCTTCTTTTAAAAATCATTTTAAAATATCATTTCATATAAATCATGTAATAAAGATATGGACCTCTTTACAATGAAGTTGGAGATCAGATTTACCATTACCATCATAGACAAAATGTAATAAAATGGCAAACAGCTGAAGAAATAAAGGTGGGACATAAGAAACAACCTCCTAGTGAAGCAGTTTACAGAAAAGCTTTCCATGAGAAACTTTCTGAATAGGATTCAGTAAACGATCATCTGTCTGGGCAGAGGATAGGACCTTTGATTACCTGAAAATCATTTGCAATTCAGATCAACAAGTAAAATCACCCACCAATGAAGTAGACAAGCACATTCTGCCACTGAACCCACACAAGCTACAGTCTTCATGCCAAAACCTTCTCTCCACCAAGACCTTATCAGCACTGCACTGAAATCCAATAAGCGTGCAGATAACAACCCAGATCTGGGTCAGGAATTATTGTTATTGCAGGTGAGGTACTGCACAACTCTCAAAGGGCAGGAGAACCAGGTCCTTTTCTTACCTTTACCATGAACGTGAAGTCTGTTAGGGCCGGGGAGTAGACAGCCCCACCGGCACATGGGCCCATGATCAGAGAAATCTGAGGGATGACTCCGGATGCCGTGACATTCCTCTGCCAAAAGAGAAAGGCAAAGGCATCTGGTTACAGAGGTGTTCAAGGCATTACCTGCAGAAAGACAGAGGCAACAATAAAAGTACATTTGGCTTTTATTCACAGAAATTCTATCCTAGAGACAAGAGGCCTAATCTGTACAGTTTCTTCCAGAATATTGTATATGCAACTTTTCCCATAGCTGGTGGGATGGTTGGCATATTACTTTCTGGGGCAAGTAAAACCTCTTCTCTCCTTGGCAGGGCGGTAGTTCCCCGAAAGCTCCACCAGGACATGAGCTCAGAGAGAATCCTACCACTCTCACCCCAGCTCTAAACACACCTCAGGCAAGGACCCCTGTCTGTACAAAACTGGCTGGAATAATGAATGAAAACCTTAGGTGGAATATACAGGGCCAACACTTACCCTGGATCCATGACCTCTACTTGGAGCCCCTTCACACCCTCCACAGAGGATGCCCAACAGTTACAAGGCAAGGCTAAGAGGCAGGTGCTACTTTACTCAGTCTTCAATGTCTGCCCACCCCTATACAGGGCAGATGGGCAATAGGGAGGTGGCAGAAGGCAAAAAGGTTCCATAGGGACAAAGGTGAAGAGCCAAGCCTCAGGCCACCTTCCAGGAAAAACAAGATTTCCCAGGGGGCTTGAAGACCCAGGAAAGATAAGAGCCCAATGACTCCTTGCCCATCCCCCAGCTTCTAACCTTCCCTGAGCCCCATCAGCTTAAGAGAAGTATGTCCACTTTTAGCCTTGACCTGGGTCTGAGACCAATTTCTATAATTCACAGGACATAGCTCACGACAGCACAAAAAGGCATCCACAGAGAGGATTCCGAGAAGATGGTAGAATGGGAAGCATCAGGAATCTGTCTCCCCACCTGGACAAAAATTACACTGGCAGAATCTGTCTGATGTAACTTTCTGGAGCTCTGTTAAGCCTACTGAAGGCTTAACATCCATAGGAAGATTTAGAGGGCAAATCGCGGTTAATTTCAGTCAATTTCAACTGGTAGCACTGTAGCAGCTACCCCTACCCACCCCCTACCCCCAGCCATGAGGCATGCAGCTGTGCATGTGTTCCTGCAGTGGCTTATACAGAGGCAGACAAAAAGGACCCTGCCCTCCAAATTTCGCAAATCTATGCTCCGACAGCTGGTTGTTGATTCTGATCAGAGGTGAAGTTAGGAAGTTAGGTGGCCATTGTTGTTACACCTCACCCCATTGTTGCAAGCTCCTCCCCCTCCAGCTCAAAATCACTTGCATTAGGGAAATGCAAATCAAAACTAGAATGAGATACCACATCACACACATTAAGATGACTACTATCAAAAAAACAGAAAACAAGTGGTGTTGGTGAGGATGTGGAGAAAGTGGAACCCTTGTGCACTATTGGTAAGAATGTAAAATGGTACAGCTGCTGTGCAAAACAGCATGGTGGTTCCTCAAAAAATTTTAAATAGAATTACCAAATGATCCAGAAATTCTACTTCTGGGGATATACCAAAAAGAATGGAAAACAGGGTCTCAAGGAGATAACTTGTACACCCACATTCATAGCAGCATTACTCACAATAGGTGAAACATGGAATCAACCCAAATGCCCATCAACAGATAAATGGATAAACAAAATGTGGTATATCTATACAATGGAATATTATTCATCCTTGAAAAGGAAGGAAATCCTGTCACATGTTACAACATAGATGAAACTTGAGGACATTGTGCTAAGTGAAATAATAAGCCAGTCACAAAAAGACTAACACTGTACAATTTTACTTAAGTTATTTAGTCAAAATAATAGAGACAAAGTAGAAGGGTGGTTACCAGGGGCTGGCAGAGAGGATAACGGGGGGTGACTGTTTAATGGGTATAGAGTTTCAGTTTTGCAAGACAAAAAGTTATGGAGCTGGCCCCTGTCCACCTCCCTACGGCTGCCCTGCTAGCTGAAAAGTTTCTCCAGGTGTGGAATTCCAGGCTACCACCAGCACAGAGTGTGCACGCCAGTCAGGAACCAGCCCACCCGACGGCCTGGAGGGCAACGGATATGTCAGAAACTGAAGCAAGAACGTACTTGGCAGAGGGGGGAGTCAAGATGGCAGACTAGGAGGATGCAGAATTCATGTCTCTGCACAACTAGGGCACCTACTAGGCACCGGTGGGGGACCACAGACACCTAAGGGGATGGGAGGAACCCCCAGTGACACGGTCCTAAGCAAAGGCCCTGCCTCATGCTCAGACCTCACCCCCCCACCGGCCTAAGTTCCACCCCACCCTAAACCCTGCCCCTGCCTAAGTTCCACCCCTCCTAAACTCCACCCCAAGAGCCAAGTCTTCTTTTTTCTTTTTCATTTTTCCTCTTTTAGATTGGGGTACTGTTTTACCTTGTTGATTCACTATTGTTGATTCATTTATATTTTTATATTTCCTAATAAATTTTTTATTTTCCAATTTTATTTTATTCTTCATACTTTGTTACTGTTCTCTCCTTTTGGCTTGTTCCCCCCATGCCCCCACTTTTTTTCTATTTTTTCTGTTGTGGTTTTATATTACCTTGTTGTAGTTGTTTCAATTATATTTTTATGTTTCCTAATATATTTTTTACGTTTCTAATTTTATTTTTTTTTTAATTTTTTTTATTTTTTTTGCGTTACGCGGGTCTCTCACTGTTGTGGCCTCTCCCATTGTGGAGCACAGGCTCCAGACGCACAGGCTCAGCAGCCATGGCTCACGGGCCCAGCCACTCCACAGCATGTGGGATCTTCCCAGACTGTGGCACGAACCCATGTCCCCTGCATCAGCAGGCGGACTCTCAACCTGTGCCACCAGGGAAGCCCTTATTTTGTTTTTTATTCTTTGATATTCTTTGCTCCTTTTCTTTTTTTTTTTTCTTTTTTTTTTGCCACACCACATAGCTTGCGGGATCTTGGTTCCCCGGCCAGAGGCTGGGCCCGAGCTCCTGTGGTGGGAGCTCTGAGTCCAAACTGCTGGACTAACAGAGAACCTCAGACCACAGCAAATATTAATCGGAGTGAGGTCTCCTGGAGGTATTAATCTCAGCACTAAGACCCAGATCTATCCAACTGCCTGCAAACTCCAATGCTGGATGCCTCAAGCCAAACAACCAGTAAGGCAGGAATACCGCCCCACCTATCCAAAAACAAAAAAAAACAAAAAAGAAACAACAAAAAAATATGTTACAGATGAAGGAGCAAGGTAAAAACCTAAAAAACCAGATAAATGAAGACGAAATAGGCAACCTACCTGAAAAAGAATTGAAAATAATGACAGTAGGGCTTGCTGGTGGTGCAGAGGTTGAGAGTCTGCCTGCCGATGCAGGGGACACAGGTTCATGCCCCGGTCCGGGAAGATCCCACATGCCGCGGAGCGGCTGGGCCCGTGAGCCATGGCTGCTGAGCCTGTGCATCCAGAGCCTGTGCTCCGCAACGGGAGAGGCCACAACAGTGAGAGGCCCGCGTACCGCAAAAAATTTTTTAAAATAAAATAAAATAAAATGACAGTAAAGATGTTCAAAAATCTCGGGAACAGAATGAAGAAAATACAAGAGACATTTAACAAGAATCTAGAAGAACTAAAGAGCAAACAAACAGTGATGAAAACAATAACTGAAATTAATAATACTCTAGGAGGAATCAATAGCAAAATAACTGAGGCAGAAGAATGAATAAGTGACCTGCAAGATACAATAGTGGAAAGAACTGCCGAGGAGCAGAATAAAAAAAATAATGAAAAGAATTGAGGACAGTCTCAGAGACCTCTGGGACAACATTAAACACACCAACATTCGAATTATAACGGTCCCGGAAGAAGAATAGAAAAAGAAAGGGTCTGAGAAAATATTTGAAGAGATTATAGTCAAAAACGTCCCTAACATGGGAAAGGAAACAGTCAATCAAGTCCAGGAAGCAGAGAGTCCCATACAGGATAAATCCAAGGAGAAACACGCCAAGACACATATCAATGAAACTATCAAAAACTGAATACAAAGAAAAAATATTAAAAGCAGCAATGGAAAAGCAACAACTAACATACAAGGGAATACCCATAAGGTTAACAGCTGATCTTTTAGCAGAAACTCCACAACAAAGAAGGGAGTGGCAGGACATATTTAAAGTGATGGAAGGGGAAAACCTACAAGCAAGATTATTCTACGCAGCAAGGATCTCATTCAGATTCGACAGAGAAGTTAAAACCTTTACAGACAAGCAAAAGGTAAGAGAATTCAGCACCACCAAACCAGCTTTACAACAAATGCTAAAGGATCTTCTCTAGGCAGTAAACACAAGAGAAGGAAAAGACCTACAATAACAAGCCCAAAAGAATTAAGGAAATGGTAACAGGAACATACATATTGATAGCTACCTTAAATATAAATGGATTAAATGCTGCAACCAAAAGACACTGACTGGCTAAATGGATACAAAAACAAGACCCATATATATGCTGCTACAAGAGAACCACTTCAGACCTAGGGACACATACAGACTGAAAGTGAGGGCATGGAAAAACACATCCCATGCAAATGGAAATCAAAAGAAAGCTGGAACAGCAATTCTCATATCAGAAAAAATACTTTAAAATAAACACTATTACAAGAGACACAGGACACTACATAATGATCAACGGATCAATACAAGAAGATATAACAATTGTAAATATTTATGCAGCCAACATAAGAGCACCTCAATACATAGGGCACATGCTAACAGCCATAAAAGGGGAAATTGACAGTAACACAATCATAGTAGGGGACTTTAACACCCCACTTTCACCAATGGACAGATCATCCAAAATGAAAGTAAATAAGGAAACACAAGCTTTAAATGACACATTAAACAAGATAGACTTAATTGATATTTATAGGACATTCCATCCAAAAACAACAGAATACACTTTCTTCCCAAGTGCTCATGCAATATTCTCCAGGATAGACCTATCTTGGGTCACAAATCAAGCCTTGGTAAATTTAAGAAAACTGAAATCGTATCAAGTATCTTTTCCAACCACAACACTATGAGACTAGATATCAATTACAGGAAAAAAACCTAGAACCAAAAAATACCTAGACAAATGACAATGGAAACACGATGGACCAAAATTTATGGGATGCAGCAAAAGCAGTTCTAAGAGGGAAGTTTATAGCAATACAATCCTACCTCAAGAAACAAGAAACATCTCAAATAAACAACCTAACCTTATATCTAAAGCAATTAGAGAAACAACAACAAAAAAACCCCAAAGTTAGCAGAAGGAAAGAAATCTTAAAGATCAGATCAGAAATAAATGAAAAAGAAATGAAGGAAACAATAGTAAAGATCAATAAAACTGAAAGCTGGTTCTTTGAGAAGATAAACAAAATTGATAAACCATTAGCCAGAGTCATCAAGAAAAAAAGGGAGAAGACTCAAATCAACAGAATTAGAAATGAAAAAGGTAAAGTTGGGCTTCCCTGGTGGCGCAGTGGTTGAAAGTCCGCCTGCCGAAGCAGGGGACACAGGTTTGTGCCCCAGTCCGGGAAGATCCCATATGCCACAGAGCGGCTGGGCCCGTGAGCCATGGCCGCTGAGCCTGCGCGTCCGGAGCCTGTGCTCCACAACGGGAGAGGCCACAGCAGTGAGAGGCC
>NW_020173375.1:1435040-1510948 GCF_003031525.2 Neophocaena asiaeorientalis asiaeorientalis
AAAAAAAAAAAAAAAAAAAAAAAAGTAAAGTAACAAATGACACTGCAGAAATACAAAGGAACATAAGAGATTACTACAAGCAACTATATGCCAATGAAATGGACAACCTGGAAGAAATGGACAATTTCTTAGAAAAGTACAACCTTCTGAGACTGAATCAGGAAGAAATAGAAAATATAAACAGATCAATCACAGGCACTGAAATTGAAACTGTGATTAAAAATCTTCCAACAAACAAAAGCCCAGGACCAGATGGCTTCACAGACGAATTGTGTCAAACATTTAGAGAAGAGTTAACACCTATACTTCTCAAACTCCTCCAAATACAGTAGAGGGAGGAACACTCCCAAACTCATTCTACTCATTCATCACCCTGATACTAAAACCAGACAAAGATGTCACAAGAAAAGAAAACTACAAGCCAATATCACTGATAAACACAGATGCAAAAATACTCAACAAAATACTAGCAAACAGAATCCAACAGCACATTAAGAAGGTCATACACCATGATCAAATGGGGTTTATCCCAGGAATGCAAGGATTCTTCAATATACGCAAATCAATCAATGTGATACACCATATTAACAAATTGAAGGATAAAAACCATATGACAATCTCAATAAATTCAGAAAAAGCTTTCAACAAAATTCAACACGCACTTATGATAAAGACGCTCCAGAAGTAAGCATAGAGGGAACGTACCTCAACATAATAATGGCCATGTAAGACAAACCCACAGCCAACATCGTCCTCAATGGTGAAAAACTGAAACCATTTCCTCTAAGATCAGGAACAAGACAAGGGTGCCCACTCTCACCACTATTATTCAACAGTTTTAGAAGTTTTAGCCACAGCAATCAGAGAAGACAAAGAAATAAAAGGAATCCAAATCAGAGAAGAAGAAGTAAAACTGTCACTGTTTGCAGATGACATGATACTATACATAGAGAATCCTAAAGATGCTACCAGAAAACTACTAGAGCTGATCAATGAATTTGGTAAAGTAGCAGGATACAAAATTAATGCACACAAATCTCTTGCATTGCTATACACTAATGATGAAAAATCTGAAAGAGAAATTAAGGAAACAATCCCATTTACCATTGTAACAAATAGAATAAAATACCCAGGAATAAACCTACCTAAGGGGACAAAAAATCTGTATGCAGAAAACTATAAGACACTGATCAAACAAATTCAAGATGATACAAACAGATGGAGAGATATACCACGTTCCTGGATTGGAAGAATCAACATTGTAAAAGTGACCATACTACCCAAAGCAATCTACAGATTCAATGCAATCCCTATCAAACTACCAATGGTATTTTTCACAGAACTAGAACAAAAAATTTCACAATTTGTATGGAAACATAAAAGACCCCGAATAACCAAAGCTATCTTGAGAAAGAAAAATGCAGATGGAGGCAACAGGCTCCCTGACTTCAGACTATACTACAATGCTACAGTAATCAAGACAGTATGGTACTGGCACAAAAACAGAAATATAGATCAATGGAACAGGATAGAAAGCCCAGAGATAAACCCATGTACAAGAAGCTGCACAGTACAGGGAGATCACCTCGGCGCTTTGTGACCACCTAGAGGGATGGGATAGGGAGGGTGGGAGGGAATGCAAGCGGGAGGCGATATGGGGATGTATGTGTGCATGTGGCTAATTCACTTTGTTGTGCAGCACAAACTAGCACAGCATCATGAAGCAATTATACTCCAATAAAGATGTTAAAAAACATTAAAAAAAAGAAAAAAAAGAATTGACACTTAAAAAGTTATGGAGATGGGCTTCCCTGGTGGCGCAGTGGTTGAGAGTCTGCCTGCCGATGCAGGGGACACAGGTTAGTGCCCTGGTCCAGGAAGATCCCACATGCCGTGGAGCGGCTGGGCCCGTGAGCCATGGCCGCTGAGCCTGCGCGTCCGGAGCCTGTGCTCCTCAGTGGTAGAGGCCACAACAGTGAGAGGCCCGCATACCGCAAAAAAAAAAAAAAAAAATGTTACGGAGATGGACAATGGTGATAGGTGCATAAAATTATGAACGTATTCAGTACAACTTAACTGTACATTTAGAATGTCTAAGTTTAGGGACTTCCCTGGTAGCATGTGGATAAGACTCTGTGCTCCCAATGCAGGGGGCCTGGGTTCGATCCCTGTTCAGGGAACTAGGTCCCACATGCATGCCGCAACTAATAGTTCGCAAGCCACGACTAAGGAGCCCAGCAAGCCGCAACTAAGGAGCCTGCCTGCCACCACTAAGACCTGGTGCAACCAAATAAATAAATTTTTTTTTTAAATGTCAACTACAATTGGCACTTGCCATCTACCTCTACAAGGATTAAGTCTTGTGCATTTGCAGCCGCTGACTTTCAATACCCCACCGAAAGGAGTTCAGGGTAGAAAGCTGAAATTAGGAACTCTGTGCTCTGGGAAAAACTGGCAGAACAGGTCTTCAGAAAGTTAGATATTTTCAGGAGCCAATTTTATGAGCCCAATTCTTGTATCTCCTCATATCTAGAAAAACACTAAAATCCTTCATGGTCACGTCTGCTCCTCGTGACTAGCAGTAACTTTCATGAGACTAGCAGAAAACTTCTACAAAAAATATGTGCTTGATTGCATGTATTCCCCCTTCACCAAAATCACATATATTCAGACCTTCTCTCCTACCTCTTTGGAGCAGTTTCTCAGAGCTATCTGGGATGCTGTCTCCTGAGCTGCAGTCCTCATTTTGCCCCAAGTAAAACTTAACTCACAACTCTCACATTGTGCATTTATTTTTAAGTTGACACAACTTTTAGTTTGTGAACAGTTTTTAAGTCCACAACTCTGAGGAACAGCAAAAAAAAGGAAAAAAGAACAGAGGCTGAGGGACCTGTGGGAAATCAAATGTACCAACATACACATCATAAGACTATCAGAAGAGAAAGTGTGCTTCTGATGTAAGGATAAGCATATACATCAATGGAAAAAAACTGAGTCAGGAAATAAACCCTTATATTTATGGTCAATTGATTTTCTTTCCACCAACGTGCCAGGACCATTCAGTAGGGAAAGAACAGTCATGTCAATTAATGGTGGTGGGACAAGGATGAATTTGGACCCTGACCTCAGACCATACTCAAAAATTAACTCAAAAGGGATCACAAACCTAATATGAAGGCCAAAAACCTATAAAACCTCATGAAAAAAAACTGAGACAGGCTGGGAGCTGGGACCCTTTGCTGCAGTGCTGCAGTGCTGCAGTGCTGCAGTGCTTGCACCTGGACACACCTCTCCTCGAGCAACAAAATACAAGAAAACTACATGGGACTAAAAGTAACTGCATGCAGGTGCAATCAGGGCAAATTCTGGACAAGAGATACAAAGAGACCAAAAAATGCAACTGCCACTTTTGAAAAGCCCGGAGCTAAAGCAGGGCACTGCACATGCCCCCTGCACACCACACCACCTAAGGGGTGGGCAGACCACCTAAGCCACCCCTCCAGCCCGACTCCCAGACACACCCCTATCCTTATCCCATGTAATGAAAAAGCTCGCTTGCACCCTCCTCAGCGAGCAAGCAAGCAAGGGAACCTGTTGTTTGTTCTCGCTCCCTCCTGCTGCAGCAGGGGCCCCAATAAAGCCTTGTCTGAATTTCTTGTCTGGCCTCTGACCAATTTCTATTGATTAAGGAGGCCAAGAACCCTGGTTGGTAACAAAACCACTAGACAAAATCTTCATGACTTTGTATTGAGCACAGTTCTTACATGAGAATAAAAGCATGATCTACAAAAGAAAAAAACTGATAAACTGGACTTTAAGATTTAAAACTTTTGCACTTAAAACGCCACCATTAAGAAATAGAAAGCCACAGGGACTCCCCTGGTGGCAGTGGTTAAGAATCCGCCTGCCAATGCAGGGGACACAGGTTCGAGCACTGCTCCGGGAAGATCCCACATGCCGTGGAGCAACTAAGCCCGTGTGCCACAACTACTAAGCCTGTGCTCTAGAGCCCACAAGCTACAACTACTGAGCATACATGCCACAACTACTGAAGCCCGCGTGCCTAGAGCCCATGCTCCTCAACAAGAGAAGCCACCGCAATGAGAAGCCTGCCCACTGCAATGAAGAGTAGCCCCCGCTCCCTGAAACTACAGAAAGCCCACATGCGGCAATGAAGACCCAACATAGCCAAATATAAATGGTAAATTAATTAATTTACCAAAAAAAAGAAAAGAAATGAAAAGCCACAGACTAGTAAAAAAAAAATTGAAAATCATATATCTGATAGAAGACTTGTATCCTGAATATATAAAGAACTCTTACCCAAAATCCAATTACAAAATGAGCAAAAGATCTGAACAAACATTTCAGCAAAGAAGATATACAAATGACTACCATGTACGTAAAAAGATACTCAACAGGATTAGTGAGATGGGAAATGCAAATTAAAACCACGGAGAGATACCACTACTTACCACTGAAATGACTATAATGGAAAAGACTGACGATGCTACGTGTCAACAAGAATGGGGAGAACCAGAAACCCCCAATTACACTGCTTGTGGTAATATAAAAGGGTACAGTCACCTTGGGAAAAAATTTGGCAGTTTCTTAAAAAGTTATACATAAACTTATAATGAAGCCGAGAAGGACCCTGTGAGGCCCTCCCAAGTACAAAAGCCTTTCTGTGTCCCCCATTTCTTGTTTGTAGGAAAAAGGTTTTAGCCTCCTAGACCTTCCCTGAGTTCCAAAGGGCAGACTCAAATAGTTACTAATTAGGGGATTGAGGGAATGCAGAAAGAAATAATAGTGCGGCATGGGGCCTGGGCCTGGTTCCTCCTCAGAGGATGTGCATAACAATTCCATACATATCTCTGAGTTCTTCTACAGGAACTCAGGCCCCCTGAGCACAAGCATGTGGACCCCAGACCGGTTGGAACCAGAAGGCTGATGGCTGAGATTCCTGAAACACCACCCTGCTACCTCACCACCAACCAATCAGACACACACACCCTCCTACTACCCTCCCTCACCTTCCCCTTAAAAACTCTTCCCTGAAACCCATGGAGGAGTTCAGGTCTTTGCTTGGCCCTACAATAAACTTTTCTCCGCTCCAATCTCCGACATTTCCATTTGTTTGGCTTCACTGTGCATTGGGCACAAGAACTTGGGTTCAATAATTTGATCCAACAATTTCACTCTTAGGAATCTACTCAAAGGTTATGAAAACATATGTCCACACGATGAGCTATATACAAATGTCCATAGCAACATTATTTATGATATTCAAAATGTAAAAACTACCCAAATGTCCATCAACTAGTGGATGGATAAACAAAATATGGTATATCTATATAATATTATCCAGCAATAAAAACAAATCACTGATACACAGTACAATATGAATGAACCTCAAAAACATTATTTTAAGTGAAGAGAGATGAAAAAACTGTAGAGGCAGAAAGCTGATCAGTGGCTACCTAGGGCTGGGTAGGAATTGACTGAAAACAGGCAGGAAGGATCTTTTTGGAGTGAAAGATTCTAAATTGTAGACTGTGGTGATGGCTGCACAAGTTTCTTAAAAATCGTTGAAATGTATGCTTATAATGGATGGATTTTATGCTTCGTAAATTATACCTCAATAAAGCTGTTTTTAAAAAATATCAAAAGTCATAGAAGACAAAGAGAAATTGAGGAAATGTTCCAGATTGAAGGAGATTAAAGTTATATGACAACTAAAGGCAGTACTTAATCCTGGACTGGGGCGGGGGGATAACTATAAAGGCCATTATTAGGATCATTTGATGAAATATGAATAAGAATAATACTGATGAATCAATATTAAGTTTCTCAATTACTGTACTCTGTTTATATAAAAATGTCCTTGTTCTTAGAAAATATACAATGAAGGATTTAAGAGATAAAGGAGGCACAATCTCCAATTTACTCTCAAATGTTTCAGAAAAATATACCGTGCAAATATGTGCATACGGAGAGAAAATGATAGAGCAAACAGGTAAAATGTAAACAACTGGTGAATGTGGGTAAAAGACATAAAGGAGTGCCTTTACTCCCCAGTGTGCTACCCCTAGAGCTCAAGTTTAAAGATTAAAAAGTAGGTTTAAGATCTACAAAGTGGCTTCTCAACGTACACAAGTGCTCCCACAACTACCAGAGGTATCGTACACAAAGTAAACACACATTTTTCTGACTGAACACAAAGGGCAGTGGCAGGGAATAAAAACCTTCATAAGCCTGCAGGCCAGGGGATGACAAGAACAGCTGGCCTGATTAGAAACAATGTCTGCCTGTCTCTGTCCTTTCTTTCCTCCCCTCCCTGGAAATGCTGACCTGTCCCTTCTCTCAAGTTTACATCTGGCAGTATCTCTCCCTCACCCCAACCTCCCTTACAATGACTTCCTACTTCAAATAATGTATTTAATTTTTGTGTTTCTTTTCATTTCTTTCTCTTTTACTCTGTAAGAAAGCAGATATCTGAAATGATGTTCACCAAATGCTTCTGAATGGTGGGATCTTGGGTGATGGTGGGATTTCTTTCTTCTTTGTACTACAGCTTGAACTTTGTATAATGACCTTGTAATGTCTTAACAAAAAAAAAAACACAGGGGCTTCCCTGGTGGCACAGTGGTTGAGAGCCCCCCTGCCGATGCAGGGGACACGGGTTTGTGCCCCAGTCCGAGAAGATCCCACATGCTGCGGAGCGGCTGGGCCCGTGAGCCATGGCCGCTGAGCCTGCGCGGCCGGAGCCTGTGCTCCGCAACGGGAGAGGCCACAACAGTGAGAGGCCCGCGTACCACAAAAAACAAAACAAAAAAAAAAAAGAAAACACTGCTTTTTTAAAAAACTGTTAATTCTATAGATACATGTATATGTATAACTGAATCACTTTGCTGTGCATCTGAAACTAACATAACGTTGTTCAACTATACTCTGATATAAAGTTAAAATAATAAAATTCCTAATTTTTAGCAAGTCAGTTCATTTTAATCTTTTATATTCCCTACTCCTTGCTTTTGAAAAAAAATTATTTAAGTGACATTCCCTTCTGAATAATCTTTAATTTTGTTTTCCCCTATAAGTATCAGTGGTCTCTATGAAAGAAAAAGAAAGATAACCCTCCCTACCTTATCAGTTCCCCCGACCAGGGATTGAACTGGGGCCACAGCAGAGTCCTAACCACTAGGCCACCAGGAACCCCCATCTCTCTTGCTTTTCATCCACCCTTCATGCCACCCCAATGACACAGGAAGGAGCTACAGGACACAATGAGGTAAGATAGGGAAGCTCTGACCAGGACACAGCTTAGAGAACTCCCTGTACTCTTCCATTCTCTATTAACGGTTTCTCACCAGAAAGATGTCTGCATAGCCAGCCAAAGACTCTACTCCCTCTTGGATCCGTGCTCCCCCAGAGTCATTCAGTCCAATCACCGGAGCCCCCACTGTCATGGCTTGGTCCATGATCTGAGATAGCAGAAAAATCTTTTGTGAGACAACTGACCCTGTTATGAAAAACAGCATTTACAAAGCAGCATGGTGGTTTTCTGGAAAATGCTCTGAGTGTACTTTTCAAAACAGGAGTCCATAACACTGGCTCCATTCCACATGATGATTGGGTACCTCGTGGAAGACAGAAAATCAGATATTTAAACCGCTAATTGAAGTCCCCCAAGCAGCCAAGAGCCAAAGCACTTCCCATTTGCAGAGGCGAAGACTGTTCATGGCAACCACTTCTAGAGCCTCAGGCCCAGGCTGTAGTATTTTTTCAGCCTGGGACTGAACAAAATAATATTTTGAACTGATAGAATGGCAAAGCAGTATTTTTGTGAAAGTAAATGTGGACCCATCTATTAACTGGAGGCCAGGCCCAGCCCTTTTACTTCTAATAAGACAGATTTTCCTCATGGGTCAGTAGTTGACAGCCTAATGAGCAACATTTCTAACAGTCCTTGAGAATTTACAAAGCACTTTCACTTCCATTATCTCATTTAGTAATCACAACAGAGGCAATAAATTGTGGAGGAAATTAGGAAGGTTTAAAAGTTTAGGGATTGGCCCAAGGTCTCAGGAGTAACACATGACAGGACCACACAGAGAAGCTAGGTATTCCATTACACAGGGAAGCCCTGCCCAGCTACTAAAGATCAACTCTACCTTTATTCCAAAACTCCCCAAATATGATCTACACTTTTATTCACCACCAGAGCATCTCATCTGTAGCAGCATTTTTTAAATGCCATCATTTGCACTGCTTTTTTAGTACCTGGATTCTCTACCTAGACCATGGGTTCTTTACTTGGGATCCTCAGAACCGTAAGAAGCCTGTGAGTAGATTTCAAGGAGTCCATGAACTTGGAAAATTTTATTAACCACAGCAGTATTAGAAATACCTGTAACTTTGTCATTAATAGAAGCCACAGATTTTTTATGCCACATTAAAGTTGCTGCAAATATCTTTTTTTTTTTTTTTTTTGGCCATACCGCACAGCATGTGGGATCTTAGTTCCCCAACCAGGGATCGAACCCATGCCCCCTGCAATGGAAGTGTGAAGTCTTAACCTCTGGACTACCAGGAAAGTCCCACTTTCTGGTGGGTCCCACTTTCTGGCAGATATCTTGAAATATCATTTTCAACTCATGCCAACTTTAAAATTATAGCAGTTTATCCACTTCTAAATCTCGATTTAATTCATTAATAAGGAAGCATATATATTACAAATGTGATTTTTAAATTTTCAATCTCTTGTAATCCTACATTTTACTTTATGCATATGTAAAAATGCGGGTCCAGGGACTTCCCCAGCAGTTCAGTGGTTAAGACTTCACCTTCCAATGCAAGGGGTGCAGGTTCAATCCCTGGTCAGGGAGCTGATATCCCACATGTCTCGTGCCAAAAAACCAAAACATAAAACAGAAGCAATATTGTAACAAATTCAATAAAGACTTTAAATTTTAAAAATATATAAAAAATGCGGGTCCGGCTTCACCAGCCTGCCAAAGGGATCCATGCTACAAAAAATGTTAAGACCTCCTGCCCTTTACTGAAGGCACCTTCAGGTCAGCACCACATCCTGCACACCTCTGCCCCACCCCATGTGACTGATGAAAGTATTGAGTTTGTTTTCAATATTAAATACTTACTTTGGGGGCTTCCCTGGTAGTGCAGTGGTTAAGAATCCGCCTGCCAATGCAGGGAACACAGGTTCGAGCCCTGGTCCGGGAAGATCCCACATGCCGCGGAGCAACTAAGCCCATGTGCCACAGCTACTGAACCTGTGCTCCAGAGACCGTGAGCCACAACTACTGAGCTCGTGTGCCACAACTACTGAAGCCCATGCGCCTAGAGCCCACGCTCTGCAACAAGAGAAGCCACCACAATGAGAAGCCCGTGCACCACAAGGAAGAGTAGTCCCTGCTCACCGCAATTAGAGAAAGCCCGCACACAGCAACGGAGACCCAACGCAGTCAAAAATAAAATAAAATTTTTTTTAAAAAAAGAAAATTTATAAAAAATAAATACTTACTTTGCAGATCTTTTGGGCATGTGCTCCCGACAGGCTGCCTCCAAAAACTGTAAAATCCTAAAAAGAAAACAAATCAAAAAATAATATGGAGTGACTAGCCAGAGATGAAGACCCAATAGGAGGAGGAAATGGAAAATTCATAGATAAAAATTTTTAAAGGATTTTCAGAAGTTTAAAAGATTAGGGGGAAAGTGTGACATAAAGTATTCCATAGAATGAATAGTGAATAAAATGTCTTAAAAGGAGTTCATGTAATGTGAACAGCAAAAGACCTAGTCTTTGTATACAAAAATGACTTGTAGCTCTGAGGGAAGGAAAACTTTTCAGGCAGAATTAACCCCAAAAAATCAGATTCTGTGGAGGTCAATCTGCTGTTTTGATAAAGGAGGTGGAAGAAGTGAATGAGTCCTCACTGCTTCTTCTTGCTTCTGGATTTTCATTACCTTCTGATATAAAAAGCTTCTTGTAGGAATGACCTCCTTCCTAAATCCCCATCAAAAAGATAGTAGGGAATTAAAAACACATTCAGCCCATGAGGACAAAAAAGGAAGAGGAAACAACAGCAGAAGAGAGAGTGAACAAATGAGGGAAGTGAAAGCACAAGAATATCTGACTTGGAGCAAATGGAAGCCTTTACACCTGCCGAGGGAGTAACCACAGGAGGGGACAGCCCAGGAACCACAGAAAGTGCGGTGGAAAGCAGACTGACAGGAAGTCTGTGTTGGGAGCAGTTAGACCCCACAGGGCCTCTTCTTCACCTGGAGAGGAGAAAGGAGGTTTACTCTCTCAAGAAACTTAACCAGAGGGCTTCTGGAGTCACAATCCCCAGCCACAAAAGGCAGCAAAGGCAAGGCTGAAAACAGGTGAGATGCCTAATCTGTACAGTGAATGATGAGCCACTGCTGGCCCCTCCTTCCCCCCACCCCCTTCCCCCAGAACACATCTAAAGCCAATTATCACGCAAAAGACTGCGACTGCTTCTCTGGAAAAACAGAAGCTCCCCGCAGAAAACAATGTCTGCAGATATTAACATTTGGGGGATCACTACAAAAAATCTGACCCATCACTCCTCCCCCTCAGTATCCTTCAGGGCCTACTTCACATGCCCCATTTTCCCTAAAGCTTTCCTGGATCCGGATGTGACCTTCCCTTGTCCTGAGCCCATGGCACTTGCCCAGAACCTCTCACCGACTATCGGTAACTGTAGCCACCCCTGTTCTGTCCCATTCTACCTACAAAATGATTAGCTTCTCCAGGGCAAGAACTGTCTCGGTCATCTCCACCTCCCCCTCACTCCCACCCAAACCCACAGGCATAAGAGGTGCTCGGAAGCATCAATTCAATGAATTTTTGTTATCTCCTTAATAGTTAAGGGAACATTGTGCCCAGAAAGCACAATAGCCTTCTTTGTTCTAGCTATCTTACTAATGGTTCCTTCTATACAATTCTTTGCCTAGCTCTCATAAATTAAAAAAAGAGAGATGATCCCTTCTAGTTAGGCATTTGGCAGACACATTTATAACACAGTTTTAAAATATTTTAAAAGTAATTCATTAGCAAATGAGTACTGTCTAAATAACTCTTAAAATAATCAAGTATAATTATTTTACTCTCAAACCTGGAAAACATTCTAGGTTCCTAAATAAGCTCTATACCTTTAAGATCTGTAAAAAGAAACTAAATATTTAGAATTATATACATATTTCTGTCTCTTAGTGGAGAAAAAAAAATCAAACAAAAAATAGGATACAACATGTTCTTTGTGTTAGTTTTCTACTGCTGCTATAACAAATTACCACAAATTCAGCAGCTTGAAACAACACACATTCATTATCTTACAGTTCTGTAATTTAGAAGTCCTACATGGGTCTCAGTGAGCTAAAATCAAGGTTAGCAGGGCTATGCTCCTTTCTGGAGGCTCCAGAGGAGAATCTGTTGTCTTATCTTTTCCAGCTTCTAGAGACTATCTATTTACATTCCTCACCTCATGACCCCCTTCCTCCCTCTTCCAAGCCAGAAACAGGCAGACCAAGTCCTTCTCACATAGCATTATTCTGACCTCCCCTTCTGCCTCTCTCCCACTTTTAAGGGCCCTTGTGATTACACTGGGCCCACCTGGATAACGCAAGCTATTCTATTTTAAGGTCAACTGATTAGTAACATTAATTCCATCTGCAAGCTTAATTCCCCTTTGGCAGGTAAAATTACATATTCACGGGTTTCAGGGATTAGGATTTGGATATATTTGCAGGCCATTATTCTGCCTACTACATTCTCCTATGGTGTCCGTGTGAAGAAACTGTATGTCTTGATGCAGCCTAACAAAAATTGTTTGAACTCTTTCACGAAAGCCTAAAACTCAAGCGGCCTGTGGCTCTGAGAGTCAAATCCCCTCTGCCCAAGCTGCATCCGTTGCACTCCCTCAGGTCCACACAATCTGCCCAGGACACAGCTGCCCTCCCAGCATGCACCCAACCTGCCAAAAGGACTCTCACTCACTTGGATAAACTCCTGGTTCCTGGGACTTCTTAGATGACTACTGCCCTGTGATCCTCCCCCACACCGACTAGGGAGTCTTTCTCCCTAATTAAAAACACCCTATTACATTATAATAGTGTAATACTCTGGACATATGCACTAAGAAACAAAGTAATTCCCTCACCTGCCCCAACTACAGGCAAGTTTTCATTCCCCAGGACTGTTTTCTTCTCACATATTTTGTTCCTGGCTCTGCCCTCAAGGAAACCTCAGCCAATTAGAATATGAAATACCTGACTGAAGACATAAACCAATCTTCCATTGATTCGTCCCCGTCCAGTGACCACACTGTCTCCAGGAAACTACCAGAAAAATAGAAAAATGAAAGTTAAAAAAACCAAATACTTCTCTTAATTAATTTCGCAGTTATGCCCCAAGGAAAGACTCCCCCTAAAAAAAACCACACCCCAAATTCCTTAAAATTCAATATGAATAAAGAACATGAAGGAATCCCTGCTTCCCCCCTCAGCTCTGCAACAGCAAGCACTGGGCTACTGCTTCATCAACAGAACACTGTAGTCTTGGGCCTCAGTGGGCCTCAGCAGAATAATCAGGGGACCCCCTAGGGATGCCACTACTGAACCCTCACAGGAGGAAGGAGAATATATAACAAAACATGGCAACTTCTACAGAGCCACACATCCCACCCCCAAACCTTAAAAAGGCAAACCTATCATTTTGCTTGGAATTCTGACAGTCACTGTGTGGCCCATAATGGCTCAAATGGAGCCAGCAAGTTTAGTGCCAAGGTTACAAATCTTTGATCATAGTCTTGAAAATAAATGGACCAAAAGAGAGTCCAAAGAACTCTGTGCACCATGGAGAACACCCAACTGAAGGAACAAGTGTTGGTAACTGTGACCTCCAAAACTCCAAGGCATAAACTTAAAGTATGTCAAAAGAGGTGACTGGTTAGCCTTTAGGGGTTCCTGGTGCCTAGGCAGACCAGAACACAATCCAAAAAAATTCCCAACTCTCCTTCTAAGTTTGTCATTCTATACCAGCAAGAACTGTGAACCCACACCGGAGCCCTGGGAGCTGGGCCAGAGTCACCCTGCACAAGGTATGAGTAGTGCACCCACATTCCTTCATCTGTAGACAAAGGTGAGTGGGGAACCTGGAAGCCCCAGCAGTGCTTCTCAAGAGGCACTTCTGCAATTCCAGGGCCTCACACTTGAAAATGTTTCAATGCATCCTGAATCCTGAAAGGACTTCATTAATCTAGTGTGTCGAACAGCAGGGCCACAGCTGGTAAGTGAAACCTGGAAGCCTGCACCACCACTGTGAACAGATACCTTATTCTTATCAGCAGCCATTCCAAAATCTGCACATCTGTGTTCCACAAACATGTCGCTCTCAACAAAACTGCCAGGGTCCAGCAAGAGACTGATCCGCTCTCTGGCCGTTAGCTTTCCCTAAAATGCAACAAAAATCGCTCAGTGATGTCATCATAGACAAAAGTCAGTAAGCAAGGAGTGCTCATGGGAGGGCCAGGAGGGCTAGTTTTTGCCTTCACCCTATGTGAAAGCCTCTATTCCATAAACCTGCCCAAGAGAAAGGTGTTATCAGTAGAATTCAGCCAGTAAGGAAATCAGGGCAGATCGGCTGTTCCAGGAGCCACTAACTGTGGAAGCAAATTAAGGGAGTAGGAAGGAAAGGCAGAGAGGAGAAGTGGGGGTAAGGAGAGCCTGACCCTGGAACAAGATAACGAGTTCTACAAACATTTACTGGAGACCCAAGGAGCAGTAAAAAGGAGAACGGAGAAGCAGGAGATAGAAAACTAAAGCAGGCTTCGCGAAGGGTCTGAGGCTACACTCCTAGGTTCACAAGCTTCTTCTAAGGAGCCCCACAGAAGCTCACCTCACTAGGGTCCAGCCCCAAGGACACTTCTCCTGCCGCCTCCAGGGTCCTCTCCTACATTGGGGGCCCTGCTTAGGGACCCTACCCCTGACAGTGACTGTGATACACAGACAACCCCACAGCAGAGAGTGGCTTAGTATTAAAAGAGTGGGACAGAGAGTGCTAAAGAGCTCACTTGAGAGGAGTTAAAAAATGGTTCTTGGAGAGGGTGACGTTGGAGACCTCAACCTGTCAAGGGCCTCCATTGTTTGGGCTCCCAAGCCCTTAGACCAAGACCAATAACGGGGCCCATTGTCTATCCCCGACCCCTGTTAAAAAAAAAACAAACCCTCTAACTAGCTATATTTTCCCCTTAAGAAGGAAGCCAAAGCCAGTGAGGTGGTATTAAAACAAAAAGGTAATCCTCTACACTACTGTGTAAAATAAAATGTTTTCAAGAAAGCAATTTGGTGGGCTTCCCTGGTGGCACAGTGGTTGAAAGTCTGCCTGCCGATGCAAGAGACGCAGGTTCGTGCCCCAGTTTGGGAAGATCCCACATGCCGCAGAGCGGCTGGGCCCATGAGCCATGGACGCTGAGCCTGCGCACAACAGTGAGAGGCCCGCGTACCACAAAAAAAGAAAAAAAGAAAGAAAGCAATTTGGCAATATATATCAGTGTTAAAAATGTTTGTATCTTTTGACCCAGTAATTCCATTTCTGGGAATCTATCCTGGGGAAGTAGTCCAAATATTGTGTAAAAGGGTATGGGGTAGGAGATTTAAACCAAGTAAGCCTCCTGACTAAGTCAGCCTTGGCAAAAGAAAAACAGTTTCTGGAGGCTGCATCTAAATCCAGTAAGATCCGCCTGGAAATGGGTGGGATGTTCTTCCAGGGAGAGATTGAGCCATGGGCCCCAACAGAAAGAGTGCAGGGTGCACTGACAGGCCTTTCCAGAGGATAATCTAAAGTTTCCTCACAGAACTTCCCTGAAGGTCCAGTGGTTAAGAATCCCCGCTTCCACTGCAGGGGGCACCCGTTCAATTCCTGGTTGGGAGACTAAGATCCCGCATGCCGCTCAATGCAGCCAAAAAATAATAATAATAAAGCTCCCTCAACCCAGACACTGCCACCCCAGGGACCTCAGGGAAGGGAGGAAAAGCACTCCGGGCACAACACACTCTCAACCAAATTTACATCTCACTCCCAAATGGCAAAAAGGAACTGTCACACTCAGGCTCTTGTCAAATGGGCATTTACAACATCTAAATTAACACTCAAATTAGAGTTAATAAAGGGCCAGTGCAAACGTCCTCACTAAAGACCCCACTACCCCCACGTCTGTAAATTTATGCCTCAGTATCCTTCACCTCTAAAAATTTCACTTTTGCATCTTCCAGGTTGGTTATTTAACCCATCCAGCACATCAGGCCAGACTCACACGTGTCCGGGACGCACTGAGCGAGCCTCGTTTCAAGTCCCAAGTCACCGATCTGGGCCTCGCAGTACCCCGGGCAGTGGGTGGCAGTGCCTCAGCTGCTCACTCCAGCCAAACTCTCAGAGTAACCTGAGCAACCCCAGGAAAAAACACCTGCTTCCGAAGGTGTCTTTCCTACCCAGCAAGCACGCTGATATCCTAAAGGAGGTTCGGCTGGCATTCGGGGGGCAGAGTTTCCACAAGTTCCCTGCGCACACCACACAGCCACCCCAGGTGAATGTGAGTTTGCCCATGTAACTTCCCCTGCCAAACGCCTTGATTTTCCTGCTTCCATAATGGAGCAAGAACCTACCACCACTCTTTCATGGGGCATGAGAAGAACAAGTTTTTTTTTTAATTAAGTGCCTATCATTGCTTCACTATCTTATTCCAGTAACATTACAAGGGGAGAATTATTACCATCTTCTATTTAGAATAAATTGACTCCAAAGGGGTAACTTGTCCAAAAGTTCATAGCTATTAACTGGTAAGCCGCTGGAGCCCAGCCAGACCCGTCTAAAATTCCAAAGGGAAAGCAGACAGTGACAAAGCACAACGGTGCTTGTCCTGATTTTACCTGCCCCAGTGAAAGGCAACAGGTTCACAAGGTGAACATCCTCGGCTCCGCCCCGCCCCTCGCGGCATCGCGCGGATTGGCTGGGAGGCCCCGTACGCCGCGAGCCGCTCACGCTGTGATAGGTCGCGACCGCCGGAAGCGGTCTGGCCTCGGCCCCTTTAGGACTCACTCGCTTATGCTGCGCGTCGATGCGGCGCTGCCCTCCTCCCAGTAGTGCGGCTTGACGCTTGTTCTCGATGCGCTCATTAACAGAGACAGGCTGGGTACACACGCTGCGCACCGCGGCCCGGAGACTTCTCACTACAGCACTGAGCCTGATTCCGGGTGCCGCCATGCGCATAGCCGCCGCCGCCATTTTTGCTTTACCAGCGCGTCTGAGTGCGCATGTGCATCGTGTGCACACCGCGGGGTCTGCGCCTGCGCAGCGTCGGCGGCATGTAGGGAGCCTGTGGGCTGGAATGCGGAGCGCGTTTAGCAGAAAGGCACGAGAGCTCGAGACCCGAGGCTGCGCCAGGGCGTCACCCTGAGTCGTGTGGGACTGGTCAACCGATTTTGTGCCCGCCAGACTGCACAGAAGAGCGACTTAGCCCTCGCTTTTCTCTGGCTATCTAGACCCCTGGTTTTGTCCTCTCACTTTCTTTAGAAAATAAAGTTAACCAGCGTTTGTTGAACACTGTTCCAAGTGTTGCTTTAAGCATTTACCTGCATTAGCTTACTATCCTGATTTCACAGGTGTAGCAAATGAAGCACAGAGACGTAGAGTGATTTGATCAGCCAAGACTAGAGATGTAGTGGAACCAGGATTCAAACACAGACGTATTATGTACCACTTACTGAGCACCAGGCTTCAGCATCACCTGAAAGCGAGATGGAAATGCAAACTTTCAAATTCTCAGGCTCCATCCAAGACCTACTGAATCAGAAATTCTGGGGATGTTGCCAGCAATCTGTTTCAACAGATGGCCTGTAGGTGATTTTGATGCTTTCTCGAGTTTGAGAACCACTGCTCTAGGGATTTAGAACTGAATTGTTCGGAGCTTGTCCATCTGTTTCCCCAGCTAATAGTCAGCTCTTCAAAGCACAGAACAAGGTGTATATTTCACATTCTTAGCCACAGTAAACTGCTAAAGTTGATCATTAACCCCGCCGAGCTCCAGCTCACAGCCAGGGCCTTCGTAAAGTCCAAACTCTGGCCTGAGACTTCAACGTTAATAGAACTCAATTTAGCAAACATTTTTGAGCAGCTGCTATGTGCCAAGAACTAACCACTAGTACTTATTACTTTCCTGGAGTAGGAATTGTTCACCTACATATGCAGTGAAGCTGAGGGTCTAAGGCTTGAAGGCATATGGCTGGACAAAGCCCACCTGCATCTCTCTGACTCCGTAGTAGATGCTCTTGGCCCTGCATCTGGGTCCCTGCGTTAAGGACCTTTCCAATCTAGAGAGGTAGACAAAGGACCAGCCTGGTAGCACAGTGGAGAATTTAGGCAAGGCTGGGTGTGTAAAGGAAAGTTATCTCTGAGAAGGTAGCTGCATGCCAGGAATAATGGCCTGTTCAGATTCACACACATGGTTGAGTCCCCAGCTTTTGGGATAATGGTGGTACATGAGCCTGAAAAGCAGGGATGTAGTTACAGTGTGAAGAATTTTGCTATATTCAGCATTGGGACTTGATTCGGGTTGGGGCATTGGAACTCCTTTGTCCTAAGATGCTTTGCAGATCCCTCTCCTGTGGCACATCTCACATGGTGTTAACATTGTTTAGAACTCTTCCCAACTAAATTCCCAAGCCAGAAGGCAGGGACTGTGGCAGCTTGCTCACCACTGTGGCCCTTGCACCTGGAACAAGGCTCAACACACAGGAGGCCTTCAGAATGTATTTGTGGAATTGAACTGAGCTAGCAAATAGACAATAGCATGTTTTCTCCTATGCCTATTCATCCTTCCAGGCTCTACTCAGGTATTTCCTCAAGGCAGTCTACACTGATCCTCCCTCTACCTGGGTTAGGGAAACTATCGGTCCCTCGGGAAGCAAGGAAGATTTTGTTCTTATTTAACTTTGAGTAACCAGCATTTAGCAGAAAGCCCAGCACAGAAGGGATCCAGAGACAACTGTTAGACTGAACCTAAGTGCTCCCTCCAGGTAGTTCTCTTTCCCTCCCCTTCTTTCTCCTCCCAGTCTTCTTTTTTGCTGTACTAGTGCCCAACCCATGGGTGCTCAATACAGAATTCTAAAGATCTATCATGTTATTTCTCCTACTTCAGATGCAAGACCCAGCCTAGGGTGGGTGGGAGGAGGAGTAAAAAGGGAGAATGTATTTACCCAACAATTGCCCTTTGGAATCCTTGCATGCTTTGGCCTATTTTCCTGTCCCTAGTGCCCCTTCATTGAATTCCTATGTCTGAGTTATTTCTACACTTCAAGACAGGAGTCACCCTGATCTGGCCATCCTATTCTTGTCAATGACCACTGTCAACAAAAATGGGTGAAATAGAAGGAAGGAGTAAATTTGGAAGAGGTGCCATATTTGGGAGAATGTGTTAGTCTGAATCTTCAGAGAAGCAGCTGCCTAGAGGGGAATTAAACACGTAAGAAATCAGTTAGGGGACCACCTGTGAGAGAAAATGGAGCAAAATCTGGGAGAGGCTGGAAGAACTATCAGTCAGGTTCAATCCAACTCTGAACCCCCGTCAAGGAGAAAGAGAAGGAAGAAGGGTGACTAGGAGCTTTTTAGACTACTATGCAGTTTTAAGGAAACTTCAGCAAGGCTGTTAAGTCCTGGAGCCAAAATATTTCTGCCCCTGATTGGATGGGAGCAGCCTGGGAGAGGCGTGGCCTCAGTGCAAATTCAGCAGTTAATTTCAGAATAAGGGCCAGAGCTCTCTGTCAATTAGGTGTAGTGCAGTACCGGTGTCTTCTCACCTTACTGAGGTTTGCGTGGTAGGAGTAAAGAGTGTTGGAGGAAATTTTGGAGAGCAGCTACCCTCCACGTGGGGAGAGAGGATTTTTTAAGTGTTTCTTGTGCATTATGAATGCACTTCACCCTTAGTGTTTTATTTTAAAAATTGAAGGAAAAAAAAGAAGTATTTTAAATTCACATTATTTCCCCTGAACTGTGTTTCTTTGGCTACTAAGATTGGGTTACAAGAGACCTGGCTTAAATTCCAGTTAAAATGGTTATCAAGATGTGGAACCTGGTTTTCCCCAGATCACACACATTTTTCACACCATCTTGGAAAATCTTTGTCTTTTCTGGCTCCTTGGGCTCTGTGAGAAATGAACAGAACTGCCCTATCCTTTTTTCCAGAGGCAATTCCAGACATCCCTTCCACCCTTGCTGAGCTGCTCTTGCTTTGAATTTTTTTTTTTTTTGGCTGCATCAGGTCCTAGTTGCAGTGTGCAGGCTTCTCTCTAGTTGTGGTGCATGGGTTCCAGAGCACATGGGCTCTGTAGTTGCGGCACGCGGTTTCTCTAGTTGTGTGTGGGCTCAGTAGTTGTGGTGCATGGGCTTAGTTGCCCTGTGGCATGTGGGATCTTTGTTCCCTGACCAGGGATTGAACCCACGTCCCCTGCATTGGAAGGTGGATTCTTAACCACTGGACCACCAGGGAAGTCCCCCTTTGAAGTTTTTGCCATCTGTTGGTACCACCTTTCAGCATCCCCTGACCTCCACAACACACCCTCCTCTCCCTTCTCTCATGATGTCTGTGTCGGGCTCACTTTTTCCCTCTTTCCTGCTGTATTAGTCAGGGTTAGGGTTCTCCAAAGAAACAGAACTTTTAGGTGATAAATGATAGATAGATAAAGAGGTTTATTATAAGAATGGCTCAAAACAACAATGAGGTACCACCTCACACCAGTCAGAATGGCCATCATTAAAAGTCTACAAATAACAAATGCTGGAAATGGTGTGGAGAAAAAGGAACCCTCTTACACTGTTGATGGGAATGTGAGTTAGTGCAGCCACTATGGAGAACAGTTAGGAGGTTCCTCAAAAAACTAAAAATAGAGTTGCCATGTGATCCAACAATCCCACTCCTGGGCATATACCCAGACAAAACTATAATATGAAAAGATACATGCACCCCTATGTTCATAGCAGCACTATTCACAATAGCCAAGACATGGAAACAACCTAAATGTTTCGTGACAGATGAATGGATAAAGAAGATGTGGTGTATATATACACAATGGAATATTACTCAGCCATTAAAAAGAATGACATAATGTAATTTGCAGCAACAAGGATGGACCTAGAGATTATCATACTAAGTGATGTTAAGTCAGAAAGAGAAAGACAAATACCATATGATATCACTTATATGTGGAATCTAGAATATGACACAAATGAACATATCTATGAAACAAAAACAGACTCGCAAATATAGAGAACAGACTTGTGTTTGCCAAGGGTATGGGTAGTGGAAGGAAGGATTAGGAGTTTGAGATTAGCAAATGCAAACTATTATATATAGAATGGATAAACAACAAGGTCCTGCTGTATAGCACAGGGAACTATCAATATATTCAATATCCTGTGATAAACCATAATGGAAAAGAATATGAAAAACAATACATATATGTATAACTGAGTCACTTTAGTGTACAGCAGAAATTAAACATGACATTGTAAATCTACTATACTTCAATAAAATTAATTTTAAAAAAATAATTGGCTCATGTGGTTATGGAGGAGGAGAAGTCCCACTATCTACTGTCTGCAAGATGGACCAGAGCAATTAGGCAAGAAAAAAAAAAAGGCATCCAAATTAGAAAGGAAGTAAAGCTGTCACTATTTGCAAATAAAATATTATATATGGAAAACACTAAAGACTCAACCAGAAAAACATTAGAGCTAATAAATGAATTCAGCAAAGTTGCAAGGTACAAAATCAATGTGCAAAAATGTGTTGCATTTCTTTAAACTAATAACAAATTATCAGAAAGAAAAATTAAGATAACAACCCATTTACAATTGCATTAAAAAAATAAAATACCTGGAAATAGGATTTCCCTGGTGGTCCAGTGTTTAAGACTCTGCGCTTCTACTGCAGGGGGCATGAGTTCGATCCCAGGTCAGGGAAGATCCCACATGCTGCGTGCTGCAGCCAATAAATAAATACGTACATACATACATAGATACCTGGGAATAAATTTAACCATGGAGGTAAAAGACCTGTACATTGAAAATGATAAGATATTAATGAAAGAAACTGAAGAAGACATAAATTAATGGAAAGATATTCCACACTCATAGATTGAAAGAATTAATGTTGTTAAAATATTCATACTACCCAAAGCAGTCTATAGATTCAACACAATCCCTATCAAAATTCCAATGACATTTTTCACAGAAATAGAACAAACAATCCTAAAATTTGCATGGAACCACAAAAGACCCCAGTAGCCAAAGCAATATTGAGAAAAAAGAGCAAAGCTGGAGTCATTGTGCTCCTGATTTCAAACTTTATTAAAAAGCTATAGTAATCAAAACAGTATAGTATTGACATAAAAACAAACGTGTAGACCAATGGAACAGAATCAAGAGCCAACAAATAAACCCCATATATGTGATCAATTAATTTATAATAAAGGAACCAAGCATATGCAATGGGGAAAGAACAGCCTCTTCAATAAACAGTGCTGGGAAAACTGTATATCCACATGCAAAAGAATGAAACTAGACCATTACCTTACACCACAGACAAAAATTAACTCAAAAAGGATTCAAGACTTCACTGTAAGAACTGAAACCACAATACTTCTAAAAGAAAACATAGGCAGTAAGCTCCTTGACATTGGTCTTGGCAATGATTTTTTGGATTTGACACCAAATACAAAGGCAACTAAAGCAAAAATAAACAGGTGGGGCTACATCAGACTAAAAAGCTTCTGCACAGAAAAAGAAACAATCAACAAAATGAAAAGGCAACCAACCAAATGAGAGAAAATATTTGCAAATCATATATCTGATAAGGGGTTAACATCCAAAATATAGAGAGAGGGACTTCCCTGGTGGCACAGTGGTTAAGAATCCACCTGCCAATACAGGGGACACGGGTTTGATCCCTGTTCCGGGAAGATCTCACATGCTGCAGAACAACTAAGCTCTTGAGCCAAAATTACTGAGCCTGCGCTCTAGAGCCTGTGAGCCACAACTGCTGAAGCCCACGCACCTAGAGCCTGTGCTTCGCAACAAGAGAAACCACTGCAATGAGAAGCCCACGCACTGCAACAAAGAGTAGCTCCTGCTCGCCACAGCTAGAGAAAGCCCGTGCACAACAACAAAGACTTAATGCATCCAAAAATAAATAAATAATTTTTTTAAAAATGGAGGAGCCAGCATTTTCAATGAATATTAAAGGTGGATGGAATTTTTAAACAATAAAATAACATGAATATTTAAAAAAATAGAAAGCGAGAACTCATAACTCAACAGCAAAATAATAATAATAATCTGATTAAAAATTGGACAGAGGATCTGAATAGACATTTTTCCAAAGAAAACAGACAGATGATTAATGGGTACATGGCAAGATGCTCAACGTCACTAATCATCAGGGAAATGCAAATCAAAACCACAATGAGGTTTTAGCCTCACACCTGTTAGAATGGCTATTACCAAATAGTTAAGAAATAACAAGTGTTAGTGAAGATGTGGAGAAAAGGGAACCCTCTTGCACTCTTGGTGGGAATGTAAATTGATACAGCCACTATGGAAAACAGTATGAAGGTTCCTCAAAAAACTAAAAATAGAACTGCCACTTGATCTAGCAATTCCACTTCTGGGTATTTATCCAAAGAAAATGAAAACACTAATTTGAAAAGGTATATGTACCACCATGTTCAATGAAGCATTATTTACAATAGCCAAACTAGCTTAGGCAGATGGAAACTGCCTAAGTGTCCACCAATCGATAAATGGATAAATAAAATATTATATTATATATGTATATTATATATATATATATACAAATATTATTCAGGCATGAGGAAGAATGAAATCTTGCAATGGGTGGACCTTAAGGGTTTTATGCTAAGTGAAATAAGTCAGTCAGAGAAAGACAAATACTGTATGATCTCATTTATATGTGGAATCTTAAAAAAAAAAAAAAGCTCAGATTGGTGACAGAGACAGAGAGAGAAGTGGGGGCAAAATTGGTGAAGGTGGTCAAAAGGTACAAATTTCCAGGAATAAAATAAATAAGTCATGGGGATGTAATGTACAGTATAGTGACTATAGTTAATAATACTGTATTTCATATTTGAAAGTTGCTAAGAGAGTAGATCTTAAAAGTTTTCATCACAAGAAAAAAATTTGTAACTATGTATGGTGACATATGTTAACTAGATTTGTTGTGGTGACCATTCCACAATATCTACAAATACAGAATCATTGTTGTATATCTGAAATTAATATAATGTTATATGTCAATTATATCTCAATTAAAAAAGAAAACACTCTATAATATTCATAGTTTATTGCATGTTTACACATGTATCAATGAATATTAAAGATTATATGGTCTTATTTTAAAAAAAAGAAAGAAAGATGGAGAAACATGAAAGCCTGTTGTGCAATTCAGTTTGAGTTCAAAAGTCTGAGAAAAGGAGGCTGGAGAGTGAATGATGTAAGTCTCCATCTGAGTCCAAAAGCCCTAGAATCAGGAACGCAGATGTCCTAGGGCAGGAGAAAATGGATATCTCAGCTCAAGCAGAGAGGGAATTTGGCCTTCCTCTGCCCTTTTGACCTACTCAGGCCCCCAATGGATTGGACGATGCTCACCCACATTGGTGAAGATGATCCTTTATTTTTCTTTTGATACGCGGGCCTCTCACTGTTGTGGCTTCTCCCGTTGCGGAGCATAGGCTCCAGACGCACAGGCTCAGAGGCCATGGCTCACGGGCCTAGCCCCTCCGCGGCATGTGGGATCTTCCCGGACCGGGGCACAAACCCGTGTCCCCTGCATCGGCAGGCAGACTCTCAACCACTGTGCCACCAGGGAAGCCCCAAGGTGATCCTTTTTTACCCAGTATACTCAAACAAATACAAACCTCTTCTAGAGACACCCTCACAGACACACCCAGAAATAATGTTTACCAGCTATCTGGGCATCCCTTAGCCTAACATAATTAGGCTCACACATCAAATTAACCATCACATCTGCCTTCCACCGCTATTCTCAGAGAGTTTATTCAGCCTTTATACCAATATCTTCTGGCTAGCTGTCCTGAGAATGCCTCGGCTTCCTCAACAAGAAGGGCCTTCAGCTCTGTTCCACTACAGCCACCCACAAGCTGGGCCTTGTAATCACCAAGAATTGCTCCACTTCCAGAACCTGGAACCCGGAGGTTCTCTCTACCACCGCTTTCCTCCTACCTTCCCCCAACACCCATTCTTCATACTGAATCTGGTCCATTCCCTCAATGGAACCTTTTAATTCCCACAGTATAACTATTTAAACTCTACCTACTCTAGCACTCTAGCCTCCCTCAACTCCTTTCCATCACAATCACCATGCCAGGACCTCCCTGGTGGTCCAGTGGCTAAGACTCTGCACTACCAATGCAGGGGACCAGGGTTCCATCCCTGATCAGGGAATTAGATCCCACATGCTGCAACTAAAGATCCTGCATGCCGCAATGAAGAGCCCATGTGCCGCAACTAAGACTCGGCACAGCAAAATAAATAAATATTTATTTTAAAATTTAAAAAAAGATCACCATGCCAAGGCCCAACCCCGGGTCACTGCTTCCTTTGGATCACTCTGATTCTGCTCACAGACTGCCCACAGTTGCTGGAAAAAGTCAGAAAAATCATACCAGGTACATTAGTTTCCTAGAACTGCCACAACCTATTATCACAAAATTGGTGCCTTAAAACAACAGAAATTTATTTTCTCACAGTTCTGGAGGACAAGAGACCAAAATTATGGTGTCAGCAGGGACAATCTGCCTTCAAAGGCTCTAGAGGAGAATCTTTTCTTGTCTCTCCCAGGTTCCAGTGGTTCCTGGTTGTTCCACTTCCAGGACCTGGAACCCGGAGGCTCTCTCTACCACCCCTTTCCTCCTACATTTCCCATACCCTTTCTTCATACTGAACCTGGTCCATGCCCTGGTGTTCCTAAGGTTGTGGTAGCATCACTCCAATCTCCATCTTCACATGGGCTTCTTCCCTGTGTCTCCTTGTCTATGATCTCCCTCCTCCTTTTCTTGTTAGGGTACCAGTCATTGGATTTAGGGCCCAGCCTAAATCCAGGATGACTTCATCTCGAGATCAATAACAAGATTACATATGAAAAGATCTATTTCCAAATAAGGCCACATTCACAGAGGTGCCAGGGGTTAGGGCTTGGACATACCTTTTGGGAGGACATCATTCCCAACACTACACTAGGTCACCGAAGATTCTTGCCTTGCTGTTCTCTTCAATGCTATCTCTGCATGTCCAAATCTAATGCCTCCAGTTTCAAACACCATTTCTTCTGCAAAACATTTCCACAATTTCCCATTATAAGCAACCTCTTCTTTCTCTAAACTCCCATCTGGTTTTGTTCCTAATTTATAGCTTTTATCAATTTCTACATTTTATTGGTGATATCTGTGTAAGAGAGCCTTACACTTTCTCTGGTTACCTGGGTTGCAGAAAGTGTCTCATTAGCAGACTTCAGTTTGGAATCTTAGCTCTGGCTTGAATCATTTATGTTGTTCCTGCCGCCATTGAACATGCTGCCCTGGCCCCTCTATCCTAAAGGTCCTTGTCTTTCTCAACAAAAAGAGGCTTATGATTCTTAGTGATTCTAATTCTCTAACCAGTTCTCTGTCTTCCTACCTCTTTGCTTCTGCTTTCCCTCAGTGCTCCGCTCAGCAACCTGTCCCTTTTCTACTTCCACCTCTCAATCGCCCACCTTGTTCAGCCCTATGAAGCAAAAATCTGACACTTAGGCCGCTGATGCCTTTCCCTTTTCTCTCCTCTACCAGTTCAGTCCTTTGCTTGGGGCTTTCTCCTACCCCCTCCACCTGGCCCACTAGATAGCCTTAACTTTCTCTAAAAACACTCCCTTCCCCTTCTTGCTTTTCCTGATGGCCTTAGTTCCCTTCCTTCTAATATCCAACATGATTTCCATCCCACAAAATTACTACATTTTTATTTTGTGTTCCCATGGTTTGTCCCTACTTCTATGCCAGTACCTTCTTGATCAGTTGCATTAAAATTACTTGTTCAGGTTTTGCTAACTTCACCCTTCCCACCCACATTACACTCCAATTCTATCTGTATTTATACCTGGCAATGGGTTTGGGATGGATGTGTTCAGAACTATGGTATACTGTGTACAGACATCCAACTGGGATGGTAGAAGATAAGAAAAACAATGTGGATTCGAAGAAAGAGTCCTTGAGCTCACAAGAACAGTTCCAGTATTGCCTTCTGAGTATACTGATTCTACTACCCTTGAGGATGGCCTTTTCCATTTCAAACAAAAGAGTTTTAATGATTCTCCCCATTTCTGGATACTGGGTTGCATTTAAATTAAAGTGCAGCCATGATACAAGAAATATTCTTTCATTTCCCCTCATCCTCCTCCTTTCTAGCCCTTTTCCAACTGTTCAGAAAATTCTAAGACAAGAGTCATGATACTGGATTAAGAAATGTTTCTTTTAATTAGTGGCTTCTCCTCACTTCTTTTTCTTTTATAATTCCTGCTATAATTCTAACAAGTTATATGACCTATGCTAATTTCACAATTATTTCTATTATAATGGATGGTTTAAAGCACTTGGTATGAATTATGCTGTTCTAAATCAATTAAAGTTAACATCTAGAAACTGGAAAAGATAACTATTAATGTATGACTCTCCACTGGACTATAGGGTTGTTTAGGGTAAGGATTCTATAATTTTTATTTCTATGTTTCTAGGACCAATGGTCCCTAATACAGGGGAGGTATTCAATCACTGAAAGACTTTGTCTCTCCCTACTCCAGTTTCTCTGGGAAAATGAAACTATCTGACCCTCAGCTCCATCATTAGAGGCAGCTTCTTTCTCGTGGAGCACAGGAAACCTATACAGTTTCCCAAGGGTGTTGTTGATATTTGAGACATACTTAGTGAGGAATATCAAAAGTAATAAAGATAATTACTTTCCATTAGGGTATGGTGCACCCAACCTTATGGTTGATGCTAGCGTGAGTGACCCTAAGTGAATGAGAGAAACAAGGAAGGAAGGTTGGGAAGAAGCATCTTAGATTGCAGTGCATTCTAAGGAAAGTCAGCTCCCCTGGAGCTGACTGAAGTGATGCCACCATGTACTATCTGCTATACCACATGATATGTTGTTTTGTCAAGGAGGAAGGAAAGGAGTAAGGAAGGAAGGAAGGAAGGAAGGGAGGGAGGGAGGGAGGGAAGGAGGGAGGGTAAGAGAGAAAGAGAAAATAAGGAAGGGTGAAAGGGAAGGGAAGGAAAAGGAAGAAAAGAGAAGGGAAGGACAAGAAAGGAAAAGAAGAACACATACTCTTTGAAACCTTAGAAAACAGCTGCAACAAGAAAATTTTCTTTACAACCACTTCTATGTATAGGAAAGGATTAAGTAAATATTGATATTATTCCGTACTTCCAGAATCAGATGATCGTAGGCTATAAGAGGCCCTAGAAAGAAGCACTGCAGTAATTAGGAGTTGGTGAAGGGTTTCTGGTGCAATGGAAAAACATGCTTTGATGCCATCCAAATTGAATTCCAAGTAACACTCACAAGCACTGAAAAAATCAGTTAATCTCTTTGAGCTGCAATTTTCCCATTTATTAACAGCAATAATAATACTGACCCTATAGAAGAAATGGAAGGATTAAATTGTCGGACAGCATATTTAGAGCGCCTTTCACAGTGCTGGGTGCTTAATAAATGGTCATCCTGTTGACTCTAGCTTGGGAGGAGAGGCCAGTGTAGATAGGAGATAGTGTAGATGAAACAAATTCTGGAGCTTTGAAGAAGATAATTAATTATTGCAAGGAAGGAATTGTCAAGAAGAATGAAGAAAAGTGAAAAAGCAAGTGAATCTAGAAGCAGGAAAACACAGAAAAGGTCATGCCACAGGAACAGTCTTGTTAGGACTTTGACCTAAAAAACATTGTTGCCAGGCCTTGCTGCCACTGCCCCTGGATTCTCAAGGCCATACCACCACTGTGAACGGTTTCTATATTGTCATGTATCTTTGCATTACTCCCACATTCAGAGTCTTGAGTGGGAATGTGTCAGATTGTCAGAGACTAAGTAACATGCCCACACCCTAGCATGAGAAGGATCTAATCCGTTTGTCCTCAAGAGTCCCATAAAAGGACACTCCCTCTAAATAAAAGGGAGTTAAGATGGTGAGTGGCCAAGAAAAGGACAAATGATTTCTGTATTATTTAGAATAATGCTAGCAACTGTAAAAAACCAACCCCCAAATTTCAGTAACCTAACATAATAGAAGCTTATTGTTCACTCATCCAACATTCCAGTGTAGGTGTTCCTCCACATGGTGGGCAGCTTTCCTCCACATGGTGATTCAGGGACCCAGGCCTCTTCTGACTTGTGGCCTCACCATCCCTACCCATATTCAACTGGAGAATACGGAAGGAGATAAGTGGAAGAGGAGTCCTGCCTCTTAAAGATCCCAGCTACCCCTGGATACAGGATCAAGCTTGGCAGTGTGGTCGCTGCCTGGCCAGCCTCTTATTAGCAACAACTCCACACTACAGAAAGGGGGTCACAAAAATTTGGTTGTCAGGTAGCTGTCTATGCCACATCCTCTACTGAGTCAATGTATGTGGTAAAATGTATGGGGTTTGGGGACAGGAAACTAAAGATGAAACCACCCTGTAAAGATGGGGAACTCTTTGAGTAGAAGATTTGGAGAGTGGAGAAAGATATAGTACACCAGGAACCTGAAGTAAGTGTGGAACATCAATCCTGGGGTGCAAGATAGTCTGAACAGCTCAGCACCCCTGACAACCTCTTTCCTATGACTGTTGCACTGAGTTCTTTCTAGGTATAGGGCACTTGGTGAAGTGCAGAGGTTGACAAGTGTGACATAATGGTAGCTATCTCCAAGAGACTAGGTAGCATTTGGGAAGTGTCAGGTGAGCAGTGGGGGCAAGTGCTATAAAAGTTCAAATAGGGAGGGGCTTCCCTGGTGACACAGTGGTTGAGAGTCCACCTGCAGATGCAGGGGACACGGGTTCGTGCCCCAGCTCGGGAAGATCCCACATGCCACAAGGGCAAGGGTTTAGTCCAGGTCCTCCAAGAAATTTACACCAGACAGGATTGAATATGTAAGAAATGTATTAATGTGATGCCTGTGAGAGAAAATGGGGAGGGATCCAGGGGAGTCTGGGAGAGACTCTAGACTGTGAGCATAAGGTAAATCTGACCCTGAGTGAAGGAGAGAGGAAAGGACCAGAGCAAGACCATCAGGGAGTCCTTAAGCAAAGTCACCCTCCAGATGAGTCCCACATCTCCCAGGAACTTCAGTTTCTCTGCCACACTCAGTCATTGGCTGGGAGCAGCCTGCAAGATGTGTGGCCTCAGAGTGAATCCAGCCATGGATTTCAGAGAGCAGTAGCTGGGGCCCTTGGTCAATTATACTCCTTGCAGTTGGAGATCTGAAAGGCACATTCTCACAGCCACCACAGTCTACCCTTAGCCTCACACGGACCTGCCTCTTCCCACAGGTTTGGGAAGCAGTTCCTCTCTGTTTCTGTGGGCCTTTCTTCCTGAGAGGAAACTCAGAAGAGGGCATTTAGTAGCACAAGCTATAGTCTCTGTCGCTAGAGTTGATCTCAGAGCCACAACTGGTATTCATCCTCTCCCTCCTTTACCATCCATTCACAAATCCCCTCATCCTCAGCAATCACTTTGGCTGGTCTTGTTGACTTACCTGGTGATGTGACCCAAACTTTCATTCTGGAAGGGGCTGAACCATTGGTAATCATACGTTTCCCAGGCCAGGTTGTATTGTATGTCCATTTATGGCTACAACAGAGAGCGCCAGGAGGCACCCAAGTGGATCGCTGGCTTCCACATGTGTTCCCCTTTGTCCCTATTGTGTAAAAGCAGCCCCCCTGCTGATCAAGGTCAACTACTCTTGATGGATAGTGATTCTTCTCGCTTGCTGGTGCCTGGACGCACCCAACTCAAAGCACCCTGGCAGCAGCTGCAGCTTGTAATTCAATGCGGTCCCTGTTATATCCTCCGGCACAAGTGTGCCCTCTTTGGGGACTTGGATGTCTAACCTGCAGAATCAAGAGTTGTGGGTACAGGAAGCCCAAAATTCCTCGGTGGGGCATTGGGTGTCATAGTAAGTGGGGTCACTTCTGCTTGGTTCCCAGACCCATGTATTCTTCCTAATGAGGACACAGTGCCATATAGAGGTCTCTGATTTAATACATACACCGTGTCATGAAGGCAGGCACCCCACCCACCCAAACACTGTACTGTACTTGCCGCCTCTATCCAGTACTTCAGTGCCCTTGGAAGGCTATTGTAGACCTGCCTTAGCTGAGCATTTTAATGTCTCTGGAGCTCTGCTACTCTAACAATTAGGTCTTCATCCTGCCACTCAGTTGTGTATTCCCTTCCCCTGATGGAGATAAAGGTCTCTTTGTAACCTATCACACAGGCCTATGGCTCTCTCACTTAACCAAAAATTGCTTGTTGTTAGTGGCCTTCAGTCTCTCATGATTTCTCTGCAGGCATCAATACAACTTGGTAGTAACAACCCAATTTTACTATCTTTGTAGGCATTGTTCCTTCCCATGTTTTTCAAATGCCTGTGTCATCACATCTGCCACAGCATTCCCCTCCACTGGGCCATTTTCCCAGGTTAACATCGGTGGAATCCTTAGCAACCGAGCTACCATCTTGTGCCAGGAACTACCTATGCCCCACCTACAAACCAGGTTGTCATTCTCTTTGGATGGCAGTAGATGAGTCAGTCCAAGTTTCTATCTTACCACCTGTTTTCTTGGACCACTTCTGATACCACTTGTGTAAGTCCAGGTCCCTGAGAAATGATGCAAAACAAGATTAATAATGCAAGAAATGTGCTAGAGGTAATGACTGTTGGAGAAAATGGGGCGGCAAAAAAGGGAGACTGGGAGAGCCATCAGATTACAATGCAAGTCTGATTCTGAGTGAAAGAATGAGGGAAGGAAGATTGGATGTAAGCATCTTACACCCCAGTGCAGTTCTAAGGACAGCTTGGACGGTTGTTTTAGTATTTCTCAGAGTCATCTGTCAGAGGAGTCTGGCATCTCCCAGGAATGGGCCTACCTTAGTATCTGTGCCATGCTCAGTCATTGTCTGGGAGCAGTCCATGGGAAGCAAAACCTTGGTGTAAACAGTGATGAATTGCAGAGGGCAATAGCTGGTGCCCTCATTCAATTATGCTCACTGCAATCAGAGATCTGAGAGGTACATTCTAGTGGCCTCCACGGCAATCTTCGTAGAGGAGGTGAAACAGGGTCAGGGCCTAGAAAATAGGTAGTAATTAGATAAGTAGCAGTGGGCAGAAGATACAGCCAATGGTGATTGGTAGGCAGAGTGTTCTAGATAAAATAAATGGGGCACTTTATCTGAAGAGCACCATGTCTAAAAGGCTCATTTTAGCGATGTCATGGGAAAAATGATGGAAGTGTACGTAAAAATAAGATTGTTGTGGGCCTTGAATACCAAGGTAAGAAATTCAGACTCTATCTCATTGGCATTGGGAAGTGATGGACATATTAAATCTACATTTTACCCACCTTCTCAGTAGCCTTGAATACTAATGATCACTCTCTTCTTTTTCACTTCCTCCTTCATGAAAAATTCTCTTGGCTTCTTTTTTTTTTTTTTTTTTTTCAAAAAAATTTTTTTGGTTTTTTTTTTTTTTTTTTTTTTGCAGTACGCGGGCCTCTCACTGCTGTGGCCTCTCCTGTTGAGGAGCACAGGCTCCGGACGCACAGGGTCAGCAGCCATGGCTCACCGGCCCAGGCGCCCCGCGGCATGCGGGATCCTCCCGGACGGGGGCATGAACCTGCGTCCCCTGCATCAGCAGGCGGACTCCCAACCACTGCGCCACCAGGGAAGCCCTCTCTTGGCTTCTTTGACATCACATACTCCTAGTTTTTCTCCTGTGTCATTGGCCACTCATTCTCAGTCTCCCTTGTGCAGTTACTCATGACTTGAAGTTGGGTGGTTTGCCCAGAGGACAATATAAATGGGGAAGAACAAAAGTCTAAGGGTAGAATTAGCTAGTTAGTTAGTTAGTTAGTTAATCCATCTAAGCAACTATTTCGTGATTATGCCATTCTCAAACCTAAACTCTTCAATGGATTCTCAATGTTCATATGATAAAGACAAACATTCTTTTTTAAAATATTTATTTATTTATTTATTTATGACTGCATTGGGTCTTAGTTGTGGCATGCGGGCTTCTCTCTAGCTGTGGTGCGTGGGCTCCAGAGCGCATGGGCTCTGTAGTTGTGGCACGCGGGCTCTCTAGTTGTGGTGTGTGGGCTCAGTAGTTGCGGCACGCGGGCTTAGTTGCCCCACCTCATGTGGGATCTTAGCTCCCTGACCAGGGATCGAACCTGTGTCCCCTGCATTGGAAGGCAGATTCTTAACCACTGGACCACCAGGGAAGTCCCAACAAACATTCTTAACATTGTCTCTAAGACCCTGCACGGCCTAGATCCTACCAGTCTCTATGACTCATCTAGTACCATCCCCCCATCTCTCTGCTCCAGCCAAACTGGTCTCTGTCAACTCCTCAAAATCACCATGCTTCTCTTCTGCAGGGTCTTTGCCTTCACTGGGTAGAAAGTTCATCTCTTCCCTTTTCAGTACTTAAGGTCTACTCATCCTTAAATTTCAGTTTGACACTTCCTTAGAGAAGCCTTCCCTGACTTCTTTAAATCAAATGCTTCTGTTATATGTCCCTTATATCCTCTCCTTTTATTTGTAATTATCAAAGTTGTCATTTTATATTTATTTGTGTGAATGTTTGATTAATATCCCTTTTGTCAAAGTCTCCAACGATACTATAAAGGTACATGAGGGTAAGGACTGTGTCCATGTTATTTTTCTAATATCACTTCAGACAGTGTACCTTAAATAATGAATGCGTGAACGAATAAACAGTAGTAGTTCTTGAGCAGAGGAGGGTGGTGAGATTTGTGCAAATTAGAGACTTAAATAGCTTAATAAGTCAATACTAATTAAGATAAATTATAGGTCTAGGAGGCTTATGTTAGAGGGTCTGGCTAGAAGTCAACTGTAAGTTTGAGGTAAAGAAGGTACACTAGGGCAAAGGCTAAGATGCTGTATAAAAGGACCCCTAGATACAATGGCCTAAATAAAATAGCGGTTTATTTCCCTTTCAGAGATGTCTTCAAAGTTTACTTGCAGCAACATTCACTGAGTGTTATTTAAATAGTGAAAAATTAATAACCTCAATGTCCAATAATAGCAGGATACTTAAGTAGATTGCAGTATTACTATTCAATGGAATATCATGAGCTGTTAAAAAGTCATATTGTAGAACAGTGGCTCTCACACTTCTGTGTACATTAGAATTACCTGGGGGGCTTGCCAAAATACAGCCTGCTGCGCTCACCCCCAGAGTTACTGATTCAGTAAACATGGGGTAGTGTGTGAGAATTTGTACCTACAAGTCCTTAGGTGATGCTGATGCTGCCAGGGACCATAATTTGAGAAACACTGTGGTAGAAGAAAATTTCACAAAATGGGGAAAAGCTCATGGCATGTTGTCAAGTGAAAAAAATAGGTTCCAAAAACAGTTTCCAAATAGAATTGCATTCATGATGTCATTTTGGTGGAAAATATATATGTATTTGTGTACATATAGAGGCTGTAAAGACATGCAAATTGTTAACACGTGGGTTTACAGGTGGTCTTTTTTGTTTGCATTTATAAATTGTTTGCAAGACTTCCCTGGTGGTGCAGTGGTTAAGAATCCATCTGCCAATGCAGGGGACATGGGTTTGATCCCTGGTCAGGGAAGATTCCACATGCCGCAGAGCAACTAAGCCCATGAGTCACCACTACTGAGCCTGCACTCTAGAGCCTGTGAGCCACAACTACTGAGTCCACATGCTGCAACTATTGAAGCCCGCGTGCCTAGAGCCCATGTACCACAAAAACTGAGCCCGCGTGCTGCAACTACTGAAGCCGGCATGCCTAGAGCCTGTGTTCCACAACAAGAGAAGCCACCACAATGAGAAGCCCACGCACCGCAACAAAGAGTAGCCCTCACTCTCTGCAACTAGAGAAACCCTGCACACAGCAATGAAGACCCAACACAGCCAAATAAAATAAAATTTTAAAAAATTAAAAAAAATAAATTGTTTGCAGATGTATAACATCTGTAATAAGGGAGTTGGTTATCATTGCTTTTAATGTTTTCATCGTGGTAAAACACACATAACATTTACCAGCTTAACCATTTTTAAGTGTACAGTTCAGTGGTATTAAATATATTCACATTGTTGTGCAACCATCACCACCATCCGTCTTCATAACTCTTCTCATCTTGTAAAACTGAAACTCTATGCCCATTAAATATAATAATGCTCCATTATTCCCTCTCTGAGGCCCTGGCAACCACCATTATATTTTTGGTTTTTATGAGTTTGGCTATTCTAAGTACCCCATAAAAATAGAATAATAATAATCGTAGTAAGCTGGTTTGTTATTGTTTTGAAGAAAAAGGGTTGATAACACTTGTTGTGGGAAGTGGTAACTCCAAGGTTATAAGCTTTAGAGAAAGAGAGGACAATGGCATAATGAAATAATAGAGAAGAGCAATGTGAGACCTGAATATTGGGGAAATGATGTATTCAGTTTTGGATATATACATTTTAAGGTGACTACAGCACATCTAGGTGAAGAAGAAAGCTAGAGATGTGAATCTGAAGCTTGAAGAGATGTCAAAGTAGAGATACAGATACAACAATTATTCAAGAAGAAGGGGCCACTTAATCCACTAGAGAGGATGAGTTGCCAGAGCAGGGATATGAAATAAGAAGAGCTGACAACTGTGGCCTGAATTCATTCATTCAACCACTCATGTGTCCATTCAAAAATAAATGAACTAATACTTCAGGCCCTCAAAAAACTTATGGTCTGATAAGTGAGAATGTAAATAGCTGATTTCAATTTAAGGTTATCTTAAATGTCAAACTGAAATAGGAGGAAATAATCCACTAGTGAAAAAGAGAATACACAGACGTAGGAACACTCAGTGCAAAATCGCGGAACAATGGAGAAAGAATGTTTTCAGAAGAAAGATGTAATGAATGATAAAAAAATTTTTTCAGAGCAGTCAAGGAAAAGAAGGGTCAAGATTTATTAAAGTAGGTTGATGTTGTTGAATTGTACCTTTCCTTTGTTCCAGAAGTGGGACTGAGGGCCCATAGCTGAGGATAATGAAGCAGAGGACCTCAAATGTTGCAGCCATTTTCCTCAGGACTGAGGCAACAAGACCAGTCCTGCTACTACCAGACACCACCCCAACCTTCTCTCTCTTCCCAGTTCATAGGAAAAGAGAGAAGAAATAGGAGATCAGAGTCTAGTCTTGTGGTTGTGTGTTTATGGCAAGAGGCTTTTTGTTCCCCTCCCAGGGAAACATGCTTTTCCTCTATTCTCACCACCAGGTGATATTGGAGTCAGGGTGTGTGGGAAAGGGAAGCTGATTTCCTGGTTGAATGTATTCTTGAGTAGGAGACGATGTAAGCAAAGGGAAAGGAACAGAAGAGAGATGTCAAATGGGCAATGGAGGTAGGCTATGGAGTAGTCTGAACTCCCACCATTTTTCATAGCAAGAATGAGTAATTCCTGTTAGATGGGCCCTGAGGAAAGTAGCCACGATTGAACCATTTTGGCTGTACCCCACTTCAGGAGGCTATCACCAGGCCAGGGGGTGCTGGCAGTAGGAGACTATGGGATAGAGTGCTGGGAGTGTGAACCAAAGAGGTCCTGGAAGTGGCAAACCCAGAGATATCCTCCCACGAATATCTGGGCGCATGTGAGTGGACACCCAGAAGTAGTCCTAGAGAAATACAAACACATACCCAAGAGAGACCTTGAACTTGGATGCCTGCCACTCAGAACATCAGTTGCCAGTTAATGTTAGCCAGAGAAGTAGTGGCAACCGTCAGGGTAAGAACTTCGATCCTTCCCAGTTGGGCAGACCCTTAGCACCTCAACCATTAGCAGGGCCCAGGACAAGAGTATAAATGGCAGCTTACATACCATATATCTAAATATTTATAAGTTATAAATCAAACTAACAAAAAACTTTTAAATAAAATATGTTTCATTTTCCTACTTTGAAAAATATATTTTCAAAACAGCATGGAAGGCCAGGTTACAATTTAGAAGTTTTGAAGTCCTTGGCATTTCACACCAGAATGTGGCAGCACAGGTAGAGTTGGTCTCCCAAATATGGCTCCTGGCCCACCTCCCTTCTCTTTTTACCTTGGATTTTCCTCATTCTTCAAGGTTCCTAACATGCTCACCTCAATCCAAACATCAAATCTCTATTACCAACTGCTGTCCCTTGGCCATTTCTTAGAATCTTGGGCAAATCTCCTTGGCTCTGTGGACCCCTCTACCTGACAGGAGGAGAGGTTTCCCCAGAGTTGCCCTTGCTAGTCTGGGTTTAAGGGTGCTACTGCCCTGTCATTCTTTCTCTCCTATTTGTACCTACACACCAAGAGGAGCTAGATCTTGAAGAGTGAAGGGAGAGGAAGAGATAAGATTTTAAAACATTTTGAGATTATAGTTTGTGGCAGAAACTGCTAGTTGCCATCCAAAGTCTATTCTCTCCTTCTTCCCTGATAGTAGAACTTCCATTTTACTTGGCAAGTTCATGCACCTACTAAAAGGCTATTTCCAGACTCCCTTCCAACTGGGCATGGCAAAGTGACTAAGTTATGGCCAAAGAAACATAAGAGAAATGTTATGCAGACTGCTTAAAATTGGAGACTGCTTAAAAGGCTCTGATTCAGCTGGGAAGTGGGCCCTTTTGTTTTCCCTTCCTCCTTACTGTTTTCTGAAATGCTGAAGCTTCAGTAGCCATCTTGGACTATAAGATAATCTTGAAGGTAGATGTATTTGCATGGTAGGGTATAATGACAGAGCCTGAGTCTCGGATGACAGTGGAACTACCATGTCAACTGTGCGTGGCCTACCTCTGGCCTGTTTTTAAACATGAAAGAAATAAATTTCTATGTTGTTTAACCATAGTTATTTTAGGTTTTCTGTGATTTCAGTCAAACCTACTCTTGATTCAAAGTTTTAAACTAGACTGGACTTTATTAACCAGAAAGTTACGGGCTCTACTTAAGATGCAATACAAGAACAAGAAAGGACAATTTAATATAGCATTGTTGAAAGTAGTGATTGGACAATAAATAAGTCAAACAGTAGGGGCCCTCTGTGAATATAGCTTCATTAGAATGGTGGGAGCATAAATCTGATTTCAAGAGATGGAAAAATTAATGGCTAATGAAAAAATTGAAATAAGCTTGAATTCTACCAAAAGTTTGACAGATTAAAGGAAGAGAGAGAAGATGAGGTCTGAAAGATGGTCTGAAAGAAGCATATGGCATAGCTAGATAGAACTGAGAAATATAGCAATGATGGATGGAGGGCTGAAGAAGTAAAACTTGGAAAAACCATGGAGCAAAGTCCTGGAGGAAGCCAGAAAGAGAAGGGAAGAATGAATGATGGGGAATTATGGAATATTTTGATGTAGAGAAGAAGGAGATCTTGATTTTCTCCTTAAAGTAGACGTAAGGTCCGCTGCTAAGAATTGGAAGGCAAGGGAGGATGGGAGTTCAAAGACGTGAGAATGTGGAAAAGGTTTGGAACAGCCCCATACTGTGGCTAAGAAAGAGCTAGTACTTTCAAATAAGACTTCAATAGTAACAGGAGCTACCATTTGTGATGCCTACTGTATGCTGGTTGTTATGCTAGTACTTACATACACCACCTGACTCAAGATGAAAAATCTTTCCAGTTTGCTGCTTATCTCTATAACTACTCCTTCTCAGTGTTTTTTTGTGGGATGCTCTTCTCTACTCTTTGTTTAAATATTGGTGGTCCTCAGGGTTTCATTCTTAGCCCTTTTCTCTTCTTATTTCCCCTGGGTAATCTCTATCTCTCCCATGATTGCTCTTGCCATCTGACTCCCAAGTCTATATCTACAACCCAGATCCTTCCCTCCTACACCCAGAGCACCAGATTCATTTATCCAACTGCCTATAGGACATTTAATTTGGAAGTTCCACAGCCACTTTATACTGCATATGTCTAAAACCTGCGTTCATCATTTCCCTCCAAACCCATTTTACCTGCTGAGTTCCCTATTCTGAACTTATAGAATAATCTTAAGAGTAGAGACTGGGGAACCAGACAGCCTGGATTCAATTCTCACCTCACATTAACTGTGTGACCTTGAACAAATTACTGGACCTCTGTGCCTCAGCTTCCTCATATGTGAAATGGGGATGATAAAAATAATACTTCATAGGGTTGTTGAACAGATTAATGAGTTAATATACTTAAACGACTTAGATCAGTGCCCGGCACATGGTAAGGCCATGTAAGTGTTTGTTATTATGGTTGGCAAAATAAGAGAACTTGGACATCACCTGTGACTGTTTCTCATTCTCACATTCCACCATTCACCATCTCCTATTGATTCAGTCTCCTAATATCTCTCATCCCTCACTGACACCACCTTAGCTTAATGCCCAAGATCAAGGGTCAGTTAATTTTTAAAGTAAGAGGCCAGCTAGGAACTTCCCTTGTGGCCCAGTGGGTAAGACTCCGTGCTCCCAATGCAGGGGGCCCGGGTTCAATCCCTGGTCGGGAAACTAGATCCCACGTGCATGCTGCAACTAAGAGTTCACTTGCCGCAACTAAGTCCGCATGCTGCAACTAAAAGATCCTGTATGCCGCAATTAAGACCCAGTGCAGCCCCCCTCCCCCCAAAAAAAGAGGCCAGCTAGTAAATATTTCAGGCTTTGCAGGTCACAACTACTCAAATCTCCTGTAGCAGTGCAAAAGATACTCTAGACAATTCATAAATGATTGAGTGTGGCTGTGTTCCAACAAGACTGTATTTATGGACACTGAAATTTGAATTTCATATAAATTTCATGTGTAGTAAAATATTAGTATTATTTTAAAAAATTTAAAAGAGTAAAAAAATTCTTAACTTGTAGGCCATACAAAAATAGGCCTTTGGCCTTCAGACTGTAATTGACGACCCCTGGGCAAGGTCATCTTTTGGTGAAATACTGCAGTGGCTTCTTAATTGGTCTCTCAGCTTCTAATCTTGCACCTGCATCCAAAATCTATTTTCTATGATGTCCCATTACTCTTAGGATGACTCTTATAATGTCCATAAAATCCTTCATATCTCATAACTTTTCCTCTTATAATATATATGTTTTAGCCCTACTCAACTACATGAAATTTCCCAAATAGGCAAGCTTCTTCCTCTAGGCCTTACTACATTCTCTTCCTTCTGCCTAGAGACTCTTCCTGCCCTTCCCCTGCTTCTCCTACTTGTCCTTCAGGTCACATTTTATATATCACTTCCTCTATATTTTCCTGAGCTTTGATGTCTGGTTAGGTGTCCCTTCTCATGTTTTTACAGCACCATATTGAAATACTTGTCTCATTGTGTTATAACTGTATGTTCATTTCTGTCTTAGCTGGTAGACTGGAACTCCTTGAGACTGTTTTTTTCACCTGTGTACCTATAGTGCCTGTGTTAGAAACACATTTGATGAATATATGACTCTCCATGGTAACCCTTTAAGGAAAGTATTTTTATCCCCATTCTACAGTTGAGAAAACTAAGGCTCAGAAAGCTTGAATATTTTCCCCAAATCTACATAGTAAGTATTGGAATAAAGATTTGTTCACACTAATTCCACTACTCCATGCTACCTCCCAAAGCTCAGGAATAACAAGAAGGACAACATGGTCCACAAAGTCTAGGTTGTTCAACTTCAGGCTAGAAATATTTTTTTAAACCATTTTTTAAAGTTGAAATATAGTTAATTTACAATGTTGTGTTAGTTTCAGGTGTACAGCAAATATATATATATATATATATATATATATCAGGTTAGAAATCTTCATTCTTAGCTTGTAGTCTGTCTCTGAGTTGCAAATACCATGCTTTTCCAGTTTTATAGAGAAATAATTGACCCATATGACTGTATAAGTTTAAAGCATACAGCATGATGGTTTGATATACATATATTACAAAATGATTACAATAGGTTCAGCTATCATTCATCTTCTCATATGGATACAATAAGAAGAAAATAACGAAAAGAAAAATATTTTCTTCCTGTGATGAAAAATCTTGGGGTTTACTCTCTTAGTAACTTTCCTGTTTATCATATATCAGCGTTATAGTCATCATGTTGTACATTACATTCCTAGTACTTATTTATCTTATATCTGAAAGTTTGTACATTTTTTTTCTTTTTTTGGCTGTATGCAGGTATCTCACTGCTGTGGCCTCTCCCATTGCGGAGCACAGGCTCCGGATGCGCAGGCTCAGCGGCCATGGCTCATGGGCCCAGCCACTCCGTGGCATGTGGGATCTTCCCGGACCGGGGCACGAACCCGTGTCCGCTGCATTGGCAGGCGGACTCTCAACCACTGCGCCACCAGGGAAGCCCTGAAAGTTTGTTCCTTTTGACCACCTTTCTCCAATACTTCCCTCCATCTCCCATCGCCTCTAGTACGACAAGTCTGATCTCTTTTTCTATGAGTTTGTTTGTTTTTATTTTCAGAAATTCCACATATAAATGAGATCATATAGTATTTGTCTCTCTCTGACTTATTTCACTTAGCATAATGCCTTCAGGGTTTAACCATGTTGTCACAAATGGTAGGATTTCCTTGTTTTTTTTTTTAATGGCTGAATAATATTGCATTGTATACATATGCCACAACTTCTTTATCCATTTATCCATGGATGGACACTTAGGTTGTTTCCACGTCTTGGCTATTGTAATTAAAGCTGCAGTGAACATGTGGGTGCGGTTATCTTTTTGAGTTAGTGTTTTCATTTCCTTTGGATATATTCCCAGAAGTGGGATTGCTGGATCATATGGTAGTTCTAATTTTAACTTTTTTAGGATCCTCCATATTGTTTTCCACAGTGGCTGTACAAATTTAGAATTCTACCAACAGTGCATCAGGGTTTCCTTTTTTCCCCACATCCACACCAGCATTTGTTATCTCTCATCTTTTTGTTGATGGCCATTCTAACAGATGTGAGGTGATATCTCATTGTGTTTTCAATTTGCATTTCTCTGACTAGTGATGTTGAGCATCTTTTCATGTACCTCTTGGCTTTCTGTATATCTTCTTTGGAGAAATATCTATTCAGGTCCTTTGACCATTTTTATATTGGATTTTTTTCTATTGTGCTATATGAGTTCTTTTTATATTTTGGATATTAACCCCTTATCAGATATATGGTTTGCAAATACTTTTTCCCATTCCACAGGTTGTCTTTTCACTTTATGATGGTTTTTTCTTCTGTGCAGAGCTTTTTAGTTTGGTATAGTCCCACTTGTTTATTTATTTTTATTATTTTTAATATTTATTTATTTATTTATTTTTGGCTTAGTCGGGTCTTAGTTGTGTTAGGCGGGATCTTTCATTGCGGCACGCAGGCTCTTTGTTGCAGCATGTGGGCTTCTCTCTAGTTGTGGCACGTGGGCTCCAGAGCACATGGGCTCCAGAGGGCATGGTCTCTGTAGCTGTGGCCCATGGGCTTAGTTGCCCTGTGGCATGTGGGATCTTAGTTCCCTGACCAGGGATCGAACCTGCGTCTCCTGCATTGGAGGGTGGATTCTTAACCACTGGATCACCAAGGAAGTCCTCCCACTTGTTTATTTTTGATTTTGTTGCATGTGACTTAAATGTCACATCCAAAAAAATCATTGCTAAGACTCATGTCAAGGAGCTTTATTCCTATGTTTTCTTCTAGGAGCTTCATGAGTTCTGGTCTTACATTTAAGTCTTTAATCCATTTTGAGTTAATTTTTGTTTTAAAGGTTTACTTCCAGTGAGGATTTTACTTTTATTTTATTTTTTTAGATGTTGGGAGTAGGAGTTTATTAATTTATTTATTTTTGCTGTGTTGGGTCTTCGTTTCTGTGCAAGGGCCTTCTCTAGTTGTGGCAAGTGGGGGCCACTCTTCATCGTGGTACGCAGGTGTCTCACTATCGTGGCCTCTCTTGTTACGGAGCACAGGCTCCAGACGCGCAGGCTCAGTAGCTGTGGCTCACGGGTTCAGTTGCTCTGCAGCATGTGGGATCTTCCCAGACCAGGACTCGAACCCGTGTCCCCTGCATTAGCAGGCAGACTCTCAACCACTGCGCCACCAGGGAAGCCCCATTTTGAGTTAATTTTTGTTAAGTGTTGTAAGATATGGGTTCAATTTCATTCTTTCACATGTGAATATCCAGTTATCTCAGCACCACTTGTTGAAGAGACTTGTCTTTTCTCTACTGAGTATTCTTGGCTCCCTTGTCAAATATTAGTTGACCATATATGCCTAGGTTTATTTCTTGGCTCTCAATTCTGTTCCATTCGTCTATTTGTCTGTTTTTATGCCAGTGCCATACTGTTTTGATGACTATAGCTTTATAGTACAGCTCGAAATCAGGAAGTGTGATGCCTCCTGCCTTGTTCTTCTTCCTCAAGAGTTCTTTGGCTCATTGGGGTCTTTCGTGGTTCAAAGACCATTTTTTAAGCCTTTATTGTCCAGGAGTGTCTACTAAGATATCTTTACAGATCCTATTTTATCCAAGAGGTATACCCTTTTGGAAACCATTTTTGCAATCCCTTTTTCTGTCCCTAAGCAGTTCCTGCTCTCATTTCACATAGCAGTGTTTCCAAACTCTCATCACTCTCTTGATGAACTTTTCTCACTACCTTCCCTAATAGTAAAATTTTGAACAGTCAAATTTAGGACTGAGACTCCTTTAGTCCTACCTTCTTGACTCAACTTGCTTGAGCAGAGAACTGTCTCAGTCATGTAGTGCTGAACCCTGTAGAGTAAGTTGGTGGCCCTGAGACTAGCAACCTTCAGGTAGTACCATAGGCCATATGGAACAGGTGGGAATTGTAAAGAGATACAAATTGTCCTAAGACAAATAGGGATCTTAGATAATGGCCACATAGACAGCCCCCAGGGACAAACAGGCTGTATTCCAAAAATTCAGTTTTAAATTGACTGTTTGGAATGCAGAACACATTTTCTCTTAGAAACAATGCTGTGAATAATTGCAGTTATTTTCCCAGGAAAGTCTACACAAGCTTGTTTAACCCATAGTGTAACAGAAATATCTACTAAGATACTTTAGATTTGCATCAAGTGCATCCCTAAATCCTTACCACTCTGAATTATAAATTAGCTCTTTACATAGCTGCCACTGCAACTAGACTGTGAACTCTTTGAGGGCTGGAAACTGTTGAATTATTCATTTTTGTATTCTGAATGCCTGGCATATAACTGGCAATAAATGTTGGTTGCATAAATGAATGGACAAATTTAATAGGCATTTGAATAGTGTTGAAAGTGTCTTAAGGAATAAAAACAGTAGCATTTAGTAGGTACCTTAGCATGTGTCTGGCACTCTGCTAGGCGGATGACCAACAAAGCAGCTGCTTTATCTAGGCTGGAGTTAGGGGTGAAAAAGCCGAAGGCAATTTTAATATTTGAGATATAAAATAAATAGACGCTAGACTTGCTAAATAAATGTTTTGGATGAAATGAATGGATATATGTATGGATTTAGAAAAGAATTCATTGAAAAAATATCAACAGGAATTGATAGGCAAAGGGATATGTTTCTTTTGAGGGGCACCTTTTGAGGAGGAGGTCGGAAAGAACAGGATTGGTTTGGATTAGGTCCTCGTTTAAGTTCATCTGGTTTGCTGTTCCCCATAAAGAGGTATTTGCTCTGGCCAGTCTTCAAAGATTTGCTGGAAGTTAGATTAAGCTATTATCACTCTCCATAAATTGAGGTTAATTGGATTGATTTCTTTCCAGATGACAGTAGATTAAGCACTTGTTAAAATTTGGTAGGGATGATGTCTTAGTGATCCTGGGCAGCTATAACACAATACCATAAACTGAAACTGAGCCGCTTAGACAATAAATATTTATTTCTGCAATTCTGGATGCTGAAAGTGTGAGTCAAGGTGCCAGCATGATCACCTGGTGAGGGCCCTCTTTTGGGTTGAAGATGGCTGACTTCTTGTTGTATCCTTAGATGGCAGAGAGAGTGAGAGCTCTCTTGGGGTGCTTTTTATAAGGGCACTAATCCCATTCTTAAGGGTTCTACCCACATGACCTAATTATCTCCCAAAGCCCCACCTTGTAATACTATCATATTGGAGGTTAAGATTTCTATATACATATAGGGACTTCCCTGGCGGTCCAGTGGTTAAGACTGTACTTCCACTGCAGGGGCACAGGTTCAATCCCTGGTCAGGGAACTAAGATCCCGTATGCCAAGGGACGCGGACAAAAAAAAAAAAAGATTTCTACATATAAATTTGGGTTGGTGGGGACACAGACAACAGATGGTTATAATGGCAAAGGCACTGGAGTGGAGACCCTAGGTAGTGAGGGAGAATGCAACCTGGGAAGAGGGAACATTATTTCTAGGTAGATTTTTGTGTAGAAAGAAGAAGGAGGGGGCAGAGGAAGGAGGGTGAAAGAGGAAGAGAAAAGAAGGCAAACAACTATTTCACAATTTTGTAAAGGGCTTAACCCCTCAGAAAATCCCTTTGAGTTGCTGCCAGCCTGATCTTTGTTCTTTGAAAGTATAACTACAACTACTTCTGCATTTATTTTATTATCCCCAAAGTGCTAGAGTACAATCAATAAATACTTGTTGGTTGATTATTCTGAGTGTTTCAAATCAATCCACACTTCTTGTTTTATTAAGGATCTTAGAATTGACGTTGATCTAGCTGATGTAAGAACCGTCTTTAAATTTGTAAGACATTTTATGTCTTTCCCCAAGGAGAAGCCAACATGTGTCCATGCCTATTATTCACCACACACTGTACTGGGGTGTTTACTTACATTATTGCGTTTCTAGTAATTCACCATTACTTTATTTTTTTTAATTTTTACTACTTTTTAAATCTTTTGGCCACGCTGTGGCATGTGGGATCTTAGTTCCCTGACCAGGGATCGAACCCGTGCCCCCTGCATTGGAAGCGCAGACTCTTAACCACTGGACTGCCAGGGAAGTCCCTGTCATTATTTTAACAATTACCGAGTACCTGTTATATGTCAAACCCTGTGCTAGGCAATGACGATAAAAGGCAAAGAGGGAGAAGAGCAGAAAACTGCTCTTCAACAGTTATAGTATAATAGGGAGAAGACAGGGCTAAACCAACAACTGTCACTTAGTGTGGTAAGTGCAATGATAGAGGTAAGCACATGGAAATCTTGGAAGACAGAAAGGGAAGCTTTAATTCAAAATGGGTAGGAAAGACGATAGTAAGAAGGAAACAAGTATTTGTTGTTTCTCTGAAATGAAAATTTAACTGAGTGCCAAGAGGAGCCTAAGGAGCCATGACTAAATGTGATGTGCTATCCTGGATGGGATCCTGGATCAGGAAAAGGACATTAGGGAACAACTGAACAAATATGAATAAAATATGGATTTTAGTTAATAATAATGTATTCCTATTGGTTCATTAATTGTGACAAATGTACCATACTAAGGTAAGATGTTAGTAATAGGGGAAATTGGGTGACGAGGACTGTCTGTACTATCTGTGCAATAATTCTGTAATTTCAAACCTATTCTAAAATAAAAAGTTAAAAAAAATTTTTAAACTGGCATTTCATATTATTGTTAGATCTGGCAACTTTAACACTTTTACTGCTGAATAATAATTAAACACAAAATATGAAAAAAATTACCCTAGGTTGATAGTTTAAGGAATTTGAGTTATGTATGATTTCTCCTATTTGATCCAAGCACTTTTTTTATATAAACCCTTCTTTTGTTTTCTTTTTAGGCAAACCTCAAGTGAGTATACTTCAGTGTGGAGAGGCTTTGCCTCTAAGTGCCACAGTCTATCACCAGTTGCAACCAATTTCAGAAGCTATAAAAGAACTGTCTCCTCTCTCTCTGTCTCTCTTTCACACACAAACCATCAATAGAATTAATCTTAATTTGATGTGCACATCTCAAGAGATTTAAAAAAATTAGTTTATGAGAAAATCAGCAAGGTTAAGGGCCTGCAAGTAATCACTTGCCTAGGGTGACTGCTAATTTATACTGTCTGAATGGAAACAGTGCTGATTATTTTACTCTCTGTGTTGGTCCTCTGGGGAAGAACAACCTGTGTGTTGTAGAACTTAAGAGTCTGGAATAGAAATAGAACTGTATATTATAACAGTTTTATCTGAAAGTGAACTTAGAACTAAGATCTCTTATTTAAAAAAATGATGAGGCTTTTAAAAAAGAGTGAATTTTATAGACTGTCATTTTCTAGATAAATGACGACCAAATATATTTTGCACAGCTTTGCTCGTTTTACAAAACTAGGAAAATAATTATTTTTGCTTAATACTTATATACTGATAATATGCTAGGACTTGTAAAGAAAATAAACCTATTCTCAAATGGTAATAAAAATTATATATCAGAGGTTACATGGGTTCCCTTATCTTAACTCTCCATTTCTACTCTAAGTGGCAAGCCTCTAAAACTAACAGGTATTTGTGCCGCTAAAGATTTACATACGTCATAAATCTTACTTTGCAAACATGTGTAGAGCATTTACTATGGGCAAAAAATTATGCTGAAGAGCTCTGGTGTACCCAGAGATAATGATTCCAACGCTGTTTCTATTTTTAAAGAAGGTTTTGTCCTTTTGGAGGGGAGGGGAATCAGACGTTAATTTAGGCTTTGTTTATTTATATCTCAGTGTCCTTGGTCTCCTGCAAAAACACAAGGCCAAAACTTGTTTAAAAAAAAGATAATACTTTCAAGGATTTGGGTTCTAAAGCAGGACCATGGGTTCTTTAAGAGATCTGTTCACACAGAGGGGCTAGGTCTGTTAAAGGAGCTAAAATAGAGGTTCGTTTTGTTTTTAAATTGCACTTTGTTCTCGTGGAGAGCTCTGTGCAGTCCCGGCCGGTGCCCCTGGAAAGCCGGGCTGCCCGCGTCAGTCGGACTCCAAGGACCAGAGGCCGCAGGTAGAGCCCGCTCGGGCAGGCGGGAGAGGCAGGTGGGTCCGGGCACCGCCGCTTCAGACGGCCTGCCCGGGCCTCAGAGACCTCAGGCTGCCGTCGACGCGGGCCGCGGCCCCAACCAAGACCCTGAAGCTCGAATGCCCGCTGGGCGTACAGCCACGTCGCTCGTCGCCTCCCTTCTGGGCTGGGCGAGTGTCGGGGCGACAGCGCCCTTTCCGCGGCCGGGAAGCGCGGTTCCAGGAGAAAGGCCGCGAGGGCGGGGCTTCGGGCGGTGCGGGGCTTCCTCCTCACTTCGCGGTCAGCCAGGGCGAGGAAGGGCCGCGTTGCGCCAGCGCAGAGAGCCACATGGCGCGACCCAGCAGGGCCTCCGCGTTGGCGGACACCGAAGAAGCAGTGTAGTGCGAGAAGCCTACAGCTCACACTGGGGAAAGATGGGTCAACTAACGAATGTTTCACCACAGCCTACACGCCTAAGAGGGAATTTGAGAGCGCATGGGGGAGGGGCGGAAAGAGCAGGCGGCTCGCCGGGAGCATGCTCTGTACAGAGAGCCGTAAGTGGAGAGCCAGGCATGCGCAATGAGCTCAGGGTGGGTTGGCAGTGGGGAGGGGCTGGCGTGAGCGGGCTGATGTGTTTATCCGGTTTTCTGGGTGGGCGGTCAAAGCGCACGCGTAAGGGTGAAAGGCGGTGGAGCTGGGTAGTGGAATGCGCATGCGAAAAAAAAGTGTCCGATATGGAGAGAGCGGCGGCGGCCTCCGCCAGCCGCAGCAGCCACGTTCGCCGCCGCCGCGGCTCGGTGCACTAGATCGACGAATCCGACGACCTCACCGCAGTCCTTGCCGTCGCCGCTGCCTCCGCGCCGGGCGCTGTGATGGAGTAAGGGCCCTGCAGCCCGTGAGAAGCGTGCCCGCCCCTGGACCGGGCCGGGGCCTGCTCTCGCGACCGCCCAGCTCGACCACAGGAGGTGCCTTCGCGTCCCGAGATGCAGCTCGAGCGCAGGCCGCCCGCGGAGCCGCGGGGCTAGACTGAGCGCCGAAGCCGCCGCGTTCTGCGCCCCGCGGCCGCTCGGGACAAACTCGAACGCTGGTTTCTCTCTTTTTTTTTTTCCCCTTGGTCTGCAAATCTCAGGGACGGAGGAGGGGCGCCAAGGCCCCATGTGTGGGAGGACTGCTACGGCTCTACAAACTTGTACGGATTTTGGTTACAACTTTGGCCAGTGGTTCTCCCTCGATTTCCTCCGAATTGTTGCAAATTCGCCATTGTTCCCTGGCTGCTTACAAAGTTGGATCCGGAATTTCTCTTCAACCGAGAGCCAACAGTGTCGAAGTGTCTGCAATGAACCCCGTGAATGCTACTGCTCTCTACATTTCCGCGAGCCGCCTAGTGCTCAACTACGACCCCGGAGACCCCAAGGCGTTTACAGAGATTAACAGGCTCTTGCCTTACTTCCGACAGTCCCTCTCGTGCTGCGTTTGCGGTGAGACGCTTTTTATTGTTCCCCTTTCAGTGCTTGTTTTAAAAAAAAACTCAGGGCGATGGTAGCAGAAACGGTTTGACGGCGGGGTAGTTTGTATTAAACTTTTATTATTTGTGCGGTAGTTTGCGGTCTTTAGTTTTGAAACTCGGCAGAGGACTTTTTTCCGGCATTTCAGAAAGACAGAACCCTTCCAAACCGCTCTGTACAGCGGCCTCAATGTTCAAAACTTAAATTCGCCTTGGGTCATTTCTGGTGTTTTTTTTTTTTTTTTTAAAGAGGTGAAATATGCATCTGTGTTGTTGTCCCTCTCTCTCTCTCTCTCTCTTTTTTTTTTAAAGCTTTTGATACCAAAGCTGACTTAATACCTACCTTGTTTAAACGTGGTTAAACCTGGTTAAAACACCTACATGTGGCGTGTTTGCATTTCCCCAAACGTGTTGTGTGTGGGTGGTGGTATAGCCGGTGAAGTCGCTGCAGAACTTTTTCCCCCCGGGTTCTTCTAATGCTTTGACAATTTGACGATAAACAGTGAGCCAGGGCAGACTGATGGTTCAGTGCATTTTAGCTGGTGGGATTTTTTACAGGATTACGTTTTTTGGTTGGTTTTACTATATTGTGGCCTGGTAGAGGGTTATTTTGGGTGTTTTTGTTCAAGAGGTATTACTTTGTGCTGGGCAGGATATTTTCAAGTTATTTTTGAGAGATGAAGATATGCTAAATTGTCTAATAAATCCGTGTCTCAAAAGTGATAATAATTTGTGATTATTATCTCAGTTATTAATTGTATGCGTATAATAATAATTTATTTTTGAAAAAACTTAGACTGAAAACGTTAACATAAAGGAAAGGGTAACTGGCAAAACCAAAACAGTAATACTCCACTTCATATTCTTACTTCGCCAAACCTTTTGAGGTTTTGTTGATCCACTTACTTGTTTAGTCAGAATTTGAGAAATTCAGGCATTTCAGCTTTATCTTAAGAGAAATTTTGCGACTGTAGTGGCTGAAGGGAGAAATGGTATTCATTTGAGATTCATTCAGCATTTTCCGTATAGCTCTGGGGCAAAGCCCTGAGGGGTACAGAAGAGGTGAAGAGTGTTTTTTTTGCACATCGTGCTCTTAATCTCATAAACATTTAAGTAACTCTTACAAGCGATTAAGTGCTACACTGACTGGTAACTGACACTTAACACCTTTATAGAGAAGCAGTTGCCCTGGTAAATCACTTAATTGCCCTGGGCCTCAGTTTCTTAACATGTAAAATGAGAGCTTTGGGCTAGATTCAAAGTTTCTTTTCCGCTTACATTTTACAAATATAGTATAAGAATTTGCTTAGTTTCAGCGAACTCCACCACCCCACTCTCACTTTTTTTTTTTAATGGAGTGCTTTTTTTTTTTTTATGTCTTCATAGCTTTTGATAGTTTGTGGAATGAGGAGATGGGGCTACTATAACTTCTTTCAACACAAACCTTTCTTTTGGTGGGGGAATTGCTACTGTGGTGATGTAGAGGGCATAGACCAGCCCATCCTGGCCTGCTAGAACTGCAGTAGAGAGTGATGTCATTATCCAGGTAACACTTGAAGATCTGGTAGGTCTGCTTTTTACAGGGTGGATGGGACTTAGCTCTCAAAGAGGGAAATGGTAGTTTTGCAGATGCTTGGAATTTTAAGTTATCAGTAGCTTCAGGACAGTTGTGGTCTAATTGAACATTTTCCAAGAATCTAACCTGCATTTTAAAAACTGGTATTAAAGATAAAGCTACATTAGAAAGTCCAACTGTAGCTTTTTTTAAAATCAGTCTTGACAACTCAAAGGAATTTTTGTGACATTGGGGCTTTTAATTATTCCTTCTTGTTCAAGCTTCTCTTCCCCACCATCCTATGCAAAAGATTTATGGGTTCTACTTCTCCCTTATAATTGAGTAGCTGGCATAAAATTTCAGCAATATGGATGTAGGTTCAGTTTTTTCCCCTCATCTCTTTGGACATAAGTCTGTGGTTATGAAGAGATGGGGGAAAAAACCCAGTTATTTGAATTCAGATCCAACAGTTTTCATCTTTGTGTCAGATACTGTCCTGGACTCTTTTTCCTAGCTGGAAAGCATAAACTCCTTCCAGTTAATAGGGCATGTGCAGTCTTATTTCATTAGGATAATAGATATGTAAAAGTTAAGTTTTAATTCTATCTTGGCGCTGTAAATAGGGAGTTTGTTTCAACAGGTCCTCCAGTGTCTGACCCAAACCTCCCCTTTCAGCTTTGTATTTAACTGCCCTCTTAATTTCTAATAATTTCTCAGCTTCAGTCAGTTTGATATTTTTGTCTTTTTGAACATACATGCCTTATGTCTTCCTTCTCTTTTCCCCACCTTTGCTCTTTGAAGTTACTTCTGCCTAAAATATATTCTTTCTGTGTATGGTCTAACTCATCAATTCCCTCCCTCCCTCAGTGAATTCTTTGTTCTGTCACAGGTGCTTTTAACTCTTTCAAATGTATCTTTGTACATTTCTGTGTTCCTTCTGCCTCATTCTCTCCTGTTCAGTGAATAGCATGTAGGTGTTTATGACAGACTCAGAGAAAGAAAGTGAGAGGAGGTGAGGGAGGGAAAAAGGGTCTATGAACTTTGCAGTTAGGTACAAATCTTAACTTTTCTACTTTCTGTCTAGGCAAGTTACTTTAACGTTTTGCCTAAATTTCTTGTATCCACAAAAGGGGATAATATTTTCTTTAAGTTTGTTTTTCCAAATTTGTGTTATATGTGAGTTTATTTTTAAGTGGGAAAAACCTTTTGAACCCATGAGAACAAGTCTGTGGACTTTGTGCCACCCTTGCGCAGAGATGGAGAAAGGTAGGGGGAAGTGAGAGAAGAGATTGAACTGTCCGGTCAAATATTGTCAATCCGGTCAAATATTGTCAAACCTAGATTATTCACTGGAACTACAGGTTTTGTTGTCATTGTTCTTTGAAATGTTAATTAGCTGATTATCACTGCTTGTTTTTCAGTTGCTTTGTATGTTTAAACTTTCTGAAGTTTCTGGTGAATGGGATAGCAATGCTCCAGAGAGTTATTGTACTTTCTAGGCCACAGAAACAGTGACCAAGACAGTATTACTGTGGGTACTATTTCTGTGTCAGTTCTTTCCCCTTGTTCTTAATGTTGGACTTGCTTTATCATTTATCACGAAGTATGTAGAATGAATTTTCTTTTGATGGCATGAAACTCAATAAATTCTGCCCTAGGGATTTTAAGTTTTTTATTAAGCTTTTATATTCTCAAATGACATAACAAGTTTGATATGTAGAATCAAATACTGTTAGAACTGGAAGGATATGTTAAGTGGAAAAATAGTATTCTCTGAGATATTTGGAGTCCTGTAAATTAATAATGGTCAAATCTCAGGGACATGAATATTTCCCTGGTTTTCTTTTTTTTTTTCTTTTTTTTTGTGGTACGCGGGCCTCTCACTGTTGTGGTCTCTCCCGTTGCGGAGCACAGGCTCCTGACACGCAGGCTCGGCGGCCATGGCTCACGGGCCCAGCCGCTCTGCGGCATGTGGGATATTCCCGGACTGGGGCACGAACGAACCCGTGTCCCCTGCATCGGCAGGCGGACTCTCAACCACTGCGCCACCAGGGAAGCCCCTCCCTGATGTTTTTAATTCTAGAAACAAAGTGGTTTTGGCTTTTACTGAAGAGTTGTGGAACTTTTGGATATCCAGTTTCTTATTTATAAAATAGGAAAGAGCTGGAGAATAGTGTTTCCCACTGACCTAAGCTGACCAAGTTTTTGTTTTGAATGTTAAGGACTTAAAAAAGCAAATCCTGTCATCTTTTCTTACTACTGCTACTCTCACATTCCACTACAAGGTACGTGGTTCCCTGAGGGTGAGAGTCTTGCTGGTCTTGTTCACTGTTGTAGCCCTGCACTTGACAGTTCCTGGCTGAAAAAGCATTGTTGAATGGACGAAGCTGCCGATAAAAAGAGCAAGGTTCAAAGTAGGAAGGATGTGCTCTCAGAATAAAGTATATGCCTTAAAATTAAATAGATTTAGTTTTATGAAAGACTACTTTCATTTTCCTTATTTTTCTCATTTTGGCATTGTTTGTGGGCCCACTTTGGAATTAGTGCAGTAGATTATCTCAAGAATCTCTTCCAGTTCTGGAGTTCTGATTCTTTTAGCAGAAATACTTTGTTTTTGACTGAGCAAACAATTTATAAACAGCAAGAATCTTCTAAAATGAAATTTGAACATTTAGCGTGATTTATTTTAAACCACATACCTTTTAGAGGCTAAATTAAAAGGCCATTTGTTTAATCGTACGTTAAGTGTTATACTAATGTTTTACATTTATATTCTTCTCAAGTGTGAGTTCATTTGATACTTAAGATTTTATTTTTCTTGTACTTAAAATCACTATAATTAAATTTTTTATTGTAGTAAGCATATAATGTAAAATTTACCATCTTAACCATTTTTAAGTGTACAGTTCAGTAGTGTTGAGTATATTTACATTATTGTGAAACAGGTTTCCAGAACTTCTTTTTCTTTTTTCTTTTTTTTTGTGGTACGCGGGCCTCTCACTGTTGTGTCTTCTCCCGTTGCGGAGCGCAGGCTCCGGACACGCAGGCTCAGTGGCCATGGCTCACGGGCCCAGCCGCTCCGCAGCATGTGGGATCTTCCCGGACCGGGGCACGAACCCGTGTCCCCTGCATTGGCAGGCGGACTCTCAACCACTGCGCCACCAGGGAAGCCCCTCCAGAACTTTTTGATCTTGTAAATCTGAAACTCTGTACCCAACAAGCAAGCACCATTTTCTTCCTTCCCCGCAACTCCTTGTAACCACCATTCTGTTTTCTGTCTCTCTGAATTTGACTATTGTAGATTCCTCATATAAGTAGAATCATGCAATACTTGTCTTTGTTGACTAGCTTATTTCAGCATAATGTTTTAAAGGTTCATCCGTGTTGTAGCATGAGACAGGATTTCTTTCCTATTTAAGGCTGAATAATATTCTATTGTATGTATACACTATGCTTAGTTTATTCATTCATCCAACGTTGGACATTTGAGTTGCTTCCACCTCTTGGCTGTTGTGAATAGTGTTAAGAAAATGGGTGTGTAAACACTCTTTGAGACCCTGCTTCCAGTTCTTTTGAATATACACCCAGAAGTAGGATTGCAGGATCGTGTGGTATTTCTATTTTTATTGTTTGAGGAACTCCATACTGTTTTCCATAGTGGTTGCACCCTTTTACAATCCTACCAGCAGAACAAGGTTTCCAGTTAGTTTTTCCATATCTTTGCCAACACTTGTGTTTCCTCTTTTGGTTTTCGTTATTGGGGTGTGTGTGTGTTTGTTTGTTTTTTGGATAGTAGCCATCCTAATGGGTGTGACATGATATCTCATTGTGGTTTTGATTTTAATTTCTCTAATGATTAGTGATGTTGGTGATCTTTGCATATGCTTTTTTTAACATATTTATTGGAGTATAATTGCTTTACAATGGTGTGTTATAACATTTTGAATTACGGTTTTCTCAGGGTATATGCCCAGTAGTGGGATTGCTGGGTCATATAGTAGTTCTATTTGTAGTTTTTTAAGGAACCTCCATACTGTTCTCCATATATGGTGACTGTACCAATTCACATTCCCACCAACAGTGCAAGAGTGTTCCCTTTTCTCCACACCCTCTCCAGCATTTACTATTTCTAGATTTTTTGATGATGGCCATTCTGACTGGTGTGAGGTGATACCTCATTGTAGTTTTGATTTGCATTTCTCTAATGATTAATGATGTTGAGCATTCTTTCATGTGTTTGTTGGCAGTCTGTATATCTTCTTTGGAGAAATGTCTATTTAGGTCTTCTGCCCATTTTTGGATTGGGTTGTTTGTTTTTCTGTTATTGAGCTGCATGAGATGCTTGTAAATTTTGGAGATTAATCCTTTGTCAGCTGCTTCATTTAATGAGGAAAGTTGCTTCTATGCCTACTTTCTGTAGGGATTTTATCATAAATGGGTGTTGAATTTTGTCGAAAGCTTTCTCTGCATCTATTGAGATGACCATGTGGTTTTTCTCCTTCAGTTTGTTAATATGGTGTATCACATTGATTGATTTGCGTATATTGAAGAATCCTTGCATTCCTGGAATAAACCCCACTTGATCATGGTGTATGACCCTTTTAATGTGCTGTTGGATTCTGTTTGCTAGTATTTTATTAAGGATTTTTGCATCTGTGTTCATCAGTGCTATTGGCGTGTAGTTTTCTTTCTTTGTGACATCCTTGTCTGATTTTGGTATCAGGGTGATGGTGGCCTCGTCGAATGAGTTTCAGAGTGTTCCTCCCTCTGCTATATTTTGGAAGAATTTGAGAAGGATAGAGATCCAGATCTTTTCCTGTAATTGATATCTAGTCTCATAGCGTTGGGGTCGGAAAAGATTCTTGATACAATTTCAGTTTTCTTAAATTTACCAAGGCTTGATTTGTGACCAAAGATATGATGTATCCTGGAGAATGTTCCATGAGCACTTGAGAAAACTGTGTATTCTGTTGTTTTTGGATAGAATGTGTTATAAATATCAAGTCCATCTTGTTTAATGTATCATTTAAAGCTTGTGTTTCCTTATTTATTTTCATTTTGGATGATCTGTCCATTAGTGAAAGTGGGATGTTAAAGTCCCCTACTATGAATGTGTTACTGTTGATTTCCCCTTTTATGGCTGTTAGTATTTGCCTTATGTATTGAGGTGCTCCTATGCTGGGTGCATAAATATTTACAATTCTTATACCTTCTACGTGGATCGACCCCTTGATCATTATGTAGTGTCCTTCTTTGTCTCTTGTAATAGTCTTTATTTTAAAGTCTATTTTGTCTGATATGAAAATTGCTACTCCAGCTTTCTTTTGGTTTCCATTTGCATGGAATATCTTTTCCATCCCCTTACTTTCAGTCTGTATGTGTCTCTAGGTCTCAAGTGGGTCTCTTGTAGGCAGCATATATGTGTGTGTGTGTCTTGTTTTTGTATCCATTCAGCCAGTCTGTGTCTTTTTTTGGGAGCATTTAACCCATTTACATTTAAGGTAATTATCGATATGTATGTTCCTATTTGCATTTTTAAAATTGTTTTGGGTTTGTTATTATAGGTATTTTTCTTCTCTTGTGTTTCTTGCCTAGAGAAGGTCCTTTAGCATTTGTTGTAAAGCTGGTTTGGTGGTGCTGAACTCTCTCAGCTTTTGCTTGTCTGTGAAGGTTTTAATTTCTCCATCAAATCTGAATGAGATCCTTGCTAGGTCGAGTTATCTTGGTTGTAGGTTTTTCTCCTTCAGCATTTTAAATATGTCCTGCCACTCCTTTATGGCTTGCAGAGTTTCTGCTGAAAGATCAGCTGTTAACCTTATGGGGATTCCCTTGTGTGTTATTTGCTGCTTTTCCCTTGCTGCTTTTAATATGTTTTTTTCCTATTTAATTTTTGACAGTTTGATTAATATGTGTCTTGGAGTGTTTCTCCTTGGATTTATCCTATTAAGAAAAAAAATTTTTTAAGTAAAAAAACAGATGGACAACCCTTGGACAAATGGTGAAAACAAAGCTATACAGACAAAATCTCACACAGAAGCATACACACACACACTCACAAAAACAGGAAAAGGGGAAAAAATAATAAATCTTGCTCTCAAAGTCCATCTCCTCAATTTGGGAGGATTCGTTGTCTATTCACGTATTCCACAGATGCAGGGCACATCAAGTTGATTGTGTAGATTTAATCTGCTGCTCCTGAGGCTGCTGGGAGAGATTTCCCTTTCTCTTCTTTGTTTGCACAGCTCCCGAGGTTCAGCTTTGGATTTGGCCCCGCCTCTGCGTGTAGGTCATGGGAGGACGTCTGTTTTTCGTTCAGACAGGATGGGGTTAAAGGAGCAGCTGATTCGAGGGCTCTGGCTCACTCTGGCCGGGGGAGGGAAGGGTATGGAGTGCGGGCTGGGCCTGTGGCGCAGAGGCCGGCCTGACGTTGCACCAGCCCGAGGTGCGTCGTGCGTTCTCCCCGGGCAAGTTGTTCCTGGATCCTGGGACCCTGGCAGTGGTGGGCTGCACGGCTTCCCGGAGGGGAGGTGTGGATACTGACCTGTGCTCGCACACAGGCTTCTTGGTGGCGGCAGCAGCAGCCTTAGCGTCTCATGCCCGTCTCTGGGGTCCGCGCTCTTAGCCGCGCCTCGCGCCCGTCTCTGGAGCTCCTTTAAGCAGCACTCTTAATTCCCTCTCCTCTCACCTCTGGCACCAGGAAACAAAGAGGGAAGAAAAAGTTTCTTACCTCTTCGGCAGGTCCAGACTTTTTCTCGGGACTCCCTCCTGGCTAGGGGTGGTGCACTAACCCCTTCAGGCTGTGTTCAGGCCGCCAGTCCCTCTCCCTGTGCTCCGACCCACAGCCCGAGCCTCAGCTCCCAGAGCAGACAAGCTTTTTGGGCTGGTGAGTGCTGGTCAGTACCGATCCTCTGTGTGGGAATCTCTCCGCATTGTCCTCCGCACCCCTGTTGCTGCGCTCTCCTCCGCGGCTCTGAAGCTCTCCCCCTCCGCCACCCACAGTCTCCGCCCGCGAAGGGGCTTCTAGTGTGTGGAAACCTTTCCTCCTTCATGGCTCCCTGTTACTGGTGCAGGTCCCGTCCCTATTCTTTTGCCTCTGTTTATTCTTTTTTCTTTTGCCCTACCCAGGTACATGGGGAGTTTCTTGCATTTTGGGAGGTCTGAGGTCTTCTGCCAGCGTTCAGTAGGTGTTCTGTAGGAGTTGTTCCACGTGTAGATGTATTTCTGATGTATCTGTGGGGAAGAAGGTGATCTCCGCGTCTTACTCTTGTGCCATCTTCCCCCTCTCTCCTGCATATGCTTCTTGGCTGTTTGTATATCATCTTTGGAGAATCACTATCATTTTTTTATCTTGAAAAAAATTTTGTTTTTTGCTCACAAAATCTTTATTAATCACTGTGTTGTTCTCAGTGCTGGAATAAAAAGATGAATTAAGACACATGGCCCCTACCCATATGTTGCTCAGTGTTATGGGGAAGACATAAGTAAACCAGCAATTATTGTGTGTTAGAGGCACTTATGTTATTACCAACATTGATGTAATATTAACTTACTCGTAAGTTAAGTTTGTCACATGTGTAAAAATTTCAGAAATTAACAGTAAGTGAGATTTTCCCCCCACGTAACTCATTTTTGGATAACTGTTTGGGTCAAAGTTTGGGCAACCCTCACTGGGGTTAAAGCAGTTTGGTTTACCAGTTTTTTCTTGGGACTTAAGTTTACCTGTTCTCTCTGATTTGGGAAGAATTCTTTAGGGAACATTTATCTAGTAGGTTGGTTAAGGAAGAACAATATTTAGTACTGTGTTCTGGCAGCTACTTTTTTTATGTCAGATATATTAATTTAACTGTTGGTTTCTTTTCCTAAGAAAAATCTCCTTTTCACAATTTGGTGAAAAGCTAGGTGCTTGAGCTAGGCCAGGAAGAATGGTAAAAAGTGAACATTTTCAGCAAGACTTGAGGGAGAGAACATTGGCTTGTTTAGGCTGCAGAAAATCAAGTTTATCTCTAATGAAGAGAGTCCATTCTTGCCCTATAGTGGTAACTCGGGGCCTTTTTACAGGGAACCTTGATGCCAGGCTAAGGAATTTGACATTTACCTCGTAGACCTGTTCTTTTTCAAAGTGTGCTCTATAGCCCACCTAAATCAAACCTAAAGGGATTGTTAAAATTCAGATTACCAATTATCATATCAGGCTGATTGAATTGGAATCTCTGTGGGCAGGGCCTTGTAATGTGCATTTTATGCCCCCCCCCAGTAGGGGAATTTGCAAATCCCTGTTGTGTTTGAGAAATATTTTAGGTAGGAGAGTGATGTTATATACAGATTTTGTATTTAAAAAGGTTAGTTTTGGGATAGAATATAGGATTGATTATTGGAGTGTGGTGAAACCCAGTTAGGAAGGATATCAGATGTATCCATATTATAGAGGCCGGAATAGTGGTGGTAGTGAAAAGGAAACAACATAAGATAACGCAAATGGAAAATTTTGTCCTCTTTATGGTTATCATAACAGCTTAATTTTTTGGTATACCGTATTACAATTTGTCTTTGGTTAGGCGTATTTCACTGTGAATAGATGAAATATTTTCTATCCTTAAATTTATATACATGTCTAGTACAGTGCTTTCACAGGGTATATATACTTGACAGAAAGTACTGAATTGTATGGAAGATTCGATAAAACCTGGCTTATCAGTAGCTTGGGAGAGGATTCAGTTAAGAGAGGAAATAGACCGGATCTAGTGTGGGCCTGAGGAGAATGAAGAGAAGGATGAGACAGTGTTTAGTAATTTGATGGTGCCTGGGAGTTGGGATTAGTGAGGAAATGTTATTAGAAATATGTTTAGGAAAGGCTAAAATCTAAAAACTTTAATTTTGTGCCCCTTCCTGGAAACCTTGATTTTAAAATCATAGGATATACTGTTTGATATAGTAAAACAAACAACATATTTTTTGAGTCTTGGGGTTGTGGTTTTCATTCTTTCAAATTAATTTGAACATTTAGTCCTCCTCCTGTGTTTGCACTCCTTGTTTTCATTGCATTGATAGCATACTATCACTAATTGGTTAATGCCTTATTGTATTAGCTTCTCAGTTGACACCTTCCCTCAGAGTCCACCTGGCTACATTTTAATGTATGATTTAATCTGTTTTTGTGAGGTCTGATTAAATTTTATCTTTTAATTTAAAAGGTGGTATTTCAGAATCTTTATTTTAATTTATATTTTTCTCTTTGTCCATCACCTTTGACTTTTTTTCTTAACTGTTTAGTTTCTGTTATTGGCTTTCCTCTTTTAAAGATTTCTTTTTGTTGTTCCCATGTTAGGAAATTAATTCAGATAATTTTTTTCACCTTAATTAGTGTATGTCTGACCATTTCCCTCATCTTTTCCTTTTTCTGACTCCGTAATATTTTAACAGAATTATTCTAGTTCATTGCCTTTCTGTTCAGAAATGTTGAATCTTTGCAGATTTGGAATATCTGCCTATCTCAACCTGTATTTAATCTAGTTTTATAGCCAGCATATATTTTGTGTTTTGAATTTAGTTTGTCTTATCAATTAGCATTCGTCTATTTTTATTGTTACAATCCACAAAAAATGTGCACTTAAAATGTTGTCTGGTGTCAAATTTGGAAATAACTTAGGCTTTCTGGCAAAGTCAAGTAGTTTTAAAATTATTTTTGCAACAATTAAAGGCATACCTAGGGACTTCCCTGGTGGTCCAGTGGTTAAGACTCCTGCACTTCCATTGCAGGGTGTGTGGGTTCGATCCCTGGTTGGGGAACTAAGATCCTGCATGTGCAGGTGGGTGGTCTGGGGTATAGCTTTTGACCTCCTCTCAATCGTGCTAAATGCCATTCCCTTGAAGTTTAAATCTCTGTCTGCTGTTCTGAAATTTGGGACTCTGGCCATATATAATATGGGATTCTAGGGTTAGAAGGGAGCATTCCAATTCAGGTATCTTTGTGTTGGATTTCTGAATCCCCTCTACAGTTAATCAGTTGGTTGTCCAGCTTGTGAGTGAATTTATTCAGGATGTGACATAGGATATGACTGGCATATTCTATCCACCAGAAGCTGTGAGCTGTTTCAGGGATCCTTTAATAGCGTCATTGAGCTTGCCAGCTCAATTTTTACATATGTTTTACAAGGAAGGTATTAATAGGTTATTCTTCATGATGAGAATTTATAAAGCTTTAGACAGAAAGCACCATAATTCATACAGTCATTTTTTCACATCAAATAACTCTTTCTGTAATATTCTTGAAAGTCCACCTAAGCCTTTTCCTGAATACCTCTGGGGTAGGGAGCTAAATTTTACTCTGCAAAATAGCCCTATCTATTTTTAACCATAGAATTCTGATGTCGTTGGGATCTTGAATTATTTCATGAAACCTTACCTGTATAAGAATCAGCATTGCTTTATCTTGTTTGCAGTCAGAATAGTTACTGGTTCACAGTGTTTATGGTCAGTTAAAACATTTTCATAAGTTGGTTGATGGTGTTGTTTAGATCTTCTGTGTCATTACTGATTTTCTATTGTCATGTTTTGAGAGATGTTGAAATCTCTAACTGTAATTATGGATTTATCAGTTTCTCTTTGGAATTTCTGTCACTTTTTGCTTCATGTATTTTGAAGTTCTGTTTTTAGGTGCATAAAATAATTCTGAACATATGGAATATAGTGAGAATGTATAATGTAATAGTCACATAGTGAATTTTTACTGTTCTGCTGTAATCCTGTAGAAGTTTTGTTGCTCTTTGGTTTTTCTTCTCTGCGTGGGTCATATTTTCCTACTTTTTTGCATACCGAGTTAATTTTGATTGGATGCTAGATATTGTGAATGGTACCTTGTTGGTAAAATTTTAACCTTGTGGGTGGGTATTTTTGTACTATAAATATTCTTGAGCTTTTTTCTTGGAATTTGGTTAAGTTACTTGCAGATAGTTTGATCCTTGATCCTTTCAAGGCTTGTTTTTAAGTTTTTTTTTAGGTGGAACCAGAGCAGCCTTTAGGGGCTAATTTTTCTGCATTACTTGAGGCAAGAACCTTTTGACTACTCTGTCTGATGCCTCGTGAATTATGAGGTTTCGCACACTAGGTGGTGGGAATAGGAATTGTTCTGCTGCCTTTGAGTTATAGGGATTGTTTTTTTTTGTTCCTTTCTGGGGATTCTTTCTCCATCCTGGGGTAATTTCCTTATAAACATGTGCTGATCATTCAGTACTCAGCTGAAGATTTGAAAGAGACCATCTATAAATACGGTGTTCTTTCTCTGTGCGGCTCTGTCATCTCTAGTACTCTGCCCTGAGAAGTCCAGCTGCCTTGTCTTCGCGACTCTGTCTTCGAGACTACTGAGCTTTGTCTGGGTTCTCCCTCCTTGTGCTGTGGCCTGAAGATTGTCTCCAGACAGCAAGCTGGGGCAATTGTAGGGCTTAGCTCATTTGTTCCTCCATGCACGGATCACTGCTGTGTGGTGTCTGTTGCCCAGTATATTGGAAAACAATTGTTTTGTCCAGTTTTTGTTTCACTTGGGAGAGTAAGTCTCCCAACTGAAACAAAAATGAAACAAAATGTAATTATTCCATTTTGTCTGGAAGCAGAATCAGATTATATTCTAAACCTACACTGTCCTATATAGCAGCCACTTAGCTGTTGTGACAATTTAGAAAAGTTCTTTAGTTATACTGAGCTACTTCAGATTATATTCTAAACCTACACTGTCCTATATAGCAGCCACTTAGCTGTTGTGACAATTTAGAAAAGTTCTTTAGTTATACTGAGCTACTTCTTAAGTGCTCAGTAGCCACATGTGGGTAATAGCTACCTTACTATAGATGTAAAAGATTTCCATCATTGTATAAAAAAGTTCTACTGGACAGTGCTATAACAACTAAAGAACTTAGATTTGTTCCTGAAACCAGTGGGAGCATTGAAAGATGCCTTCAGTGTTTGCATCTGAGGTTTTGATTTTAAAACATTGAGCTGGATAGGGTTATGAACAGATCACTGGAGCTCACCACTGTAGACTTGAAAAACAACTCCCCCATATCAGTGTTAGTGAATTGGGTTCAAGAAGGTGTTCCATACTGTTCATGTAGTAAAAGGTTTCCGTTATTTAAAAAACAGAAGATAATTTAACTATTTTTCTTCCTCTAAAGTGAGGCAATTTGAGATGTCAAATGACTACTGGACCAAATCACGTGCCATACCAGTTAATAATTCTGCCAAATCCTTTCTGCCGTGAGGGTTTTAAGTTGTTTTAATACTCAGTCACGTATTTTATTAATTCTTAGTCGTATTGTTTTAGTTTTCTCAATTCTTCATATATCCATTCAATGGATCATTGGTTGGGGACAAGAAACATTAAGAAAATTAGGTTGCTATTGAAATACTAGGTAATGAGGAACATAAAAATACTAATGATTCCAAATATCTGGTTCATGATTATTATTATCCTTCTGTGTAAATTGTCTTTGTTCTCTTAATATTCTCCATATCAACAAGGTGTAGGTAATTATCCAAAAAGCAATGTTAGCAGGAGAATACATAGTGATATACAGTATGGCCTTTTATTTTTAGAGAATAAAGACTAACTACACTTGGCTGTGTGTTATTTGAAGTGTTTGCAAATACCAGTCTAAAGCCACCCTTAGTTTATCATTTAGTAACAGAACACTAAAAAATTATTTTTTGTAAAAGATACAAGAATTACAAATAACCAAGTCACATTTACAGCTTTGTCCTTGCATAATATATTCAATTTTCGCCTGTTTTTAACATTCATGAGTTTATAAACAAGAGAGGTCATTTAAAAATAGATATATTGCCAAAATGCGTTTATTACATTATTTAAATAAAGCAAGATGTAGCCCTTGTTAGTGGGAAGTCAAAATTTCTTTGTTTTATTAAAATGAACTTTATAGTATAATCTTTGATAATATGTTTATTTTAAAAATTTCTTGAAATCTTTGAATCACATTTCTTACTTAACTGATTAGAAAAATGTCCCAGTTTGGGCTTCCCTGGTGGCGCAGTGGTTGAGAGTCTGCCTGCCGATGCAGGGGACACGGGTTTGTGCCCTGGTCCAGGAAGATCCCACATGCCGCGGAGCGGCTAGGCTGTGAGCCATGGCTGCTGAGCCTGCGCGTCCGGAGCCTGTGCTCCGCAACAGGAGAGGCCACAACAGTGAGAGGCCCGCGTACCGCAAAAAAAAAAAAGTCCCAGTTCATCAAGGCAAAAAAGGTTAAAGTATCTTTAATCCCAGTTGTGGATCAGAATTTGTTGGGAAGCTTTTTAAAAATACACATTCCTGGGCAGTATCTGCAGTTATTGAGTCAGTCTGAAGCAGGCCATCTAGGTGATTCTAATACTAATCCATGGATAACAGTAGTGCTGTCTTTGAATGCTCCTTATGTGAGGTTTATAGGTGTACTTAAACGAAAAAACATGTGCCAATAAATTTAAGTAATGCTGTGTTAAGCAAGTTTCTTGACATTGGTAGTTTTCAGTTTTAAGACACTAATGTAAATTTGGGGATGACTCTCCAGGAGGGTATTAAAGCAAACCTGTTAATGCATTCTGGTACAGTGGAACACCAGTTTGGGAAATTTGGAACTAGCTTAATATTGATTTATTCAATTAACGTTTGTTGTTCAGCTGAGAATCGATTTAATTGTGCCTAATTGACTAGCCTGTTTTATCGTATTGGTAATAATTTAACGAGAGACCATCATGGCTTTGCTAAAATATGAAAATAACAGAATATTACAGAAGTGCTCTGTAACCACAAAACACTCTACAAAATCTCCCCTGCATAATTATTAAGATAAATGGTGTCTGGCATTCTCTTTTAATTCTTACTAGAATGTGAAATGAGGCATGACTTGAGTTTATGAATGTGTTGTGGTTTATATATCATCCATTTAATAATGTACGGTCAGTGTTTGGTTTTTTAGTTATAATAGTACTTGACTGGTGAAGCTTACTTACTTTGTATAAACTGTTGATACATCCAAGAGTATCAGGAAGTATTTTTCATAGTTGTAGGTTGACCAAAGATATAAAAGTTAAACTCTGAAATTTAACCATTCAGATGTGCAGTAAACAGCTTGGCTTGAGTAACGTTCATACTTTTAAAATTGCGATATTTAACAGTCGATTTCCATTTTTCATTTGTCTGCAGACTGGTTGTAATCCTTTTCCCAAACTGGAAACACGGATTTTGTCTTTTTTTTTCACCGCCCACTCCCCTGGTATACATGTTTAGCTATCACTGGTCTCTCAGTATAGTAGTGCTTAGTTATTTAAAGTGATGCAATGAACTTTAAAATAATTACCGGGTCATGTGGTCAAAATACCTCTCTGTGTCACCATTTTTAGTGACCAGAGCATATATATTATAATATTCCCTTATTTTAAATTAAAATGCACATTTTCCTGTCATACTGCGAAATTATTTGTGCTAGATATTTTAAAGAAAAGTTTACAGGTTTGTGGAATCCAGATGATCAGGGGCTAAAAGTGGTTTAGAACATAGCTGCTGGAATATTTAATTAGAGAACTAATAATTTCCTTGAAACTTTAGTTTGTTGTTTGGACCTGTTGATTTTTTTGAGGCATGTATTTGCTTTTTGGTTTACTACTAAAATAAATTGTCTTGAAGTTTAAAGGAACATATTCTAAAGTGCTGCTTAGTCAAAAATTTAAAAAGAATGGACCTGGGTTAGGAAGCTCTGCCAAGAGGAAAACAGTGCTGTCTTCTTAAGAGGGTTCTCTAATTTCAAATTCATTTCTCTTTGAGTTGAGCTTATTCTTTTTTTTTTGAATTTTTTATTTTTTATACAGCAGTTTTTTATTAGTTATATATTTTATGCATATTAGTGTATATATGTCAAACCCAATGAGTAGCATTCATACGAATTTCGCCTAATGAAAAGATTTTTAAGAGGTTTAGACTTCAACGTATGTCTGCAAAAAAGTATATTGGGCACAGGTTTTGTAAAACTAAAAACAAGCTTTAAAAAGGACAGTTTAAATTGTCTGAAACAGTTGATTCATCTATGCCCATTTGCTAAGTGATACATAAGGTCTTTTTATGGTATTGTCATTTTTGTTCTTAGCTGAATCCAGATTATTATTCCCATGTGTTTATGTATCTAGGAGATTTCTTACTATTGTTTCAAGACATACTTTACATCTTTAATTTTGAGGTGCAATTTTGGTGCTGTAATTCAGTGATGTAAAAAAGGTCCAAGTATCCTTTGTTAAATGCACAGTGCTTGGCATATAGCAGGGCCTCAGAAGTTACTCGCTGAAGTGATTGAGGAAAGAGGAATATTTTCTTAAATGAAGATAGCCTAAACAATTCTTCATTTGGAAAAGTTGGAGAATGGGGATATTTAGATCAATGGATTGGATTATGGAAGGATTATTGTTCAGGCCCTATGTCAGACTTTTGACATCAGTAGAAGTATGTTTTCCCAGTCTTTATATGTGCCTTGATAATGCTGTTACAGATTGATTGAATCTAAGCTGAATGGATATGACTCGGAGTCAGCATAGTTACTCTCACAGGAAGAATAAGGTGTATGTATATATTGGGGTTGATCAGCATCAGTTTAATGCTGCTACTATTCATAATGCTTTCTAAAGTGATATCACTTATGAAAACCAACTGTACATATTTTAATTATTTTATACTTAATATTATATATATAACACCCATTTAATATATACATATATATACATATATATGTATATATACATATATATACAGTCTTTAGCTAAGATTTTTCATGCTGTAAATTTGTAGACTGACATGCAGGCTGAGGTTTTTTTTGTTGGGCTTTCTTTACAGAGGAGGTAGTACAGTGCTTTATAGCATATATGTTCACTTAAAACATTTAAGATTGACTTTAAAAATTGAGCTTGGTGTGTAGAGAATCCAGGCAGGACTCTTGTAGCTCCAATTTCTATGCAGTAAAGATTTCCTGACCCTCACAAAACTATTATTGGTCATCCATTCTCCCCTTTGTTTCACTCTTCCTGACCCACTCACTATTCGTTACTGCCAGTACCTGTTCTTCTGTCTCCTTCCCCCAAAAGGTTTTACATCTTGTGGTTAATATGTTGATTTCTGTTATGGTCCAATTTCAGTGATCATTCTTTTTGATAAGTGAAAAGAAGCTAAAATTGTCTCAGTGGATGCCATGGACTTAGTAGCGGAAGTAGGGATGCTGCTGGTTAAGTAGAAAGAATACTAGATTGGGAATCAATAGACTAAGCTACTATTTCTCATTGCTAGTAACTAGCTATGTAATCTTATGAAAGGCCATCTTGGTTAAAATGAGGCCATGGGACAAGTTTATTTCCAAGGTCACTCCCAACTCTAGTGTGCTTTTTATGATTCATTCATTGTACATTTATTAGGTGCTGGCTTATGTGCCAACACTGGTTTAAGGATACAGAGATAAATAAGTTTCCGGCCTTGAGTGAGACCCAGTGAATGGTGACAGTATAATGTGATAAGTGCTATAATAGGAGAATGTGCAAAGTGCTTTTTGAACAAACTGAGGGCTAGGAATTAAGGAAGGCTTCCTCTCCGAGGTCATATTTGAGTCAATTCTTAAAGAGTAAGTAGTTTAGTGAATTCCCTGGTGGCACAGTGGTTTAAGAATCTGCCTGCCAATGCAGGGGACACGGGTTCAAGCCCTGGTCCGGGAAGATCCCACATGCAGCGGAGCCACTAAGCCCGTGCACCACAACTACTGAGCCTGTGCTCTAGAGCCCAGGAGCCACAACTACTGAGCCTGCCTGCCCCAACTACTGAAGCCCGCGAGCCTAGAGCCCGTGCTCCACAACAAGAGAAGCCACTGCAGTGAGAAGCCCGCATACCGCAATGAAGAGTAGTCCCCATGCCCTGCAACTAAAGCCCACGTGCAGCAACGAAGAACCAACGCAGGGAAAAAAAAAATAATAAAGTTTACCATGCAGGGAAGGAAGAAGGACATTCTAGGAAGAGCAAATCACAGAGGAATGAGTAAGCAAGCATTGCTTGTTTTGGAATGGCCAGGTGAGAATGGAGTATGGAGTTTGTGGAGAAAGCTTAATGTTACAAAATTTTGGGGGGAGGGTGGGTGTGGGCTAGATTCTGAAAGGCTGCATATGTCATTCCAAAGACTTGTGTCTTAGGGACTTCTTGGTGGTCCAGCGGTTAATACTCTGTGCTCCCAGTACAGGGGGCCTGGGTTCCATCCCTGGTCAGGGAACTAGATCCCGCATGCCACAACTTAAAAAAAAAAAGAACCCACACTCTGCAATGAAGATCCTGCACGCAGCAACTAAGACCTAGCGCAGTCAAATGAATAACTAAATAACTAAATAAATATTTAAAACAAAAAACAAAACAAACGAAAGCATTTGGGTTTTAAAGGCTGCTTGAAGGTTGAAGGTATTTTTTGTTTTTTGGTTTGTTTGGACAGTTTTTAGTTGTACCTTTAGGAAGGGTTTTGAAAAGAAGAAAGATCATCAGACTTGAGAATATTTAAATATGTTAATTCGGTAAGTTTGAAATTATGAAAATATACAGGGAAGTGGAAATATGCAAGCTTTCATTGGATTTTATTTTGAAAGTTTTATTGAAAATTTCAATCTACAAGATAGAACTCTAATATATTGATAATACTTATCACCTAAACAGTTAATGGTATTCAAATGCAAGACTTCTGATACATTGTAGATCTTGCCGTAAAATCTTAGCATCATCAAATTTTAGAGCTAGAAAGAACTTAGATATTTAGTCACTTTACAGCTTTAAGGAATGGAGGGCTAGTCTTTTTTTTTTTTTTTTTTTTTTTTTTTTTTTGCGGTACGCGGGCCTCTCACCGTTGTGGCCTCCCGTTGCAGAGCACAGGCTCAGTGGACATGGCTCACGGGCCCAGCCGCTCTGCGGCATATGGGATCTTCCTGGACCAGGGCATGAACCCATGTCCCCTGCATCAGCAGGTGGACTCTCAACCACTGTGCCACCAGGGAAGCCCAAAGGCTAGTCATTTTTAAAGGTACATCATCATTATTACATTTTTTTTTACTCATATTCATCAGATTTGGACAGTTACAATTACTAATTGTAGTGGATGCTATGTATACACTACCCAAATCCCCACTTCAGGACTGAAGGACTTCATTTTCTTAGTTAGTGGGAGTGTTGCTGGGGTTGTCAGACTTCCCTGGGATTTGCTGTTGGCTGAAGAGAGCCACTCACCCAAGCTCACATCCCCTTCCTTGGAGTAGCCTGCATTCAAAGACTAGTCCATTAAAGACCTGGCTCCCATGTCCCACCATAAGACAACCTTGAAGAGCCCTCCCAGCTTCAGAGCTCCCTGTGGGGTCATCTGAGGCCTTCGTTGTGATACATCCCAGCCTAATTTGTTCTTCTGCCCCTTCCTTCCTCACCTGATAAACTTTCAGCACACTGACCTCTCTGCCAAGAGTTTCACTGCCTAGGAACCTGACTTCCAACAGTGATGAACTTTAAAACTTCTTTGATTTGTAACAGATTTGTAAAGTTTAAAGCAGCGGTCTCCAACCCTTTTGGCACCAGGGACCGGCTTCAGGGAGGACAGTTTTTCCACGGTTGGGGGCAGGAGGGAATGGTTCAGATGGTAATGCGAGTGATGGGGAGTGATGAGGAGCGGCAGATGAAGCTTTGCTCGCTTGCTGATTCTTGCTTTGTGGCCAGGTTCCTAGCAGGCTGTGAACCCCTGCTTCAAAGGATTTAACATCTACCAGTTTTTCATGTTTATGAGAAATATTCAGGTAAATGTTGAAAGAGTCACGTAATAATATAATGAAAGAAAATGATCAATTTGTATAGTGTCAAACATACAGAAAAAAATTCTTATTAGAAAGAACATGTTTTGTAATGGAACAAAATGGAACCTTCTCAAACATGTTGAACAAAGATCTTGGCATTTAATTGACCTCTCCCCGCCCAATCATTCATTACTAGTGTTTCTGCAGTTTCATTTTTATCACCTTTTGTAAATTAAAGGCCACCCCCTGCCCGCCCCGCTTTGAGATCAGGCTCACACGTTTTTATTGATTTTTTTTGTTTGTTTATTGGCCTTGCCATGTGGCATCTTAGTTCCCTGACCAGGAATTGAACCCATGCCCCCTGCAGTGGAAACGTGGAGTCTTAACCACTGGACCACCAGGGAAGTCCCTTTATTGACTTCTCTTGAGAAAATTTAAAATCTGGACAAAGATATTTTTTCTTTTTTGGTCATACTGTAGAAAATGGAAACGTATGACGTATATTTGAAACAAATTGAGTCAGATTGAGTCTATAAAAAAAGAGTTTTGCCGTTATGGTGCAGGAGAGATTTGCATAGCAGAAGAATCCAAGACTGCGTTTCTGAACAAAATATTTGAAGTTTTTATGTCTGCAACATTTGAGAGTGCCTTTCCAAGACCACGTGTGCCACTTGTCATCATTCAAGTGAAATGTTTTGTCATTGCTTAAGTTACTGTCCTCTCTTGGATTCAGGAGTTTCACAGCAATGTGATCTGGCTGGCAACAAAATTCTTTTTGCTGCTAATAAAGCTTTTTTTTTTCCCCCTCCCTCTTCTTTTTCTGTATTTCTTTCTGTCTGTGTGACTGTCTGTATTTAGGTGGTCAATACAGTTATTTAGGCCATTTGGAAAGGAATGGCTGATGAAAAGTACATTATCTTATTCAGTAGTGATTGCTGAGGAAATCGGCTTTAGAATCAGTAACATAAGTGAACCTAGAAACTTCTTATTTAAGAATTCTACTTTTTTGAGTATTTTAAGATAACCAGTTAGTACTATTTTTTTTAAAGTTCCTTTAGTAATGATTTTAAGAAAATCTCAATGAATATAATTACTATATTTTAGTAAGTGAAATTTTTCATTTTTATTCTTTTCCTCCTTTTGCCTTAGAGCTTTAATATAAGTATCTGGTAACCTTTAATTTTGCTAATCAGTTTTGATGTGGGTCCATTTGTTGGGAAGCAAATTTAAGCTGTGATGGAAAGCATATTTTATGTAGAAATGTATCTTATATGATATCCCTTCTGTTTCATGTTGCTTACATTATCAGTAAAAGCAGAAAACTGCTTTCTCTCTTTTGTAGGATACCACATATTTGACAGCTGTGGAGCTCTATACTGATTTTTTCCCCTCTTTCCAGATACTTTTCCGTATATACCATGTATCTAAGTATCATAAGATTTATTTCTTTTTGTGAATTCCTTGATGGTTTAATACTCTGGTTTCCAAGAATGCTTCTTGGAGAAATGGTATGATGGTTTTAATTATTAACCATGACCTGCCTGTGTGCATTTTTTGCTTTCTGATAGTGACGTCAGGATTTGTTTATATTAGACTTGGCTAATTTTCCCTGATCCTGAAGTGTCATCTCATCAACAACAAATAAGGCTTATATAAAATTACTTGCATTATCTGAGGTTTTTGATTAGGCATTCCTTGTTGCTGTAATAGAAGCATTACCAGGAGAAGGAATTCTGGACAAGGAGTGGTGGTAAATATAGAATGTTTTGATTCTGATCAGTGCTCTTTTTGTGCCTGTTAGAATTATATAATGCTTTTTTTGGTCAAACGACAAAATTAAGCCATTGAGATAGTTTAATTCCTTAAACCATTTTCCACTATTTTCAGTTTTCATTTTACTGAAATTATTTTCATTGGGATCATTTCTTTTCCATGTAAACTTTAGAATGAGGAATTGATTTTGTAGTCTCTCTGTTGTTCACATCTAGTTTGTCCCTGTCAGATTTTAACCTATTGTAGCTTTTGTAGGTTTTATTTTATGATCATTATTATTGCCAGGTCCAGTGTTCACAAGATCGTTTTTTAGTCATTCACTAAGTTTTGCTAAGCATTTTAGCCATTATTGGTTTTATTTTTTCTTGTGTCCTCTCTCTGCACTTCTTAAACTTAATTTCCCCCAGTCATCTGGTCAGGATATTAGTGGGGTTAAACACAATCACTGTACAAAGGAAAATAAAAGATCTTGTTTCAGAAGCAGTTAAGGCATAATTTACTTGGTAGTCTGCATGTCAGCATAACATTAATAGTATGGTCCACTTTTACCAATGGTATTCTGAAGTGAATGAATTACCAGTGGCTTTGTTCGAAGTTGGAATCAGTTATGTATTTAGAAGAGTTTGCCAAAACTAATCATATCTTTGTTTGCTTATACTAAGGAGTTGTGCCTATCCCTTGTATGGAGAAAGGGGCAAGCTGATTTGAGACCTACTTGCTTATTTATTTTGGTGCTGTGGGTCTCTCTTTCAAACTTAGGCTGCTTTGTAATTCTTGATGCTGTCAGTTATTCTTTGCAGGGGTAAGGATAAAGTGCGTGGCAACCAGTCCAAGTGCTACCTTTGGTCTATTAATACTATAAAGTAGTGATTTGAATGTCTATGTTAAATCTGTTTAATAGAAGGAACGTTTTATGGCTAAAAAGTATGTTTACTGAGAAGAACATAACTTTTGAAATGTTTTTTTTATGCCAGAATTAAAGCCCTTTTCTAGGGCTTTAAGGTTTTTTTACCTTAAGTTAAACCTAAATTTGGTTTAAAATTTATTTAAATAATTGATTTTGTTAGGTGTGATAATGGCATTGCGATTACATAAGAAAATGTACTTTGTAGTGATATATACTGATGTATTTAGAGGTTTGCTGGGATTTGCTTTGAAATACTTAAGAACAAAAGATGGGTAGATGAAGCAAATGTGGCATAATCTAGATAATTATTGAATCTGGTATACATAGGTATATAAAAATTAATTATACTACTTTCTGACTTTATGAAACTACTATAATAAAAAGTTTCACCAAGCTAAGAGCATTAAAAAAATCTGATATTAAATATCTTAGCAAATTTCTTGCCAATATTTATGTATTCCCAGAAATTCCCAGAATGACTGTTGTTGTAATCTAAAATGAAATTTTAGTCTCAAATTATAATTGGGTGATTTGGGGATGGGAAAAGTGAAGAAGAGGGAGAATAAAAAAGGAATTAGTAACTTCTATTAAAGTGAAGAGTAAAAATGAAATTTAGTCTTTAGTATTTTTAGGGTCAGTATAGCATCATTTAGTATTATTTAAACAGGCGCACATAATATCAAATTCATTTAGTTAGAAGACAACTTGTATTAATATTATGTAAAGGAAGATAATTCCTGTGATATATTGCAGATTAAGGATTCAAGGCAGTGCAGTGGGAAAACTTTTTGTCATGAACTATAAATTTTTAAGGTCTGAAGATGTGTTTTGAGCAAGTCTTTTTGTACTTGAGTGTGAAACTATAGCGAACATGATGTAAGCTAAAGCAAATTAAACCTTTCCCCAAATACTACCCAGTTTTTATAGTACAGTCTGCCAGTAAGTGATGCACTTCCGCTTGACGAAGATTGCCCATCCGTTTTACTTTCTAGTATAAGATGTATATTTACAATTTTAAAAGTGTTATCTGACATTTCTTAATTTTGCAGGGAGGAGTTTCCTTAGGGACATGTAGTAAGTATATGGCTAACACTTACCCCAGCTCTAAGAAGCCTCTGAACTTTTTCTTTGTTCCTGTATCACTGGAGCTGCCTTTGTTGTGAGGTGTAAAGAGAACCCTCTGGGACGCTTTTGAGGGTTAGGATACTTAGCTGAGTGCATAAAACAAGTTTGCCTATAGGCATCTTTAATGATAGATTAAAATTTCAAATATTTGTGTTGAGGAATGGTTGGGCAATCCAGTAGGTAATATGAGGCCACATAGTGGAAGTTCTTAGGAACTCAGTGGTGGTGGAATTATGAATCAATAAGTGATAGTTATTGTGTTTTCTAACCTATTTTCAGTTCTTAGTATTAGGCATAGTCTCCTAAAATCTCATAGAAGAATACACAGATGTGGAGGGTGTAAGTCCTTTAAAGGTGTTTGGTACCTCCCGGGAGGTTTTGATTGACATGACTGGTGAAAAGAAAATCAGTGATGGAATGAAGGCCAGAAGAGGTAATCCTTACTTATCACTTAGCTTGTACAGTTTGCAAATCATTAGGGCTTATAAAATGATGACATTCAAATTATGTCATTCTTCATTTATTAGTTACATTATTCCCATAAAGAGAAACTTCTCATCTGTGATTTGGCTATTTGGTGGTTTAGTTATATATAGGTAAGGTAGATCAGAATAAATACTTGCTTCTTGCTCTTTATTTACCAGTTTTCAAACTAATGAGCTGGTTCACTAGTGTCTGATTTTTTTTCCTTTTTTTAAATGAACTCTAGAGATTTGAACATTTTAGGTGTGCTTTATATTCCATTGCATTTATGCATGCTCAGATTTTCTCATCTTTGGTCACTGGAAACCTCTTAGGTTTGCTCCTGAGTCCCTTTAATGTTATCCGGATCTTTGATACTTTCCTTGCTTTCCGGCATAAGAAGGTAATCAAAACTCATCTCGTCTAACTTATGCCACAGATCTAGAATCAGCCATTTGTCCAAGAAGCTCTGATTCCTTTGAACAAGAAATTGTTTTTCAACATGGTTATCTGAGTTCATTGCCATTGTTGCCACGCCTTTTCAGTGTATAGTGAGTGCTAGGAAATATGTACTTTTAAGATGAAAACATGAGTTTATACTGATAAATCCAATTGAAATTCAGGACTACAGGATTTTTTACTTTTCACATCTTATGACTTCCTTCCTCCTACTAAAAAAAATATCTAGATTCTCAAGGGCATCAGCATTTACTTTATCCTACAATTAGACACTAACACTTTATAATAACTTTCAACACTACCACCAATAAATGTAATTTCTGAAAACAAAACAAGGATGTAACGTTAGAGTCAATTTTCTGTTTTAAAGTCATTTGAAGTAGTTAACTGAATAGTTATACCATCAATTTGATAAGAAATTAGAGTTTTGGTACATTTTACTTTTGATTTGTAGGAATTTCCTTTAAAGTTTTTAGTCTTGTTATATAATTATGTAAAATACTTACATGGTTTAAAAGTTAAATGCTACCAAACAGATTAAACCCAGAATAGTGTAGTGCTGTCCCTTTTCACTTTGTTCAGTCTCTCCTTCCCAGTAGATAACGTATTTCTTTTTAACCATATTACGGTTTATCCTTTTAAGCGTGTACACATCTCTCTATGTATTAATATCCCCTACAGCCTTCCTTAGATTAAGTCAAGGGTACTTTAAGGGATTCCTGTATTGGGTAGAAAGAAGGTTGGACTCTTTAACTACTGGGGCCTTGTCTTAAGGCGTTTTTATTTATTTATTTTTAGAGTTGTACAAGCATCAGCACGATATGATGTTAGAACATTTTAATCACCCCCAAAAGTTCCATTGTGCCCATTTACAATTAACCCATGCTCCTGCCCCCAGACCTAGGCAATCACTATTTCTGCTTTTCTGTCATTTTTAGACATTTTATATAAATGGGATAATACAATAATGTACTCTTTTGCATCTGGCTTTTCACGTAACACAGTGTTTCTGCACTTCATCATGATTTGGTTTGTACCAATAGTTCTTTTAATTGCTGAGCAGTATTCTTTTGTATGAATATACTACATTTTGTTTTATTCACTAGTTGATGGACATTTGGATTGTTTTTGTCTATTATGAGTAATGCTGCTATGCATATTCACAAACATCTCTTTATATGGATGTATATTTTCATTTGTCTTCGAATAGGCTCCTAGGAGTAGAGTTGCTGGTTTGTATGGTAAATGTTTAACTTAAAAATTATTTATTTTTGGCTGCATTGGGTCTTTGTTGCTGTGCGTGGGCTTTCTCTGGTTGTGGCGAGCGGGGGCTACTCTTCGTTGCGATGCACGGGCTTCTCATTGCGGTGGCTTCTCTTGTTGTGGAGCACGGGCTCTAGGTGCGCAGGCTTCAGTAGTTGTGGCACCCAGGCTCAGTAGTTGTGGCTCACGGGCTTAGTTGCTCTGCGGCATGTGGGATCTTCCCGGACCAGGGCTCAAACCAGTGTCCCCTGCATTGGTAGGCGTATTCTTAACCACTGCGCCACCAGGGAAGCCCTGTTTAACTTTTAAAGAAACTACTAAACTGTTCCCCAGTGTGATTTTCCATTTTCTATTTCCACCAGTAATATAGAAGGGTTCTGATTTCTCCACATTTTTGCCAACTCTTGGTATTATCCCTCATTTTGAGTTTATCCATACTAGTAGGTGTGTAGCAGTATGCCATAGTTTCACTTTCCTTAATAACTAATTATACTGGCATATTTTCATGTGCTTATTATATATTTTCTTTGGTGGAATGTTTATTCAAATCTTTTGTTCAATTTTTAAATTGAGTTGTCTTTTTATTGATTTGCATAAAGTGTTTTTAATATATCATGTTGTAAGCCCTTTATCAAATATACAGTTTGCAAATATTTTTTCTCAGTCCATGGATTATCTTCTCATTTTCTTAATGGTGACTTTTGAGATTTTTTTTTTTTTTTTTTTTTTGGGGTAGGCGGGCCTCTC
>NW_020173375.1:1511210-1600316 GCF_003031525.2 Neophocaena asiaeorientalis asiaeorientalis
TTTGTTTTTTTTTTTGCGGTACGTGAGCCTTTCACTGTTGTGGCCTCTCCCGTTGCGGAGCACAGGCTCCGGACGCGCAGGCTCAGTGGCCATGGCTCATGGGCCCAGCTGCTCCGCGGCACGTGGGATCTTCCCGGACCGGGGCACGAACCCGTGTCCCCTGCATCGGCAGGCGGACTCCCAACCACTGCGCCACCAGGGAAGCCCTTAATGGTGACTTTTGAAGCACAAGTTTTTTATTTTGTGAATATCCATTTTACAATTTTCTTCCCCTTTTGTGCATTTGATGATGCATCTAATACTGCCCAGCCCAAAGTCATGGTTTTTTCCTGCATTTTGCTTTGCTTCTGAAATTTAGCTCTTAGATTTATATGTGTATGATCTACTTTGAGTTAATATTTGTGTATATTGTATATGTTTATTTTTTGGCATTGGGATATCAAAGTGTCTCACACAGTGTGTTGAAAATACTCTCTTTTCCCCTGTTGAATTATTTGGACAATCTTGTCAAATAGATCAGTTGACCATAAATGTAAATTTCTTTCTGGACTCTCTATTCTGTTCCATTGATTTATGTACCTATCCTTTTGCTATTACCATACTGTCTTGATTACTATGGTTATGGAAGATTGTAAAGTTAGTAGTGTAAGTCCTCCAACTTTTTTGTTCTTTTTCAACATTGTTTTGGCTGTCCCAGGTCCTCTGTGATTCCATATGAATTTTGGAATCATTCTGTTAATTTCTTAAAAAAGAAAAAGCCACGTGGGATTCTCAAAGGGATTATATTGAATTTATAGATCAACTTAGGGGAAAATTGCCATCTTGTGTGAGGCCTCTCTGTCTAACCTGAGCTTGTGTAACCTCAGGCTAGTAAAAGCTGAGCCGTTTGTCCTCCCCAACTGGCCAGCTTCTGACAAGTCACTTCCAGTGATAATGCCTCCATGTTTATGCATTGTCTTCTGTACTAAGTGGAATGAGTCCCCTTCCATCACAGCAGCTTCCAGTTCTCACAGGGTAACACTGATAGAGCTGGGTGGTAGGGTAGAACCTGGGTAGCCCCGGAGCAGAACACCACAGATTTCCACTGTCCTTACCTGAAATCAGTTTTTCAAACATAAATGCTTCTCCGATGGTTTTATGTCTTTGGTTGTGAAAATGACTCTTTGTCAAAAATTTTCAGGTTTATAGTTGCTTTTAAGGGAGAGGGTTTGCTGATTTCACTAGCTATAACCAGAAGTACTTTCTGTTCCAGTCTTAAGTTATGTAATGTATATAAGAAAACAGGTGCTGCTTTGAGTTAATTACTATTTGTCCTGAATTGGGAACCAATGACCAGTTGCTTCTTTGGGGAGCTAGTTGTTTTCCCCTTTTTAATTCATATGTATAGATCATTTATAGTTTAGGAGTTATATCAAGTTGGGGGATCACTTTCACTTTTATACTATATTGCTATACTTTGGATACTTGTGGTTCATGACCACGGTCATTGTGTATTCTGTCAGAAGAATTTGAGCCCAGTATTATACTCTTTTTTTTTTTTTAACTACATTTAAACACTTATTTCCATTGTCATTGTATTTTGATTTTCTATAAAAGAATTTAGTAATATTTCCTTTTTTAATAAATGAATATAGTTCTTTTCCATCATAACTATATTTTGGTCTTCTCTTAGTTTATGATTGGTATATACAATGAAATGGTTTGAAATTGTACTTTTTTCTATGAAGATGCCATTGTACTGAATGATTAATGCCCTCAAAGGATGTTTAATGGGGGCAGGGACTGACTCTCTCTTGCTCTTATCTTTTTCCCATGTCTAACACAAAATAAACAGTATGACTGTGCTCAGTATGTTGTGGCATTACCAACAGTTGGGTTAGGTTGAGGTCCCAAGGGTTGTAAGCCTAGTTTGTGCTTTTAGTGACTGATCACCACCTCTTTCTAGCCTTTGGAGAAGAGAATAAGAAAGTGGACCAGAACATACTGATTTGGGGGAGAAACGCAGACTGAGGAAGATTCTGTTTGAGATAAAGGAATGGGGAATATGGCATGGAAGTGAAGTGAGCTATTGAGTATTTTTCTGTTTCCTGTAAGATACATGTTTTGTTATCTGGTCTGGTGAGTTTACTCCATCTTAACTTTAATAGATTACTTATAATCTCAACTGAAATTATAAATTTATCTTACTAAAATCTTTGCTTTCCTCCTTTTTCCCTCTTAGGACATTTGCTACAAGATCCTATTGCACCCACCAACTCCACCTGCCAACACTATGTCTGCAAAAGTTGTAAAGGCAAGAAAATGATGATGAAGCCTTCATGTAGCTGGTGCAAAGACTATGAGCAGTTTGAGGAAAACAAGCAGTTAAGCATCCTAGTGAACTGCTACAAAAAACTCTGTGAATATATAACACAGACTACATTGGCACGGGATATAATAGAAGCAGTCGACTGTTCTTCTGATATTTTGGCTTTGCTTAATGATGGATCATTGTTTTGTGAGGAGACGGAAAAACCCTCAGATTCATCCTTTACTTTGTGTTTGACACATTCCCCTTTACCTTCGACCTCAGAACCCACAACTGATCCTCAAGCTAGTTTATCTCCAGTATCTGAAAGCACCCTCAGCATTGCTATTGGCAGTTCTGTTATCAATGGTTTGCCTACTTATAATGGGCTTTCAATAGATAGATTTGGTATAAATATTCCTTCACCTGAACATTCAAATACAATTGATGTATGTAACACTGTTGACATAAAAACTGAGGATCTGTCTGACAGTTTGCCACCTGTCTGTGACACGGTAGCCACTGACTTATGCTCCACAGGCATTGATATTTGCAGTTTCAGTGAAGATATAAAACCTGGTGACTCTTTGTTACTGAGTGTTGAGGAAGTACTCCGCAGCTTAGAAACTGTTTCAAACACAGAAGTCTGTTGCCCTAATTTGCAGCCCAACTTGGAAGCCACTGTATCCAATGGACCTTTTCTGCAGCTTTCTTCCCAGTCTCTTAGCCATAATGTTTTTATGTCCACCAGTCCTGCACTTCATGGGTTATCATGTACAGCAGCAACTCCGAAGGTAGCAAAATTGAATAGAAAACGATCCAGATCAGAAAGCGACAGTGAGAAAGTTCAACCACTTCCAATTTCTACCATTATCCGAGGCCCAACATTGGGGGCATCTGCTCCTGTGACAGTGAAACGGGAGAGCAAAATTTCTCTTCAACCTATAGCAACTGTTCCCAATGGAGGCACAACACCCAAAATCAGCAAAACTGTACTTTTATCTGCTAAAAGCATGAAAAAGAGTCATGAACATGGATCCAAGAAATCTCACTCAAAAACCAAGCCAGGTATTCTTAAAAAAGACAAAACAGTAAAGGAAAAGATTCCTAGTCATCATTTTATGCCAGGAAGTCCTACCAAGACTGTGTATAAAAAACCCCAGGAAAAGAAAGGGTGTAAATGTGGGCGTGCTACTCAAAATCCAAGTGTTCTTACATGCCGCGGCCAACGCTGCCCTTGCTACTCTAACCGCAAAGCCTGCTTAGATTGTATATGTCGTGGCTGCCAAAACTCCTATATGGCCAATGGGGAGAAGAAGCTGGAGGCATTTGCTGTGCCAGAAAAGGCCTTGGAGCAGACCAGGCTCACTTTGGGCATTAACGTGACTAGCATTGCTGTGCGCAATGCTAGTACCAGCACCAGTGTAATTAATGTCACAGGGTCCCCAGTAACAACGTTTTTAGCTGCCAGTACACATGATGATAAAAGTTTGGATGAAGCTATAGACATGAGATTCGACTGTTAAATCAGTGGGTCTTTAAACCTACCTCTGGTAGGGAAATAGCTACAGTTTTACGGCAGCTATGGTTTTGTTGGTTTAACTTGCCGGAGCTCCTGCATATAGATCACTTGTATCAAGTGTTTTCATTGCTAAGTTATATGTGTTAGTGTCGGGGAAATAGTTTGCAGATAATGGAGGAGTAACCCTACAACTATATGTCCTTAGTTCTTACAGAACCTCATAGTTTGAGAACAAATGCTGATGCAACTGATTTATACAAAACGAACTTTGGCAAGGAAAATAACATTAACCTCACTGTTTATGGTCATGCTTTGTGCATAATCAAAGTTTATGATTAAATGTAAGGAAGTGGTATCTAGTCAGTCCATAAAGATTGTGCTCATATCTTGTGAAAAAGTAGCCATTAGTTTGTTCAGGAGACTCAGTGCTACCTTCAGATGCCATTGATGTTTCTCCTGTTGAAAAGCTGATGTGTCCAGCTCAACCTTTGTGCTGACATAATACCATTTCTAATCATGAAAATTGGCTACTGGTGTATGTAGCAGTTCTTAAATCAGCAGTATTATGAAAGAAAATTTGCCCCTCATTAGAATGTTGAAGAAATCTGTCTTTTAAAAGTGAACAAACTGAAATTCTGTCAGACTGCAGATGTTTTTAGCTGTTTATGCCACAAAACTCTTCTGAGTTGATCCCCATTTTTAGTTAAGTCTGACTCATTTCTAGGGAAAAAAACAAATCCTTCACTTTGAGCAATGTTCTAATAGGATAAATGAAGTGGAGAAGAACAGTTCTATTCTGAAGGTAATTGAATTTAGACTATGGTATGTGACAGAATTTTTAAAAAAATTATTTAAATGTTTTATTTAGAAATTGGGATTTATTTAAAATAATTTTAGAATAATGCTCCAAAAGTTACTCAGATTTATGCATTATACCTATTGCCATTGGCCACTTCAAAGTGATTTTCGTTTCCTCTGTTTGCCACAGACTTCATTTTGAATATGCTTTTTTCTTTCTTTCCTTTTTTTTTTTTAGGGTGCTATTCATTGTGGAGACTTCTTTATAGAGGCCTAATAAAAATGCCTTTTTATGAAGCCTGTGCATTTAGGTGGGTTTGAAGCTAGGAGGATATTCTTTAGAATACTCTTTTGCATGTAAAGCACAAACTATGTTTCAGTTTAAATGCACTTCTTCCCTGTAATTTTTATGGGGGAGATAAGTGAGTCACAACATTCTGTTGAAGGGAAATCTAGTCAGTTGCTTGAAAGAGCACAGCCCAAATAAAACAAGGACTGACTAGGTTGTAAAGAAATGACCTTATGATTTAAAAGAAGAGTTGCTGCTTTGACAGTGCTTATTTAAAGAAAAATACTGCTGGAAAATTTTCAGTTTCTACTACGTTCACCATCTCTCTTGAGATCTGACATATGTTGAAGTTATGTTTTGATTTGGCACACAGCATTTTCAATGATGGTTACTCACCTAGTACAAGACATGGAGAAGAAACCTTTGGACACAGAGCAGATGACACCTTCTGTTTTGTAGTGTATCCTGGTGTCATTTTCTGTGAATGTGGTCAGGTAGAGTTGTTTTTGTTGTTGTTGTTGGGTTTTTTTTTTTGTTTTTTTTTTTGTCTCTTGGTGGGTGGGGGTGGGCTAAAGCCATAGGAAGAAAAATGTGATGTATGTGTCCAGTATGTACTATTTTGTTTTTGTTTTGCGAGAAGAGTTGAACTATTTTTGATAACAAGAGTAAATGGTGGAAAATGCTTCTTAGTTGTCTTGTCTTTATTTGCTTTCCAAGTTTCGGAATTTTATTTAATTCCTCTAAGTGTTAGCACTGTCTTATGAAACATGTATTTGCCTAAAGTTTGTAACAATTTTGTGTTGGACGCAGATGCCCTGCTATATAAACTTGTAAATCTGTTCTTTATTCACTAATGATCACTGCAAAAATGACTAGAAATGAGATTGTACACATGGATGATTAGGATAAATTTTGCAAATCTCCCAAATTTTCCTAATATTATGATTTTAAAATTCCTTGAGTACTTTATTGCTTCCCAAGTTTGATAATCTTAGTTTTGTGTTTTTTGATGCATGGGAGGTTGGCAATATAGATAAAGTGAAAATCATTAGTATGTGAGGGCCTTGATTGTTATGTAATATTGCCAGTGATGAATTCAGGTTTTTTTTAGCACAAGTTTCTCTTTTTTATGCTGGTATTCTCACTGCCACACTTTTGGAAACCTGTATTACACCTTAAATCTATCAATAAATGTTAGTTTTGTAATTCTATGTTGTAGAATACTGAGGAGTTTGGGATAGCACGCTCTGAATGGCCTGTATTATATGCATTTGGGGAAGAGTATTAATTACAGTGCCTTGATTTTTGCGTTGTTTTTCTTTATACCATGAGTTATTTTAGGAATGCTGACCAATGGCTAACAAGGGATGATTGAGAAATTATTACTGAAGTAACTGGATTTACTTCAACAGGATTTGAAACCACCAAAACAATAACAGCATTTAATATGACTCATCTTCACTTGTTCTTTTGAGTTCTTGTAATTACCATAAATGATCCAATGATCTTTCACCTTAGGTGACAGAAGTTTTAGAGCTGACAGTTTTAGAGCTAATCTTTTTGATTAGTTTCCATAGGTCTACATCTCTAAGCAGAGGTGTAATACAGTTCTAGGATAAAGAATTCCTTCACTGTGTTCTTAGTTTTCTTAAAATAACTCGTTGGTGACCTCGCTGAAGAAAAGTAAAAGTTTAACAACAGATGAAAAGTAAAATTTCTTTTCCCATATCACAGGCAACAAATATAAAATGCTTTAGAAAATACTAAGTTCACAGTATAGAATGGGAATCTAATGTGTGGATGGTATTTTAATTTTTCTCCCTCATTTTTAAAAAATTAAGTTTTAGGTATCCAAATAACAATTACACATTCTTTTAAAAGAATATACTATATATAAGGCTTAAAGTCTCCTTTGATCCCTGTGAACTTCTCACTTCCAAACCCAAATACCTATTCCCAGAGGAAATCACTTTTCATTATGAGGTGTTATCCTTCCAGATCTTTCTTTATAAAGTTTTCCCAGGGGTTCAAAGAGTTATTCTCTTTGAAACTCAAGTTTGTTTATAATGCTACTCTTTCAAACATAAAAATGAATTGCAAGTGTGATTAAAACCAAAAGTGTGTAGTGATTATCTTAGTTCATATTTGACAACTTTATTTAGTTTTGCAAAAAGGGAAAAACAAAAACAAAAGTTAAATCATGCAGGCTTCTCCACCCAAACACGCCATAACATTTCCAAAAGTTGAGCAAATGACTTCTCTCATTTGATCAATCTAGAGTTTTATAAACACTTTGAACAGTACACAATGACATAGATAAGATGCAGGGAAAATATACAGAATTCCATTAGTTTGATTACCTTGGCAATGTTATGCTATGAAACTCATTTTTCATTGACTAGCAATAAGATCATACCCTCAATTTAACTTTTATCAAGAGTCTTGGATATTGTAATAACTTGAAATTTCCAGTTGGGCAGTAATGATTATATTCTGCATGATCTTTACCAGAAAGTCAAATATATACTATCTTAGTTCCTCAGAATTCACATTTCTTACATTCAATACTAAGAAGGGAGTACAGTGAAACACATTCTTACGTCTGAAAATGTGATACTTTGGGTAACCTAAATTAAAAGCACTATCTTAAGTGGAATGATATTGTTAGCTGTACTTTTATAATAACTGTAGACTTTTGAAACCAATTATTGACCAAAGTGAAAGAGGACTTCAGTAAGTAGAAACAAGGTCAAGTACAGCCATGTAGTAAAAAAACCAAAATCAAATGTATATTGGAAAACTGAATTTTTGCTGAGTCTTAGAAATAGTTTAGATCATTATGGCTAATAAGACCTTTAAACCATATCTGGCTTCTAACAAAATTTACCTTTATAGCATTTTTATCTGAAAATGTAAAGTTGCTTTTGTTCCCTGGTAAAGGTTGGATGGGATAGACGGTAAATTTCATGTACCACATAAACACTTTTAATCCTAATAATTTACCAGTGTGTTTAGATTATTTTTTGTAGTGTTTCCAAAAAATTTAGTCACTTTTAAGCTTTTATTTATTCTTTGTGAACTGTTAGAAACTAACTTTTAATACTTTCTGTAATAGTTAAATGGAAGGTCAGTTCTGATCATGAAGGTAAAATAACAGGAAACTGGGAGAATACTGACAGGAAGGATTGCTAACTCTATTAATAACTATACTAGTTGATGGTACATTTCCTAAATTCTCCTTTTCTCCACTTTTTGCCTACCACAGCCCAAGGTTTGATTGTTTCAAAGTCTGGCCGTCACACCAGCAAGGGAACCAATGTGGGGTGCAAAGGAAGCTATTCTGACATTGAGGACTTGAGGTTAAAACAAAAAATCCAGGAGAAAACTTGATGACTTTGACAGAAGTGGATATTAAAAAGTTTCTTGGGGGTTTCTTTTATAGTGTCAGAAATTTCCATCCTTTTTAATAGTTTATTTTCAATTTTATCTTCAACAGTATTGCGGGGCTTGGCTGCATTGTGGCTTGCTGAAAAATGTATTCTGTGTTGACCACATCTACCACTATAGTAAACATGAAGTTGCTTTCCTTTATGGGTGGCATCACTGTTTTCTTCCATTTTTGTGATAAATACTGAAGTGGATGCAATAATTGATATAGTTTCTTTTCAACATGAAGTTAAGGAATAATGTTTAGATTGAGGCCTTTACTGTTGGCCTAGTCTATTTAGTGATGAATATGTCTAGTAAGAATTTTCATATATAATTATTTAAGTCTTCAAGTAGGTCTTCTGATATGAAGTATAGAGGGGACATCAACTAATTTTTAGATTAATCACTCAATAATTCTCTACAAATATTAGATGAGTTAAAATTAAGGAAACTTCCCCCCCCCCAAGTGTGAGTCATATTCTGTACGTGTCTTCAGTTAACAAGTTTTTCTTCAGATTTTATATAAGATCCACAGTCAGGATGGGGAGGGATTATTTAGAGCTTGCCAGCAAGGTTGGAAGGCCCAGTGGTTACAATACCTGAGGATGTAAAGTGACTAGCAGTTTGGCAGGTCATTGTGAAATTAGATTAAGTTCAAGATCTTTGAACTCCAGTACACATACAATTAAAAGAAGTCTCTGAGATGTTTTGGCAGTGCTTTTATTACCAGGGCTAATTCAGTTCTGGAGGCCCTGACTGCTTTTTCAAGTTCCAGAATTTTTTGACTCAAGTTTTCTGCAAGTGAAGGTTTCTTCTGGGCTCCATAGGAGCCCTGATGGGCCTCAGGGATGCTGGACAACAGAGGCAACTCCTGCTTTTGTGCAGAGAACTGTGCTTGGCACTGTCCCCAAGAGATCCTTGGTACATTCAGGGGTGAAGAGTGCTGATTCACAGACGTTGGAAGGTGATGTATATCTTACTTGCTTCTGAGGAAAAGCTCTGTAAGAGGTTTGAGGCAAATTGGAGGAGTCTCCCAAACTGGGTATGTGTATCCAGAGCTATTGCTCAAAAACGTTAAAAAAATTCCTAGTGCTGCAGATAACGCACTTGCAGAAATCAAAGCCTTTAAAAAGCAATATGCAAACTACAGCATCTCTTCACAAGAAAAAAACATTTAAAATACATATCTCCCTTTCATGTAGACATTGGCAGCTATTCTTCATCCACTGACTGAAGCTTTCCACATTTCTCTGAAAGGCTTGAGGTCACTATTTTATTGCCTTTGTTTCCAATTTCAGAGGGAGAGGCAGGTTCCTCTGTTTCATAATCTTCAAAGGAGCTGAAAGAACAGCAAAAGTGAGTTACTGATTTTTTTAAAAGAAAGTTTTAATGTTTGGGTAGAAGTTAGTATAGCAAACTAGAGACAAGACCAGCTAGCAGAAATACCCCGAGTTGCTAAATGGTAGCTGTGAACAACTGAGCCACCCTGGAGGGGACAGTGCTCTGGAACAGAAAACACATTCTTCTCCCTTCCCTCTTACTTATGTTGAAAACTGGCTGAATCAAGCCTTCCCTAGAGGCTTTGATGGGAATGAGAGCATTATGGATGAAGCTAGGTTAGGGAGGGTATGAGGTCTGGAAAGTATGAATTTTACATGAATGCTTTCATTGAAGTGGCTTCCATGCGGAGTGGGGAACTTTCCCTCAAATAGTTTTATAGCTTCCATGGCTTCCAAGAAGTACGTTGAAGATGTATATCTATGTGTACATAGAGCATATTAAAGTCCACTCATGGGTTTCCCTCCATTCTTTGCAGAACGCCACAGCATATTCCCTCTTTAGAGGTTACTTGTATTTCCTGAGTTCCATATCCTCCAGGCCACCCCTCCTGGCTATTCCAGGTAGGGATGACAAAATATTTTATCTCAGAATGATGGCTGCTTCATCTGTGCAGAAATTTCTGGATATATAGTCCTTTTATTAAAAAAGGTACCAAGACTGCCTGGTGATGAAAAATATGCTGAGGCAGGAATACCTAGTAGGTGGCACCTATTCATAGAGAGTAGAGAATATTACATTTTTATTAAAAAGCTTATCTGATGTTTGGAAAACGTTGCCCTGAGTACCATTTATGATCCTGTCAGAAATTACTTAACTGTCATTTTGCAAAAATATTCCATACTTAATTTCTGTTTCCACTCCTCCCTCATCTCCTTGAGGCCTCAATAGTTATACGCCAGTTATGGTGTATGTTGAATAAGGAGGCAATAAGGAGAGTACGTTTGCTTTAATGCAACTGAAGCAGGGTTGATGGTAGAGGCTCCATTTCTGGGCGGAAAAACTCTCAAAGAAAAGTTAATTCTAGAAATGTAGTGTCAGACGCTGGCTGCTTATTTCCTGTCAGAATGGAAGGCATTTTCTTCCTTTTGGTAACCTAACTTGCTGTCTGTGAGCTCTCAGTGCAGATCTGGGAATGAATTAAAGAGTTAAGTCTGAACTGAGACTCAGTCACAGTAACTATTTGAGCTCCTGTTGCTAAGCATGAGCCAAATGCTAGGGATACAATGGTGAAAAAGACCAACCAGCCCCTTCCTCACAAAGCTTGTAGCCTAATGGAGGCCATCTGGAATAGTGGCTAAGTGGTTTAGCCTTAGAGCATGGACTTTGGAAGTTGAGTTCTAATCTCAGGTCACTTAATAGGACTTTGGGCATGTAACTTAACCCCCCTGCATCAGCCTCCTCGACTAATAGCAGTTCCTACCCCTTATAAGTGTTGAAAAGAGATTAGGTGAGAGGGTCTATATATCATAAACTCTTGGAAAATATCACATATTATTCTCTTGATGGAGAAGTGCTGGGGCTTACTGAAGCAGGATGGTGACACCTCATCCTATACTGTGGGGCAGGGTCACAATTTTTTTTGTAATTTGTGAATAAAAAATCTTTTACAAAAGAGTATGTATTTTTCCCCCACTGTAGCCTCATACAGAAATGGGACTTCCAGCAATGGATTTGATCCAATCTAGTACCTAAAAATATTCCAATGTTTTGTGGGTTGGATGTAGTAGAATGTCACCTGCATTTCTTTTGTACTTTCAAGGCACCAAGAGCAGTAATATACACAGAGACTTTGGAGGAATCTTAAGTTTGAGGGAGCTCATTCAGAACCTCTTGTCAGTGTCCTGGTGAGTCCTTTTACCCTAACTCAGTAGTTCTCAGCTGGCGGTGCTTCCCCCCACTCCGGGGGGCTTTTGGGAGTGTCTGGAGCCATATTTGATTGTCCCACTATTGGCATCTAGTGGGTAGAGTCCAGGTGTGTTGCTAAACATCTTACAATGTAACAGAAAGTGCCTCACAACAGAATTACCCAGCTTAAAATATCAGTGCTGTTGTTGAGAAACCCTGCTCTAACTCTTGCCCCATTAGGGTTAGTGCATCCCAGCATTCTGGACTAAGCTCTTCTCATTTTGTACTTCCCTGAGCAATCAGTCTTTCTATGGCTTTATCTACCACTTGTTCACCTGTGGTTTCTAAATGTACATGTCTAGCCTCAGCCTCTTTCTAAGTTGGAGACTGCCACGTATCCAGCTGTCTATTATGTGGCTCTTCCCGTATGGCAGCGTGTACAAACCTGGACTCGTCCTTCCCATACCCCTGGTTCTCCCTATTTTAGCAAACAGCACCATAATCTACCTACTCAAAACCATAAACCTTGTTATTCCAAGCTCCTCTTCCTGCCTTTCCCCTTCCCTCTTCAAATCCAGCCACTCTCTCCTACCACTTTCAATACCACATGGATGCAGTCCTGCTTCTTCCTCTCCATTGCCGCTGATTTAGTTCAGGATGCTATACTTTCTTGCTTGGATTATTGCAATAGTTTTCTAACACTTGGTCTTCTTGCCTTCGCTCCTATCACATACCCTTTGCTTTTGTCATACCAGACTGTTTACAGTGTCAGAATAGGTCTTGGGACCTAATGCCACGGTACAATACCTGTTTTTCAGTGGCCTGCAGTGCCCTTCCCCCTTTGGTTAACTTGTGCTCATCTTTTAATCTGAGATGTCATTGAAAAGGTTCTTGATTCCCAGTGCCTGAGCTTCCACCATCTCTTATTTAGATGTCTGCAATGGCCTCCTTATTTGTCTTCCTGCCTCTATTGCCCCTCTACCAATGTAGCAGAGTAATCTTCAAAAAACGCCAAGTGGGGTTACACTACTACCTTGTTTAACTTTTTTCAGTTTCTTCCCTAGGCCCTACATGATCTGGCCCCTGCTGATCTTTCCAGCCACATTTCCCTCTGTTGCTCACTATACTCCAGCTACACTGGCCTTTTAAAATGTCCTCAACACAGTTTCCTGCCTCAGAGCCATTGCTTATATTTTTCCCTCTGCCTAGAACATTTTTGCTCCCTGCTTTTTGCATAATTTTCCTTCTCAAATTTTAGGTTCTCATCACCTCCCTAGGAGATTCTTCTTCCCTCAGCATCCTAAGTTGCAAGCCTCTCTCCATTATCGGTTTACCCTGTTTATTTCTTTCATAACTGTATAATTAAATAAATGTCATCCCTACTCAACTGTAAAGTGTCCATTTTATAACTCACTAATTTTCTTGGGCTATATAGTCTAGTGCCTGGTGCTAGGTGCTTAAAATGTACTGTTGAATGAAAAATGATGTCCTAATGCTTTTGTAAAACTATGTGTTGAGTTGTTGGGGAAGGCTGGAGTCAGTAAAATGGTGAGGGTGCAGAAGTCACCTTGAAGTCACTAAAGTCAGAACTGCAAGAGCCTTAATCTTTATCCTGCTCTCCAGGAATTCCTGAGGGAGAGAGAATGTTTACTGATTCCTTCTAAATGACCACTTCCAGGTTTACTCGTAGGTCACTGGGATTCCACTGGGCTCAAATGAAATTATTTTATGAGGTATTCTCTGTTAATTGGCCAGAGCTTTAAAGCAGAACTCATAGAGTTCACAAACAGTTCACTAAGAAACCCTAGATATCAAATTGAGAACAAATTCTTTAACTTAGTAGTAACATAGTAGCAACTACTAGTAACTTCATAGTTAGCATAAGGGAAAATGATGGTTCATATACTTTTGCAATTTGCCAGATATCATATTTTTGCTAGCAATATGATAGCCTTTAGAAACCTGTTTCCCTAAGTAAGTTTCCCCTTTCAGATGAGCAATTTCTGGGCAAAAGTATTAGGGCTAGTTCTGCAGATTCCTGGGATGGAAGTATAATAGCTAGAATGAGCAGAAATAATGACTGGCACATATGTGGTCTGACAAAGAATTTGTATGCAGTTTCAGGGTGTTGTCTGGGAGTTGTGGTTTGATTCCACTTCTGGGATTCTGACTGCAGGGACAAAGGGATAGAATATTTGATTCAGGGCTTATCTGAGGAAATCTAAGATATATGCTGGCTGTATGTATAAAATAAACTGTTAAATAGTTCTCTGAATTGGAGTCTATAACACTTTAGAAATAGGAGTGGACGAATTTTACCTTTATACTTTTAAGAACAGATAACCTAAGTCATTTATATAAAATGGATTACCTGAAATATCAATACTTTAGAAGTTAGATATTTGGTTCAGAGAATTTCCTTATTGACCCATTCAGTAACTATTATAGAAAATCTTTTGCTTCAACTTTTGTTAAAATTTCCTAATATGTACCACCTCCTTTCCTGCCTCAGAAAGTTGATCCTACTTCATTTTTTTTTTCTTTATTTTTGGCTGCGTCAGGTCTTAGTTGCGGCACGTGGGGTCTTCGTGCGGGACCTTTCATTGAGGTGTGGGCTCTTCGTTGTGGCGCCTGGGTTTCCTCTCTCTAGTTGTGGCATGTGGGCTCCAGGGCGCGTGGGCTCTCTTGTTGAGGCACGCGAGCTCAGTAGTTGTGGCGCGTGGGATTAGTTGCCCCGCAGCATGTGGGATCTTAGTTCCCCCACCAGGGATCAAACCCGCGTCCCCTGCATTGGAAAGCGGATTCTTTACCACTGGACCACCAGGGAAGTCCTGATACTACATTTTTGATGGTTGAGGATCTCTTGCAGTTCTAGGGTCATGAGTCATCAATTATTAATTCTTACTTATTTTGGATGTAGATAGTATAAAAATTTTAGAATAAATTTTAGATTATAAAATAATGACTCAGAACTATTGGACTTGTAAGATTATAACTCATGCCCCAATGTATACACACACGTACCCCACCCGCCACGATCCCTGCTCTTCTGCTAAATTCTCCCACCTCACTCAGGACAGCCAGGCTCCATACAGCCCCTTACCCCAGACTTGACTCTCAATAGCATACATTCCTGGAAGACTGCTCCAGTGGGTTTCTGATGGGCCTTCTTTGCCTACAGTGTCTTATTTTCCAGTGCTGAATGAAGTAAATGTAGATCTCATACAAGGTGTAAGTCAGTACATGTTTATATTTAGTATAAAGGAGAAATCCACCTTTAAAAACATTCAGTAGAAAACAGTTCTTCTAAATTATCTAAATGTCCGATGATAGGGAAAATGGATGTGTTACTGCTTGAGAGAATACTCTGAAGCATTAAAAGTCATGTTTTTGAATACACTAGTAACATTAAGCATCAAAAAGAAATATACCAAAGTATAAATAATGGTTACCTCTGGATGACTGAACCGAGGATGATTTTAATCTCTTTATATTTTGCAATTTTTCTGCAGTAAGCTTATCTTTCTCTACTAATCAGATAATGACTCTCAGAATGCAAAAGAAAATTGTGTTTAATCTAAGTTGATCAAATGTAAAGCTGTTGGTGAAACACCAGAATATCCGGTAAGAAAGTATTTTTGAGATAATGTAAAAGACTCTTAACTAAAAATCTGAAGTAATCAAGTATTTGTCAGATTGGCAGAGAATCTTGTTTCTAATTATTACAGGCTGCGTTTTCTTAAGATAGCAACATAGGGGACCCTTTAGCCTGCTTTTCACAGTTTTTGTGGAGTTTTAAACTTTATTGCAGAAACCATAAGAATGTTAACTATAAGTTTGGTGTCATAACCTGTTATCTTCATATAGGTGACACATAGTCATGGTCATTTAGTTGACTAGGTATATGTAACTGGTACCTTGGCTTCCCCTAAGACCGTTCATTACTTTGATGCTAGATGGGATACTTCACAATGTTTGCAAACTCATACTTATGGAGACCCTTTACCCTCTTTCACCTCACTAAAATATGGAGTCATTACCAGATTACTTATTATCTTTTAATTACTAGGTTGCTTATTGAAGGCATTACCTAAGTACGAGCCTTGAATCAGGAGGTACAGGCACTTGGCCCAGAGGTGACCTATGATGTTAGATGGTAAAGTAGATAGAGAATTTCAAGTTGATTTTGGAGGGTCAAGTTGTTTGGGCTCCTGCGTTATTCTTGTAGTGAGGGTGGCTGCCAGGTTACTGCTGCCTTCTGTGCCACTCAGTAAACATTTGCTAAGGATCTCCTACATCCCTAACAGTTTGCCAGGTGCTGGTATTACAAGATGAATAAAACAAGGTGCTCTGCCCTGAAGGAGCCTATGTTCCAGTGGAAACACAAATAGGTCCATTTTTCCCAGGATTTATATGCCAGACACTGTTAGATACGTTATATACATTATCTTTAATTCTCAGTACAGTCCTGTTGTTCATGCAACAGATATTTACTGTTGCCAACTGTGTGCCATGTTCTGTGCCCTGGGAATGAAGGGAACAAGGTAGACAGTGGAATGCTAATGTAATACCTGACTAAATTATAATTCAGAGAGGTTATATAATGTGACCAAGATCACAGAAGTGGTAGTAATAATAGCCATTGTTTATTGATTACATAGGCACTATGCCTAAGGGCATAATACATTATGTACATTGTCTTATTTAATCCGGAAACAGCTTGGTGTGGCAGGTGGTATCCTCATTGTATAGGGGATGCTGAGGCTTGCTCTAGTGATTGATAGAGCATGGCTTTGAAGTTAACTAAATTTGTCTAAATCCAAATTCTGTGCTTTTAACCATGATGTTATATTGTATCTCTTCTCCTTCAGGGAGCAGTAATAGCTATTATTTGTCAGGTATCTACGATGTGCCAGGTGTTTATATGTATTATCTTTGATTCTCACAACCACCTTGGAAGGTGGTTGCTGGTATCTTCTGAAACTTAGCCTCAGGAGTCAGATAACCTGCCCAGCTGGTGAGTGGGAGGTAGAACCAGATCTGTCTGGCTCCTAAGCTTATGCTCTTTCCATGGCACTACCATGCATCCTCCCTTTCTAATATTTGATTCTGGTAATTTCTGTTTGGCAAACTCACCCTAATTTATTTGTAATTCCTCTTGAGATGAAGCCCTAGGTGATGTAGCCTTGGAATTCTGGGTCTGGCCTTGCTTTTGAACCATGTCAGTCAGTTAACTAACAACTGTAATAAAGAGGCCTTTCTTCTCCTTTGTTGACATTCTAGTGCTCACCCTACAGGCCATGGCTGTTGTAAGGCTTCTCCTCTCCCCTTGAGATCTCATCACCCACATGTGCTCTGTGTAGGCCTTATCTTATCTCCCACAACATGAGAAGATGGGTGTCCAGCAGAAGCCTCTCATATGCACTGGTCAAATTTCACTACAGCTGGTCTCCGCATCTCCTCTCGTGACCCCTCACCTGTATTTCTGCCTGTATCCCTTTGCTTCCCCTCTCTGCCCTCCACACACACTGGCACCTTCTTTGAGCACTAACACAACTCGAGAAAAACTTTTGCTTGAGCCAGTTACCTATTCTCTTTAGTTGCCATCTATTTTCTCTCCTTTTTAGACTAATAAACTTCTAAGTGTTTAGACCTGCTATCTCTATTTTCTCCTTCCTCTAAATCAGGTTACAAAACAATATGTAGTATAAAGTTCCATTTCTGTAAAACAAATTACTTATCTATTTGCAAAGAAATGTCTAGAAGGATATACTCCCAAATGATAAGTCAGGCTATCTCTGGGTGGTAGATTTTAGGTGAAGATTTTTATCTTCATTTCTAACTGTTCTGCAGTGAATATATATCAGCTATGTAAACAGATAAAGGAGAAAAATAACTTCTTCCTGTTTATTAAAGTAGTACATGTTCATTATACAAACATTATAAATTACAGAACAGTATAAAAAACCAAAGTACTTGCAATCCCACAGCCCAGAGTTAACCACTGTTAATATTTTGGAGCCTTATCATTTAGCATGTTTATATAGATACACATTTTTAATATTGAGATTATATCACAAGTTTGTAACCCTGATTTCTCCATGTTACATTTTTGTGCAACACATAATTTAAATGTCTGCAAAATATGACACATAGATACCATGACTTACTTAACTATTCTATTATCGTGCATTTGTGTTGCTTTGAATTTTTTAATTTTATAATTACCTGTGACCAATGCCAACTGTTTGGATAGAACAGTTTTATCTAAATTTCTGATTATTTACAATCGATACCCAGAATTAGAATCGGGAGTCAAAGGGTATGAATTCAGGCTTTTACAGCATATTGTCAGATTAATTTCCAGGGAGGTTGGGCCAATTTGCTTCTACCAGCAGTATGTTACTACAATGTGCTGCTTCTATGAGAGAGCAGTTAAGACACTTGATTTTAATTGTACCTGCCTGTTTTTCCCTGCTAAGGCAGGGATCCTGTCTGTGTTCACCAATATCCAGTAGTGCTTAGTATACAGCAGGAATGCAAGCATGTACTGAATTCATACCATCTCTTAAAAAATTCCTGCCAATTTAATAAGCTAAACTTTTTTGGGTGCTTGCTTTTTACAAATGTTTTATTTAAGTTTAATTTACATATCATAGAATTCACTGATCTTAAGTGTTTAATGTGTTTTAGTAATTGTGCAATCATCACCACAATTCAATTGTAGAATACTTTCATCTCTCCATCTGCCTTTCCTCTCCCTGTGCTTGTTTGCATTCACTTTGTACTCTCAATCCTGGAACTAGGCAACCACTGATCTGTTTTCTGGCTCTATAATTTTGCCTTTTCTAGAAATTTCATATAAATGGAATCATATAATATGTAGTCTTTAGTGTCCGGCTTCTTTCATGTAGAATGGTATTTTTTAGATTCATCCGTGTTGTTGCATGTATTAGTAGTTCTTTCCTTTTATTTATTGAGGTATATTTGACATAGAATAAATTGCTCATATTTAAAGTGTATAATTAATAAGTTTTGACTTTTGTATACACCTGTAAAACCAACACCTCAAGATCATGTAAATATCCACCCCCCTGTCCCCCCCCAATGAAAGTTTCCTCATGCCCCTTTAGAATCACTTGTGCCCTCCCCAGCTAACCACTGATTTGGTTTCTGTCATTCTAGAATTTTTTAGAAAATTTTTAAAAATTGTGATATTTTCTTTTTTATTGAAATATAGTTGATTTGCAATACTGTGTACTTCAGGTGTACAGCAAAGTGGTTCAGTTATACATATATATTCTTTTTCAGATTCTTGTCCACTATAGGTCACCAGAAGATACTGAATGGAGTTCCCTATGCCACACAGTAAATCCTTGTTGGTCATCTACCCTATATATGGTAGTGTGTATCTGCTTATCCCAAACCCCCCAATCCATCCTCCCTGCCCCTTTCCCCTTTGGCAAGCCTGCTTTTTTTTTTCAAATTTTGGCTGTGCTGTGTGGCATGCGGGATCTTAGTTCCCCAACCAGGGATTGAACCCGTGTCCCCTGCATTGGGAGCACGGAGTCTTAACCACTGGACTGCCAGGGAAGTCCCTAGGATGCATTTTCTAGAATTTTACATAAATGGAATCAGACAAGATTGGAATATACTCTTTTTGTCTAGCTTCTTTCACTTGGCTTGAGATTCATCAATGTTGTGTTTGTCAATGGTTCATTCCTTTTTTTTTTTTTTATTGCTGAAGAGCACTCCATTACATGGATATACTATATTTTGTTTCTCAATTCACCAGTTTAGTGGATATTTGGATTATTTTCAGTTTTGGGCTACTAAGAATAATGCTGCTGTAAACATTCATGTACAAGTCTTGGGTAAACATTTCTCTTGGGTCGATTCCTAGGAGTGGAACTGATTCATATGATAAATGTATGTTTAACTTTTTAAGAAATTGCCAAACATTTCTAAAGAGGCTACATAATTTTACATCCACATCAGTCCAATATATGAGGGTTCCAGCTTCTTCACATCATTGCCAGTTGGTGATTTTAGATGTTCTAGTGGCTGTGTAGTGTATCTCATTGTGGTTTCAATTTACATTTTCCTAATGTCTAATGATGTAAAGCATCTTTTCATATATCTCTCTGCTGTTTGTACCTCTAATTTAGTTAAATATTTATTCAAATTTTTTGTTCACTTAAAAAATTAGGTTGTCATTTTATTATTGAGCTGTAAGTTCTTTATATATTCTGGGAAGAATCCTTAATCAGGATGTTTTAGAAATGTTTTCCCCCAGTGTGTCTTTTTCATTTTCTTAATGGTGTCTTTGAAGAGCAATAGTTTTTAATTTTGAAGTAAGTCCAATTTATCAATATTTTTATTGCTCTTGCCTAACCCAAGGTCACAAAGATTTTTCTATGTTTTATTCTAGAAGCTTTAGGGTTTCAGCTCTTAAATTTATTGAGATAATAATTACTATTTATTAATAATTATAATAATTATTTTGGCACTCCATGCGGCTTGCGGGATCTCAGTTCCCCCACCAAGGATTGAACTCAGGCCATGGCAGTGAAAGTGCCAAATTCTAACCACTAGACCACCAGGGAACTCGAGATAATTATCTTTGTATATGGTGTGAGATGTGGATTGAGGTTCTTGTTTTTGCATATGGACATCCAATTAATTCAGCATCATTTCTGAAAAGACCACCCTTTCTTCTTTGGTTGAAAATTAATTGGCTGTATATATGAGGGTCTATTTCTAGAGTGTTTCATTGATTGTGTATACTTAGCAATTCTACAATGCCATGATGGTTGTTTGCTTTCTAGTAAGTTTTGAAATCAGGTAGCCTAAGTCCTTCAACTTTGTTCTTTTAAAAAAGTGTTCGGCTATTCTAGGTATTTTGCATTTCTATATAAATTTTAGGATCAGTTTGCCAATTTCTATAACAAAAGCCTGCAGGGATTTTGATAGGGAGTGGGTTAAATCTGTAGATCAATTTGGGGAGAATTGACATTTTAACAATACTAATTCTATTTATTTGGGTCTTTAATTTCTCTCAGCACTGTTTTGCAGTTTTCAGCGTGCAAGTTCTTTTGTTATATTTATTGTATTTTTTCTTTTTGATGCTGTTGTGAATAGAATTCTTTATTTGAATTTCACTATTTGATTGTTCATTGCTAGTACATGGAAATACAACTGATTTTTGTATACTGAGCTTGTATTGAGACTTTGCTAACTCATTTATTAGTTCTGGTAGCGTTTACACAGATTTCTTTGTATTTTCTACTTAAAGGATATATAATCTAGGAATAGATTTACTTTTTTCCTTCCAATCTATCTGAACACTTTTAATGTTTTTTTTTCTTGTCTTACTGCACAGGATAGGACCCTCAGTTACAGTGCTGAGTAGAAATGGGGAGGGACAGAAACATCCTTGCCTTGTTCCTGATCTTAGTGGAAAGGCATTCAGTTTTTCACTATACGTATGATGTTAATTATAGATGCCTTTTATCAGGTTAAGGAAGTTCCTTTTTATCCTTACTGGGGTAAGAGTTACTGTGAATGGATGTTGGATTTTGTCAAATGCTTTTTGTGTGTCTGTGGAAATTATGTGGTTTTTGTCCTTTAATATGAATATGGTGTATTACATTAATAGATTTTCAGATGTTAAGACAGACTTCCATTCCTGAGGTAAACCCCACTTAGAGTGTATAATCTTTTTTATATGTTGCTGGATTTGATAAATATTTTGTGAAAAGTCTTATATTGATGTTCATGAGGGATACTGGTTTGCAGTTTTCATTTCTCGTGATCTTTGTCTGGGTTTGGTATAAAGGTAATACTGGCTTTCTAAAATAAATTTAGAAGCGTTCCCCTCCTACTATTATTTTCTGACAGTATTAATGAAAGATTGGTATTATTTTTTCCCTTAAATATTTGACAGAACTTGCCATTGGAACCATCTGGACCTGGACTTTTCTTTTGGGGAAAACTTAATAACTTTAGTATCTTGATATAGTCTATTCTGATTTTCCATTTCTACTTGAGCCAGTTTTGGTAATTTGAGTTTTTTGAGGATTTTGTCCCATGTCATCTAAGATGTCAAATTTATTGGGATAAAGTTGTTCATAATATTCCTTTATAATTAAGTTCTATAGTGTCCATAGTGATGCAACCTCTTTCATCCTGATTTTAATTTATTCCTTTCTCTCTCTCTCTCTCGTTTTTTCTAAAGCTTTATCTCTTTTAAAATCTTTCCAAAGAACCAACTTTTGGTTTCATCAGTTCTTTCATATTATTTTCCTATTTTCTATTTCATGGATTTCTACTCTGATCTTTGTTATTTCCTTCTTTCTACTTATTTTGGGTCTATTTGGCTCTTCCTTTTTCTAGCTTCTTAAGATGGAAGCTTATATTACTGATGTTCGACCTTTCTGGGCCATAAATATTCCTCTAAGCACTGCTTTAATTGCACCTCATACATTTTCATATGTTCTTTTATTTTCATTCGTTTCAAGATAGTATTAAATTTCCCTGCAGTGTCTTCTTTGACCCATGCGTCTTTAGAAGTGTGTTACTTAATTTCCAAACATTTTGGGGTTCCCAGATTTCCTTCTGTTATTGATTTGCAATTCTATAATGGTCAGAAAACATACTTGATTTGAATTTACTGAATCTTGTTTTATTCACCTAACAGATGGTCTTTCCTGAAGAAGTTCCATGTGCATTTGAGAAAAATGCGTATTTTGCTACTGTTTTGTGGAGTGTATATATTGATTAGATCAAATACGTTGACTGTGTTGTTCAAGTCTTCTGTATCCTTAGTGACTGTCTCTAGTTCTATCAGTTACTGTAAGAGGAGTGTTGAAATCTCCAGCTATAATTGTTGAATTGTCTGGCAATTTTTGTTTCATGTATTTTGGGGCTTTGTTGTTAGGTACAGATAACACTTAAAATTGTTACATCTGGCTACTACGTTTTAACTGTTGGTGAAGTGAGATTTTTCTTTGTTATTTCCTGGGTGAAATTTCTATCTTTTGATGTTGTAGAATTGGTTAATATTCATGTTCTTAACTATTGATTTTGAAGAATCCAATTTATGAAAGAGTATTCAACCCTATGTGTTTGCTTTTGACTGTGATATAGAATTTGTCACTTTTAAAATATACTCAAATCTATAAATAATTTCCCTATAAATTTCTCCCATCACTTTTTTGCTTTTAAACTCTTTATTTGCATGCAGATATTAGCTTAATATGTACTTTCTTCACTCCACCAGAGAGCCAACATTTTACTGACTAGACTTTTCTTGACACACTGTCTTTATCATATACTGTATTGCTTTGCATAAATCTTCTGTTTTGGCATGGATTCTAAAATGAGTTTAATTACTATGGCTTCATAGTACACATCCCCTGTGCCCCACCATACCTTTGTTTCTTTTCAGAACTCACTGCAAGTCTTTTGTATTTATTGTTCAGTATGAGTTTTAGAATTAGCTGATCAAGTTCTACAACATATTTGGGGGGATTATATCAAATTAATAAATTAATTTTAACATGGGGAATGATCTTTATAACTTTTAGTGAAATTTTATATTTTCTTCACATATATTTTGGAGTCACTTTTTGTTGATATCACAAATAGGATTTTTTTCTATTATATTTTTAGCTGGTTGTTTCTGGGGCATGGGATTAATACCCTTTACCCATTAAGGAGGTGCTCTTAAGTTTGCTTAGTTTTATGATTTTTTTCCAAACCAGAAGATATATTTTATCACATGCCTTCAAAGAATCAGTTTATATTTTGTTTCCTTTTTTACTCCTTTCATCTGTTAATGACAGATTTTGTAAAGTTGAACCACTGTTGCAATCTTGGGATAAAACCCCCTTACTTATGATGTATTCTTTTATATATGTTGGTAGATTTGACAGATTAATCTTCTGTAGTTCAGTTTTAATATCTGTAAACTAGGGATAACAGCACCTACAAAATAGAAGTTTTATGAATTAAAATATTTAGAATAGTGCTTGGCACAGAATATGGGTATGTGTGGATAAGTTAATAGATTTATTTTTGTTTGAAATACAGTTGTTGAACTTCTTCCTTTCATGTACTTTATTTGGGTCTATTTTGTCATCCTTTTTCATGCATCGCCTAATTCATTTATTTCTGTCTACAGGTTACAAGTTTTCCCCTGTCCATATCCCACAGATTTTAATAAATATAATGCTTTCATTGCCTGATTCTAAAAGAAACTGTAGTTGGTATTTTGATCTTCTCTTTAGCTTAACAATTATTTTAAGATATATTAAATTTTTCAAAATTTTATTTTTAACTCTCCAGATATGTGCATTTTTGTTGTTGTTGTTAATTTCAGGTTACATTTTAAGTAACAAATGTGCCCTATATGCTAGTAATTTTAAAAAATGTTGCCGTTTCCTTCATGCCTTAATAAATAGGTACTTTATTGTGATGGTTCCATGTGTATTTGTTGGGTACCAAGTATACTTTTGAGTACCTCTATGAAAGTTTACTAATTCTATATTTTTTATGAATTTTTCAGCCTGTTTGATTTTTATATGACTATGGGATTGTGAATTTTTCCTTGTATTTATATCAGATTTGTTTTATGTATTGCATAAAGTTCGTAACTTATTTTCATGGCCAGCTGCTGAAATACTGGTAAGTTTCTTTTAAAGATTTCAATTCTCTTTGTCTCATTAACATTGCTATACCTGATTTCCTCTTGTTTACTATTTATTTGACTGTTACCCCTGTGTTAGGTATGAATCTAAAAGAATGGTGTACAGTTGGATTTTTAATCCATTCTGAGTTTTGTGATTCATACTTTATCTGGACTTACTTTGTCCATTTATTTTGTCTGTCTTTGTCTTCTTGTCTCCTTTCTTACTGTAGTGGACATCTGGTGTTCCTTTACCAGTATAGTATTTCCTTTTTTGGGGCCATATTTTCAAAATTCCCAAAGTTTCCTTGGGAATACACATGGTTTGGATGAACTTGACTCCTGTCCAAGCTAAGTTCTGGGCCTAACTCCTTCAGGAGCTGGTTCAGGGACTAGACCCAAACCAAGCCAATCAGAGCCAACACAAGTCCTGGGCAGCTTGTTGGACCTTGTGGGAAAGGGATTTTCTCTTTTATTTGAACTTGAAGGTATCATCTTGCCACCACATATAAAAAACTTGCTGAAGAGTGAAAGAATGAAAGGAAAGCATTATCTAAGAGATGAAAGAGATAAAGTCAAAGTCTCTAAAGTCAGTACTATCCCTAGACTTCTCAGTTCTATAATTCAATAATTATTGAATTCAATAAAAGTTCAATAATTTCCTTTTTGCTAATGCTTTTCCCCCCTTATGCCAATTTGAGTTAAAGTCACTTCTCACCAAAAGAATACTGATAAACACATTGTCTTTTAGTAGATTGAGTTTTCTTTATACAACTATTTTTCCAGTTAATAGTCTACTGTCTTTTTCTAAAAATGATTAGAAAGTTTTCTATTTAATATTTATTCTTTTAGTGGTTTTCCTTAAACTTTCTTTTTTTTAATTTTTGGCTGCGTTGGGTCTTAGTTGCTGTGCGCGGTCTTTCTCTAGTTGCGGTGAGTGGGGGCTACTCTTCGTTGCATTGCGTGGGCTTCTCGTTGCAGTGGCTTCTCATTGCGGAGCACAGGCTCTAGAGTGCAGGCTCAGTAGTTGTGGTGCATGGGTTTAATTGCTCCATGGCATGTGGGTTCTTCCTGGACCAGGGCTCGAACCCATGTCCCCTGCATTGGCAGGCAGATTCTTAACCACTGCGCCGCCAGGGAAGCCCCGTCCTTAAACTTTTTAACAGACATATATAAATAAATTTTAATTTATTTGCTTTATGTATTTATTTTTGGCTGCATTGGGTCTTTGTTGCTATGCGCGGGCTTTTCTCCAGTTGCAGAGAGCAGAGGCTACTCGTTGCGGTGCACAGGCTTCTCATTGCAGTGGCTTCTCTTGTTGTGGAGCACAGGCTCTAGGCACGCGGGCTTCAGTAGCTGTGGTTCGCGGGCTCTAGAGCACAGGCTCAGTAGTTGTGGTGCATGGACTTAGTTGCTCTGTGGCATGTGGGATCTCCCTGGACCAGGGCTCGAACCTGTGTCCCCTGCCTTGGCAGGCGTATTCTTAACCACTGCGTCACCAGGGAAGCCCAACAGACATACTTTAACTCTAGTCATTGTTAAATATAAATTTATCAGTGTCTATATTCTTCACTCTAATGAAGATTCATAGCATATTACCCCGACCTTCTTTTACGCTCTCTGTTAACAGTATCTATAATCAATACTTTTCTAAGGATAAGTTTTACTAATTTTGTTGTTTCTTGTATCCCACTATTCCTCTAGGATATATTTACCTTCTTGCTGAAGAATACCCTTTAATATTTCTTTCAGAGATCATCTGTGGGTGGCAACCATTTTGCATCTTTGAATGTTTAAAAATGTCTTTATCTGGCCCTCACATTTAAATAGGAACAGAATTCAGGGTTCAAAGGTTTTTTCTTTTCAGTATTTCAGTGAAGTGCTCTCTTTCTGTCTTTTTTTTTTAATTGGGGTATAGTTGTTTTACAATGTTGTGTTAGTTTCTACTGTATAGTGAAGTGAAGTGGAGTTCCCTGTGCAACATAGCAGGTTCTTGTTAGTTGTCTATTTTATACATATTAGTTAGTGTATCTATTTCTTTTTGTGTTTAATTTGTGGGTAATCTTTTCTTTTCCCTCTCTGGTAGCTTTTCAGTTCTTTATCTTTTATGTTCTGAAATTTCACTCTACTACAGGGATTGGGAAACTACAATCGGTGGGCCAGATCTGTCTCACCACCTGTTTTGGTACAGCCCATGAGCTAAGAATGGTTTTACCTTTTTAAATTTGAAAACAAAATCAAAAGAAGAATATTTTGTGATGTGAACATGATCTGAAGTTAATATCTCAGTGTCTATTATTACAATTTTATTGGAACACAGCCACATTCACTTGCTTACACATTATGGCTACTTTCACACCACCATGGCAGAGCTAAGTAATTGTGACAGAGACCTGCAAAGCCTAAAATATTTACTACCTGGCCAGAAAAAATTTGCTGATTCCTGTTTCTGTGTATATTTTTATTTGTTTAAACAGCTAAAATTCTGGGAATTATTTGGCTATTATTTCTACTGGTTTCTACAAGGATTTCTTACTCCTGTATCACAATCAATATTCCAAATCAAAAACTTTTCAGATGTGTCCATTCTATTATTTAGCCCAATGATTGTGTTTTTTCATTAAGATTTTTTTTCTTTTCATTTCCAGATACTGGAAAGATACTTGGCTGGTCTTGCCTGAAGAGTGTAATATTCTCTCTTATCTCTAAAAATAGTCAGACCTCCCTGGCGGTCCAGTGATTAAAGACTGCGCTTCCACTGCAGGGGGCACGGGTTCGATCCCTGGTTGAGGAATTAAGATCCCACATGCTGTGCGGTGCAGGAAAAAAGAAAAGTAAATATACCCATTTTGATGTCTTGTTCTGATTGTTGTAGTGAGTCTCCTTCCAGGGTTGAAAGTTCTTCCATTTGTTGAGTATTTTATTGGTTGATATTTGTCCACTTTACTATGTAGTAGAGAACAGACTGTTGCCTCTGCACTGGCTGCTTAGGAGAGAGCAATGTGGGGTTGCTAGTGTTTTAAATGGGAATAGGGGGATGGATGGGCCATGCTGCCCGAAGATCCCATACTCACTGATTTTGTCTTTCCTTTATGGGTAGGATGGGATGTACAGGGTTCAACTTCCCGGGATGCTGCTTCTTCTGGTCTCTCTTTTGCTCTTGGTTTCAGTCAAATTAAGGTATGAATCATCTGTAAGTGCTGCTCCCTTTATCTATGGCAATTATCTTCCTCATCTTCCTGCATAGAACCTAAGCTCTGGCTCCCTCTTCAATCCGATTCCATCTGCTTTCCTTCTTTTAGTCCACTGAAAGTTTCTCCTATTACTTCAAGTGGTGCTCTGTATTTCTTATTTTTATATGGTATCAGAGACTGAAAACTACAGGATGCTTTGTTTACCTCCTTGAAATGAGAAGCTAGTCTGTATTACTGTTACTTTTTAGAAGTCCACTGAAGTTTTGTTTGTGGCCTAATATGTATTTTGTAAATGGTCTCTGGACAATAAACCACAAAGGTATCCATTTTCAGGGAATATTTTATTATGGCTGCAAATACAGGTTTCAATTTCTCCTTTTTATTCCTTTTGGAGTTTCTGCTTCAAGAATCTGATGTTATCAGGACAGCTTTTTTGGGGTGTTTAGTCTTTTTTAATTCAGCTTTTGTTGTCATTCTGTAGTTCAATACTTTTCTTTTAATAAGTGAGTTTGTTCCATTTATATTCACTGACTTAAAAGTATTTGTTTTAGTTCTCTCATCTTTATGCTGCGTGGTCTGTGTTTTTCTTTTTTGTGTGTACATGTTTTCTGATTGAATTAGAATATTTAGAGTCTGGCTTTGGTTTTTCAAGTGTTTAATTAATAGCCTTAAACCCTCAACTTGACTTATCAGCTTTAGAGGGTAGCTGTTGAGGCCCTGCTAATGAAACTTACACATATATTTCTTCCTCCTCTCCACATCCCACTTTTAGTTATATTATTTTTTCCAGAATATTATGTTCTGCCTCTATCCTTTTATATTTAAATGGATTGAACACTCACTATTATTTCTTTTCCACCATGGCCATTCCATTTCTGGGCTCTCTATTTTGGTTCATCTCTTGGTTTTATGATTATGTCCTTTTTAAAGAAGAGCTCATGGGTGCTTTATTCCTTTCAGTTCTTGTATGTTTGAAAATATCCATTTGTGTTTTCATGTTTGAATGCCATCTTGGGTTAGTATAAAATTTTAGGATATAGAATTTCTTTCTCTGAGAAAGTTATAAATATTATTTTATGATCTTCTAGTATTTATTTTTACTGTGGAGGTACCTGAGGCAAGGCTGATTTTTTTTTCCTCTTTTGTCTGGTGACTTGCATTTTTTAAAAATGGAAAAAGCCCCCAAAGTAAACTTTTATTTATCTTTGAATTCTGTTAAATTCACCACACATCTATGGGGCCAGTCATCATCAGTATTTCCTGGATATGGTGTGACTTCTGACCTTTCAGATTCAGGTCTTCTTTAATTTCAAAAAAGCTTTTCTGTTATCTTTGAATATTTTTTTCTATTTCATTTGCTCCACTGTCTAGTGTGTTTAAGTTAGATCCCTTTTGTTTTCCTTATATATACCTAATTTTCTGATAACTTTATTTTGTTCCTTTCTATTCAGTTTTACTTGATATTTCAAAGCCTTCTTTCACATCTCTGTTTTTTCTTTGCTAGTTAAGAATTATACATCCACAAAATGATTTTTAATGGTTACATGGGATTGCACTGTGTATGTGTAGGGTAATTTTATTAATCATCTTCTTATTAAATACTTAGATTGTCTCCAGTTTTCACTATTATAAACATCTACACATCTTCTTAACAGTAGTGATATTGCTTCATAAGATCAGTACACTTACCCCAATTCGTATTAATGAAGCTCCCTGCCAAAAAACTAAATCATGCCTGTGAATCAACTTGCCTGTCTTTTCTGATGCCCTCAGACTTAAGATAATCAATGAATGATGAATGATTTTAAGGGTTTCCTCTGGGTCTTTGACATAAAAATGAGGTCCCAGTTTTGTGGCTAAGCATATTAAGGAAATCTCTAGATTAAAGAAGGTGGTTTGGTGATGGCTTCTTCAGTACTCTCAAAAAAGATATTCAAGACTTAATGGTTCAATCTCTATGGAGAACTATTTGACATTATCTACTGAGCTGGGTATTTTCTGTTTATCCCTGTAGATCTACTCTTCCCCTAGCTCTGTGCCCCAGGAGGCTGACCCAAATGGACCACACCATTGGGTTCTCTTGTCTTCTGGTTTCTGGTTGGAAGCTAAAGCGAAGTGCCTGCAGGATACTGAAGGATATGAGAATGAAACGGGATATTCTAGCAGCTATCCCTCAGCTGGGTTGTCACGGGTTGGCTAAATCCCATTACGAAGGTCACAAGTTCTGTCAGGTGACCCTCTCCATATAGCTTTTCTCTTTGGGTTCTGATGATGGTTTCACCTACTTGTCCTTTTAGGCCTAGGGATGAAATGCTCCCACCATACCTAGTTCTGGGTGTCTGCATCATTTCTTGTTGGTTTCTCTAAAATCCTCCTGTGTCTTTGCAAGTTTGCTATCTGTTTGCTACACACTAGAAATTTATCCCGCATATGTATAAAATGACACATAAGATTATTCACTGCAACATTATATCTCTAATATTTCACTGTTTTCACTATAATGTTTGTGAACGGAGGAATGTAAAATAATGGTATAACTATATAGTGGAATATTATGCAGTTATAAAAAACTTAGCACATTCATTAAATATATTTATGGAATAATCTCCAATTTATTGATTTGTTTTTTCTCCAACCTTCAGTTATTCTTTTATTAATTTTTTCATACACCTCAGGGCCCCCCAAATATTTGTGATGCCTCATTTATACCTCAATGATCATAAAATACAAGTATCTGGTTCACCATGCTGCTCTCCCAATCTTTGTTGTTATCATTTTTAGCTTTATTGAAGTTTGATACAAAAAACTGTACACATTTAGTGAATACATCTTGATGATTTTGGATATATGCTTATATCTGTGATACCATCACCACAACCAAGGTACTAAACATATCCATTACCTCCATACATTTCCTTGTGTTTTTTTTTTCTTTTGTAGGAACACTTAACATGAGATCTATCTTCTTAACATATTTTAAAGGGCACAATACCATTTTTTAACTATAGATACTACGTTGTACAGCAGATCTCCAGAACTTATTCATCTTGTATAACAGAAACTTTATAAAAGTGTGGAAAAAGCAGGAAACTAAATAATGAGTATGGTACCATATGTGTAAGAGGAAGAAAGAAATAAAAGAATGTATATGTGTATTTGCTTTTATACATATACACATATGTATGTATATATGTGTGTTTGTGTATGAGAGAGTGTGAGAACACATGGGAGGGAGTGGGGATGGAGTGTCTTTGGAAGGGTGCACAGAAAATGATAACGGTGGTTGCTTCTGGGGACAACTGGGTAGCAGGAAAATTACTATTTATTCTTTTATTTGAATATTAAATCAAATTAATATACTGTCTATTCAAAATGCATTACATTAATAATAAAGGTTAATTGAGAGGCTTAGAGAAACAATGACTAAGGAAGAATCATAGGAACTGCTAAAGGAATCGCTAGAAGATGAAAAGAGCCAGCAAATTATAGTTACTGAAATGTTCTAAGCAGTAAAAGTCTTGGATAATTTAATTTCTTACCACAGTCCCTTTATGGAATTATACCCTATTATAAATCCTTGTAGAAGTTACTTCCTGTTCAGGGTTGAAAGCACCAAACCATGTCTGATAAAGATTTGTTTTAAACATGATGATCTTTACTACTTAAAAGAGCTTCAGTTCTAGCCTCCTCCTGTCTTTATAAACAGGGTGTACTAACATCCCTAGCAAAGTAGTGTGACTGCACAATGATCTGAGTTTTCAGTGAAAGGTACAACTCCATTAAAGGAAATGGCACATGAGAAGACTTTTCAGGAAATTAGTGAAGAAGGAAAGAGAAGACTGCTGGGGAAATATTCATTTAACTGAAGTTGGTTAAAATCACTCATTTTTATGATATTCAAAAATGGTAGAAATAGGAAAGGATTACTAGCTTGATTTTTTAAGGTGGTCCTAATGTGGTTATTACCCCTGTTAAAAAAAGTTCTACAAGACCAAGGCAGACTCACTCACCCTTCCTGGAACTGTGCTTGGGCAGACTCCTCTGCTACAAGGGTCTCATATTCCTCAGCAGCAAACCTGTCCCAGTCAGAGGGCTCAGGACTGTCATTCTCAACATCCTGATTGGGAAGAGGACAGCCACAGGAAACAACATCAAAGACAAAGAATTGGAGATAGGTCATTACAAATGTTTTACATCACTGAAAAAAACCTATCTGAAAAATGTTTCATTTAAACATGTTAAAAGTGGTGCTAAAGTAACATTCCTAAAGTGATTTTCTACACCTTGAATTACAAAATTATAAGGCTGTTCAGCAGCTAGACTGTTTAGGTCTAGATTCTTCACCCTTGTTATCAGAGGCTCTTCTCTAGCCCCTTCTCCTCTGGCACTTTGCACAGCAGCTATGTGGAGTGACCTGTGGTTTGCTTATGCCCACCTGAAATGTACCATCCCTCCCTCTGACAAATTTTTATTGCTTCTTTCAAAGCCAGCTCAGATACCGTGTTATCTGTGTTATCTTTTAGAAACTGCCCTTCTCCCCCCAATCATTTCCTTCGCTGTACTATGCTTGGTTGCCGCCTTTTGCTCTTCTGTCTTTTTTCATCTCTGTATACCCATTCTTTATATACTGAGTCATCGCTATATAACCAGTGTCTTTTCAACACAGTGCTTGGAATTTACTGAGCACTTTCTGCACTTTCAGAATGTTGATAATTACCACCTCTCAGAAAAAAAAGGAAAATTTAAAGGTAAAAAATTTAAAGTAAAATTTAGAACATAAATAAAAGAAATGAAGGGGGAAAAAGGGCATATATTTTCTTTTCCTTCTACAATACAGGCAGCATCTTGGATTATATGTTCTAGGTTAAATGATGTTTTTCCATGATGAAATTGAGTTAGTATTGCCCTAGGGTGTAAGGTTAGTTATGCCTAGAAGAATGCAAGTACCTAAATATTGACTACACAATGTCTTAATTACTGTATTTAATCCACTTCACCCCACCCTTTTAACATCTCTGAAATTGGCATGCATCTCAGACTTACAATTGGCAATAATTTTTCTTGCTTAAAGGTATATAAAATAATGGGGCATCTTAAACTCAATGATATAATACTGACTTCAGGCTAGTGATAATGCATCTTGATGTGCCCCAAGTTCCAGTGCAGAGTATTTGGTTTTAGAAGCTGATCTTTGTATTCTTACAAGTACAGTTATGCAACATATGGAAGACAAAGAAAAGACTGAGAAAGTTTCCTGTACTTGTACTCCTATAGGACTCAACTGAAACAGTTCTTTTCCATCAATATAATTTTTACTCTTTAAACAGGGGATTAGAAGAAGTGGTGATATTCTGCTTTTTGTTTGTTTGGTGTTTTTCTGGACACGGGTTTTCTGAGAGTCCACAGGTTTTTGTGTATGGGGAAGGCAGCTCACCCCTCTTCAGCTGTAGAATGTCTTCAAACTGATAGTCATGTACAGTGATCATTACTACTTGAAAAAGTGTTACATTATCTGAAGGTTGTCTTATTTTGGAGAGCATCTAGTTTTTATTACCTTGTCATTCCGAAATTGAATGGTACAGTTAAATCAAGCCCAATATACTTTCTAATACTATGGGAAGAGATGTGCTCTAGGTCCTTTATTCTCTCATTTCAGTATGTGATGAAATGTTTTAAATGTTACCTCTTTAAATACCAGAATTCCTGCAGACAGAGACCATTTTTATCTGTAGCACACAACCCCTGATACTGCAGCCCTCAAATAGAAGTTAAAACTATACTGGTACCTTCTGGACCGCAAAGGGATCTCTCTGTTCATGGTCTAAGTATTTCTCCAGATTAAAGAAAGTGTCATAAAAGATGTGAGCCATTCTGCATCTCTTCAGATCTCGTAGAGTTATTTTGCCTGTGTAAGAACAAATCTGGTAAATTTCAAGAGCTGTTTTGGCAAGTGAAAAAAACTTTTACTGAAGTTTAAAAGTATGTGCATATTTGATTATGCTTATTTGATTATAAACATTGATTTTTTTTGAGGTAAAGTTCACATAAAATTCACCATTTTAACCATTTTAAAGGGTACAACTTAGTGGCTTTTCGTACATTCACAATGTTGCAGAACCATCACCACTGTCACATTCCATAGCATTTTTTCACCCCCAAAGGAAACTGTACCCATCAAGCAGTCCAACTCCATCTCCCCTCCCAAATCCTCAGCCCCTGGTAATCACTAGTCTCCTTTCTGTTTCTATGGAAAAAGCCTATTTCTTTTTTTTTCTTTAAACAATTTTTTAAATTTATATTATTTAATATTTTAATTTTATTGAAGTATAGTTGATTTACAGTGTTGTGTTAGTTTCAGGTGTACAGCAAAGTGATTCTGTTATACATACACACGTATTCATTCTTTTTTAGATTCTTTTTTCATATAGGCTATCACAGAATATTGGGTAGAGTTCCCTGTGCTATACAGTAGGTCGCCATTGGTCATCTAGCTTAAGTATAGTAGCGTGCATGTGTTCATCTCAAGCTCCTGATTTATCCCTCCCCACCTTCCCCTCTGGTAACCATAAGTTTGTTTTTGATATCTATAAGTCTGCTTCTGTTTTATAAATAAGTTCATTTGTATCTTTTTTTAAAAAAAATTAGATTCCACATATAAGTGATATCATATATTTGTCTTTCTCTGTCTGACTTACTTCACTTATAATAATCTCTAGGTTCATCCATGTTGCTGCAAATGGCATTATTTCATTCTTTTTTATGGCTGAGTAATATTCCATTGTATACACGTTCCACAACTTCTTTATTTATTCCTCTGTTGATGGGCATTTAGGATACTTCCATGTCCTGGCTATTATAAATAGTGCTGCAATTAATACTGGGGTGCCTGTATCCTTTCAACTTACGGTTTTCTCTGGATATATGCCCAGGAGCGGGATTGCTGGATCATATGGTAGTTCTGTTTTAAGTTGAAAAAGCCTATTTCTTAAACAGAATTTGCCATCAATTGCTGGTTCTATGCTAACAATAAAGGAGAAACTTAAATACTTCTGTATTTGGAAAGCCTGTATGGAAGACTCTGGGAAGTTAAATAATTTAGGACCATCCAGGATTATATCCCACACTCCGTTACAGTGCAACGGAGTGTGCATTGTACACCTAGGTGTACAATGCAAATGGCTCTTTACTCAATCTTACCATCGTTGGCTGGCTTCACCAGGTCAAGCATCTGGCACAGCAAATCATGGAATGGCAAGGGCTCAATGCCCATGGCTTCCATCCGTTCACACTGCTCCTCATAGAAGTATTCCAGCTCGTACATGGAGAGCACACCATCCCCATCCACATCCATACAGCGGAACCAGTATTCAATGCTAGGAGATAAGGATACTCATTAGAAATGGCCCGTTAAAGGTCCTTTATTCACTCAGATTTATTATTGTTCATGTTTCTTTTAAAAGTTACATATGTGTATACTTTAGACTTAGACATAGTTTTACAAAATTTATTAGAAAAAATGGCAGACCTTTATTTTCTCTTCCCCAGATCCAACCATTTTCAACACCTGATTTTGGTTTTTATCTTTACATTTCAGTTAAGATGTCTATATTGCTCCTTTCTCATATTTCTGTTTTAAGGAGTGGATTAATTTTGCACTATGAAAGATGAGGTTTCAGCTGTTTTGCCACTCATTCCACCTTACCCACAGCCCTCCCCAGCCTCTTAATATATAGATAAATTACTCAACATTCAGAGTTTATAACTACATTTTCCTTTTCTCTTTTTTTGCTTAGTTTTTGGGATACAGTACATGTTACTAATTCAACCCCAAAACCTCTACCAGTTTTCTACAATCCATAATCAGTCCCATTAGGTATTCTATCAATTGCATTTCCTTGAAGTCTTTCTTGGTTCCTTCTGACTTACTCTCATCTAGACTGGTTGATCTCTAGGCCTGGTTCACAGTTTCACCCTAGGAATTCCCTTCACCTTTCTCCTGTTTCTTATATATCACATTTTCCTCATTCTTGGTTTACTTCCTTGTTTGGTGTAACACATCCTTCAGTAGCTTCCTAAAAGCTACATTTTTAGATCTTGGATCATTGAAAATACCTTTTATTTACTCCCAATGTAGTTGGTATTTATAGAATTATAGGTTGGTGGTTCTTTTCCTTCAGAATTTTAAAGGCACTGATCCATTGTCTTCCATTTATCCATTGTTGTTGAGAAGTCTAAAGCCACTCACTGATCCTTTGACTGTAACCTGTTTGTTTGTTTTTTTTTCCTTTGAAGCCTATAGAGGTTTCTGGTGTTTTGAAATAATATGATGAGGTGCCTTAGTCTGTAATCTAATTCACTTATTTTGCTGGGCTCAATTTGGAAACTAGTATTCTTTAGTTCTTGGACATTTTCTCAAATTATTTTGTTTCTTCCCTACCTTTGTTTCCCCTTTGTTTCTTCCCTACCTGTTTCCCCTTTGTTTCCCCATTCTCTTTTTGTGGCATTCTTGTAATTCAAATCTGCATGGTCCAATATGGTTGCCACTAGCTATATGTGGCTAGTCCAATTTGAGATGTCTTTAAGTGCAAATACACAACAGATTTTGAAGACTTAGGAAGAGAAAAACATCAATACTTTTATATTGAGTACATGTTGAAATAACATTTTAGATATATTGGGTTAAATAAGATACATAATTTAAATCTTACATTTCTTTTTACTTTTTTACTGTAGCTAATTTCATTAAAAAATTTAAAAACATTTTAACTAAAATAACAAAATAATGTGATATACACAGTGAAACAATTACTACAGTAAAGCCACTTAACATATCATCTCCTCACAGTGTTACCATTTTTTTTGGGGGGGGGGTAGGGATGAGACGACCTGAACTCTACCCTCTCTAAGTAAATTTCCACTATTTAACACAATATTATATTAAATGTATAGTCATTATATTGTACATTAGATCTCTAGATTTACTCATTCTATATAACTGCAACTTTGTACCCTTTGACCAGCATCACCCCATTTCCCTCACACCCCCAGCCCCTGGTAACCACCATTCTACTCTCTGCTTCCATAAGTTTGACTTGTTTTTGATTCCCATATAAGTGAGATCATGCACTATTTTTGTCTTTCTGTGCCTGGCTTATTCCAATTTGCATTATGTCCTCCAGGTTCATCCATGTTGCAAATGATAGGATTTCCTTCTTTTTAAAGGCTGAGTAATATTCCACTGTGTGTTTATACATATACCACATTTTTTTAATCCATTTATTCTTTGAGGAACATTTAGGTTGATTCCATATTTTGGCTATTGTGATAACGCTGTAATGAACAAGGGAGTACAGATATCTCTTCAAGAGACTGACTTCAGAGTTATGGTTCAAGATGGTCAAGTAGAAAGATCCTGAACTCACCTCCTCCCAAGACATGCCAAATCTATAGCTACATATGGACCAATTTCCTCTGAAAAAAACTAAAAACTAGCTGCGTGACTCCTACATATTGGGCAAATGAGAAAAAAACTCACACCTAAGTGGGTAGGAGATGCTGAGACACAATCTTGCTGTAAACCCCAACCCAGCACAGTGACCCACAATCAGGTAGAAACTCAAAATCCAGAGCTTCTCCCTGAGGAGCAAAGAGTTTGAACCCCACATTGAACCCCACATTGTGCACCCAAACTTTTAAGACATACAACTGAGACAACTCCCCCCAAGTCTAGATTTTTTCCCCTCCTTTTTTAAAACTGAAGTATAGTTGACATGTAATATTATATTAGTTTCAGGTGTACAACATAGTGATTTGACATTTATACATATTATGAATTGATCACCACAACAAATCTAGTAACCATCTGTCACCAAAGTTATTACCACATTATTGACTATATTCCCTATGCAATACAGTGCATCCACATGCCTTATTTATTTTATATCTAGAAGTTTGTACCTCTCGATTTCCCTTCATCTATTTCACCCAACTACCCCCTTACCCTCTGGTGACCACCACTGTGTTCTCCATATTGGTGAGTATGTTTCTGTCTTATTTTGTTTGTTTGTTTTTTAAATTCCACATATAAATGAAATCATATGGTATTTGTCTTTCTCTGTCAGACGTATTTCACTTAGCATAAAACCCTTAAAGCCCATCCATGTTGTTTCAAATGGCAAGATTTCATTCCTTTTTTATGGCTGAGTAAAATTCCATTGTGTGTGTGTGTGTGTGTGTGTGTGTGATCACACCATCTTTAGCCACTTACCTATCGATGGACACTTAGGTTACTTCCATATGTTGGTTATTGTGAATAATGCTTCACTGAACGTTGGAGTGCACATATCTTTTCAAATTAGTGTTTTTGTTTTCTTTGGGTAAATACCTGGAAGTAAAATTGCTGGATCATATAGCAGTTCTATTCTTAATTTTTTGACAGACTTCTACACTGTCTTCTTGTAGTGGCTGCACCAATTTACATTCTCACCAACAGTGCATAAGGGCTCCCTTTTCTCCATATCCTCACCAACACTTGTTATTTGTTGTCTCTTTGATAACAGCCATTCTGAAAGATGTGAGGATCTCATTGTGGTTTAGATTTGCATTCCCCTGATGATTAGTGATATTGAAGATCATTTCATGTGTCTGTTGGCCATCTGTATGCCTTCCTTGGAAAAATGTTTATTCATGCCCTCTGCTCACTTTTTAATCAGACTGTTTGTTTTTTTTGATATTGTGTGAGTTTTAGAATATATTTTAGATATTAACCCCTTATCAGATATATCATCTACAAGTATTTCTATTCAGTAAATTCCCTTTATGTTTTGTTGATGGTTTCCTTTGCTGCACAAAACCTTTTTAGATTGATGTCTCATTTGTTTATTTTTGTTTGTTGCCCTTGCCTGAAGAGACAGATCCAAAAAAATATATATTGCTAAGACCAATGTAAAAGAGTATACAGCCTATGTTTTCTTCTAGGAGTTTCATGGTTTCAGGTCTCACATTTAAGTCTTCAATCCATTTTGAGTTTATATTTTGTATATAGCATAGAAAGTGATCCAGTTTCATTCTTTTGCATGTAGCTGTCAAGTTTCCCAACATCATTTATTGAAGAGACTGTCCTTTCCCAATTGTATATTCTTGGCTCCACTGCTGTACATTAATTGACCATGTAAGAGTGGGCTTCTTTCTGGGCTCTCTATTCTCTTCCATTGATCTATGTGTCTATTTTTGTGCCAAGACCATACAGTTTTGATGACTGTAGCTTTGTAGCATAGTTTGAAATCAGGGTGTATGATACCTCCAGCTTTGTTCTTTCTTAAAATTGCTTTGGTTTTCACAGTCTTTCGTGGTTTCAATACACATTTTAGGATTAGTTGTCCCAATTCCATGAAAAATGCCATTGATACTCTGATAGGGATTGCACTGAATCTGTAGATTGCTTTGGATAGTATGGACATTTTAACAATATTAATTCTTATATTTTTCCATTCATTTATATTGTCTTCAGTTTCTTTTATCAGTGTTTGATAGTTTTCAGAGTATAAGTCTTTCACTTTCTTGGCAAAATTTGTTCCTGGCTATTTTGTTCTTTTGGTTGCAATTGTAAATATAATTGTTATGTTAATTTCTTTATGATAATTCATTATTCGTGTATAGAAATGCAATAGATTTCTGTATATTGATTTTGTATCCTGAAGTTTTACTGAATTCATTTATTAGTTCCAATAGTGTTTTGGTGGAGTCTTTAGGGTTTTCTATATATATTATCATGTCATCTGCAAATAGTGACAGTCTTACTACTTCCTTTCCAATGTGGATACTTTTTATCTCTTTTTTTGTGTGATTGCTGTGGCTAGCACTTCCAATACTATGTTGAATAAAAGTGTCAATGGTGGAAATCTTTTTCGTGTTCCTGATGTTAGAGGAAAAGCATTCAGCTTTTCACCGTTGAGTACTTTCTTAGCTGCTGGTTTGTCATATATGGCCTTTATTATGTTGATACATGTTCCCTCTATATCCATTTTGTTGAGAGTTTTTATCAAAAATGGATACTGAATTTTGTCAAATGCTTTTTCTGCGTCTAGTCACATGATCATGTGATTTTTATCCTTCACTTTGTTAATGTAGTATATCATGTTGATTGATCTGTGCATACAGAACCATCCGTGCATCTGTGGAATACACTTGATAATGGTGTATCGTTCTTTTACTATATGATTGAAATCAATTTGCTAATATTTTGTTGAGGATTTTTGCATTTTATGTTCATCAGACATATTGGCCTGTAATTTTTTTTATAGTGTCTTTATCTGGTTTTGATATCAGTATAATGAATCTAGAATTGTTCCTTCCTTTTCAATTTTTTGGAATAGTTTGAGAAGGATAGGTATTAACTCTTCCTTAAGTTTGTTTGAATTTACCATTGTCTGGTCCTGGGCTTGTTTGTTGGGCTTTTTTTTTTTTTTAATTACTAATTCAGTTTCATTATTGGTAATCTGTCTGTTCAGATTTTCTATTTCTTCCTGATTCACTCTTGGAAGGTTGCATGTTTCTGGGAACTTATCCATTTCTCCTAGGCTGTTCAATTTGCTGGCAAATAACTGTAGTAATCTTTTATGATCCTTTGTATTTGTTGTGTCAGTTGTAACTTCTCTTTCATTTAGTTTTTTTCACTGATCTTTTTTTCCCCAGTCTTTGTTTCATTTATTTCCATTCTGATTTCTATTATTTCCTTCTACTAACTTTGGGTGTTGTTTGTTCTTTTTCTAGTTTCTTTAGGTATAAGCTTAAATTGTTTATTTGAGGTTTTCCTTGTTTACTAAGGTAGGCTTGTAGTGCTATAAACTTCCCTCTTAGAACTGCTTTGCTGTGCTCCAGTTTTTGGAACACTGTGTTTCCATTTTCATTTGTCTCAGGTATTTTTAAATTTCCTCTTTGATTTCTATATTGAATCATTGGTTGTTTAGAAGCATGTTGTTTAGCTTCTATGTGTCTGTGTTTTTCCCAGTTTTCTTCTTGTAATTGATTTCTACTTTCAGAAAAGGTGCTTGATATGATTTCAATCTTTCTAAATTTATTGAGACTTGTTTTGTGGCCTAACGTGTGATCTACCCAAAGTATATTACATGTGCACTTGAAAAGAACGTGTATTATGCTATTTTTGGATGGAATGTTCTGTTAAGTGCAACTGTGTCATTTAAGGGCAATATTTCCATATTGATTTTTCTGTCTGAATGATCTATCCATTGATGTAAGTGGGGTATTAAAGCCTCCTATTGTTATTGTATTACTATCAGTTTCTCTCTTTATGTATGTTAATATTTGCTTTATGTATTTAGATGCTCCTATGTTGAGTGCAGAGATATTTGGAAGTGTTATATCCTCTTGTTTGATTGACCCCAAGGATTGTTATGTAATGACCTTCTTTGTCTCTTGTTACAGTCTTTGCTTTCAAGTCTGTTTTGCCTGATATTAGTATTCTAATATCATTAATATTAGATTTTCATTTCTATCTAATACTAATATCATTAGTATTCATTTCTATTTGCATGAAATATTTTTCTATCCCTTCACTTACATTTAAAAAATTATTTATTTACTTATTATTTATGGCTGTGTTGGGTCTTCATTGCTGCACGTGGGCTTTCTCTAGTTGCATTGAGTGGGGGCTACTCTTCGTTATGGTGCGTGGGCTTCTCATTGCAGTGGCTTCTCTTGTTGCGAAGCATGGGCTCTAGGTGTGCGGGCTTCAGTAGTTGTGGCACGTGGGCTCAGTAGTTCTGGCTCATGGGCTTAGCTGCTCCGCGGCATGTGGGATCTTCCCATACCAGAGCTCGAACCTGTGTCCCCTACATTGGCAGGTGGATTCTTAACCACTGCGCCACCAGGGAAGTCCCTATCCCTTTACTTTCATTCTGTGTGTGTGTCTTTAGATCTGAAGTGAGTCTAATGTGAACCATATAAATGGGTCTTGTTTTTTTAATCCATTCAGCCACACTTTGCTTTTGATTGGAGCATTTAGTCCATTTACATTTAATGTAATTATTTTAAAAAAATATTTATTTTATTATTAATTTTTGGCTGTGTTGGGTCTTCATTGCCACGTGCAGGCTTTCTCTAGTTGCGGCAAGCAGGAACTACTCTTAGTTGTGGTGCACAGGCTTCTCATTGTGGAGGCTTCTCTTGTCGTGGAGCACCAGCTGTAGGTGCGCGTGCTTCAGTAGCTGTAGCACGTGGGCTCAGCAGTTGTGGCTCGCGGGCTCTAGAGCGCAGTCTCAGTAGTTGTGGTGAACGGGCTTAATTGCTCCGCAGCATGTGGGATCTTCCTGGACCAGGGCTCAAACCTGTGTTCCCTGTGGCAGCAGATTCTTAACCACTGCACCACCAGGGAAGCCCCTAATGTAATTATTGACATGTGTGTACTTATTGCCATTTCGTTGTTTTTGTAGTTCTTCTCTGTTCCTTTCTTCTTTTGTTTCTTGTTCTCTTTCTTTCTGATTTGATGACTTTCTTCCATGTTATGTGTGTATTCCTTTCTCTTTATTTTTTGTGTATCTGTTATACGTTTTTGGTTTGTGGTTACCATGAGGTTCATATACAACAGTCTGTATATACAGCAGTCTGTTTAAACTGATGGTCATTTAAGTTTGAGTGCATTCTAAAAGCACTACATTTGCTGCCCCCGATATTTTATGTTTCTGACATATTTTGCATCTTTTTGTGTATTGCCTAACTAATTGTTTTATATATAGGTGCAGGTGCTTTTACTACTTTTGTCTTTTAACCTTCGTACTAGCTTTGTAGGTGACTGACCTTTACTATATGTTTGCCTTTACCAATGAGATTTTTTTCTTACATGATTTTCTTGTTTCTAGTTATGGCCTTCACTTTTCTGTTTAAAGAAGTCCCTTTAACATTTCTTAATAAGGCTTATTTAGCGGTGATGAACTCCTTTAGCTTTTACTTGTCTGGGAAACCCTTTATCTCTACTTCAATTCTGAACAATAACCTTGCCAGGTAGAGTATTCTTGTTTGTAAGCTTTCTTTCTTTTAGTACTTTAAATATCATGTCAGTCCCTTCTGGCCTGTAAAGTTTCTGCTGACAAATCGGCTGATAGTCTTATGTGGGAGTCCCTTGTTGCTTTTCTCTTGTTGCCTTAAAGATTCTCTCTTTGTCTTTAACTTTTGAGATTTTAATTATAATGTATCTTGGTATGGGTGTCTTGGGTTCATCTTATATAGGACTCTCTATGCTTTCTGCACTTGGATGTCTGTTTTGTTAGCCAGGTTAGGAAAGTTTTCAGTCATTTTTCTTCAAATAGGTTTTGAAGAAAACTTTTGCTCTCTCTTCTCCTTCTGAGACCCTTGTAATGTGAATGTTAGTACACATGATGTTGTCTCACAGGTCCCTTAAACTATCCTTATTATTTTTTAAATTAAATTAAATTTATTATTACTTTTTGGCCATACCATGTGGCATGGGGAACTTCCCTGACCAGGGATCAAACCTGGACCCCCTGCAGTGGAAGTGTGGAGTCTATACCACTGGTCTACCAGGGAAGTCCCAAACTATCCTCATTTTACAAATTATTATTAATATTTTTTGCTGTTTTGATTGGGTGACTTCCACTACCCTGTCTCAGACTGCTGATATATTCTTCTGCATCCCATAGTCTGCTGATTCCCTCTGGTGTATTTTTCATTTCTGTTATTCTATTCTTCAGTTCTGATTGGTTCTTTTCTGTGTTTTCTATCTTGTTACTGTTCTCACTGAGTTCATCTATTTTTCTCCAGAGTCCAGTGAACAACTTTAAGACTATTGATTTGAGCCCTTTATCTGGTTAATTGCTTATCTCTATTTTGTTTAATTTTTTTCTTTTGGTTTTGTCTTGTTTTCTTATTTGTCTCCTCATTTTGCCTAACTGTCTGTGTTTGTTTCTACATAATACGTGTATCAGCTACATCTCCCAGTCTTGAAAGACTGGTCTTATGTAGGTGTCCTGTGGGGCCCAGTGGCAACATCACCCCTGGTCACCAGAGCGAGGTGCTCCTGGTTATCCCCTGTATGCGCTGTGTATGTTCTCTTGTTGTGGTTGGGCTGCAAGTGCTGTGGGTGCACTGGTAGATGGAGCTGATCCCTGGTCTGGCTAGCTGAGTGGCTTGGCCGCAACTGCTGTTGACACCCTGGTGGGCAGGGCTAGTCCCCAGCCTGGCCATTCACGAGGCCTGGCTGCGACTGCTGTGGGCACATTAGTGCGCATGGATGGTCCCCTCTAGCAGGAGCCACTTTTGAGGGGCACTGGTGCTGGTTGGGGCCACCTGCCAGGTGGGGCAGGGTGGGAGTTGCTTTGGAGGGGATGGCTGAGGTTGGTGGGTTGGGTGGGGTGAGTTCTCAGAGGAATGCTGGGGATGGATGCCAGGTGTTAGGTAGGTTGATGGAGAATGACAGAAATGGTGCCTGCCAGAGCCAGGCCAGCTGCGTGGAAGGAGAGCAAAAACAAAAAGGGAGCCCACCAGCACTTCTATCCCTGGAGAAAGTTTCACCAGAAACCTGCCCCTCTGGCACATGCCCTAAAATTAGTCAATGAATCTCCCTCTTGTATGATTCAGATTCTTTCCAAGCTGCTATCTCTGTGCTGGGACTCAGAGTGAGTTTGTGCAAACTCTTCAAGAGTGGAGCCTTACTGGATAGCTACATGTAAAAGAATGGAATTAGAACACTCCCTAACACCACACGCACGCACACGCGCGCACACACACACACACACACACAGCTACATGTAAAAGAATGGAATTAGAACACTTCCTAACACCACACACACACACACACACACACACACACACACACACACAGCAACATGTAAAAGAATGGAATTAGAACACTTCCTAACACCACACACACACACACACACACACACACACACACACACACAGCAACATGTAAAAGAATGGAATTAGAACACTTCCTAACACCACACACACACACACACACACACACACACACACAAAGAGTGGAGCCTTAGGCTCTCCTGGACATAAGCCCAGCTGATTTTCAAAGCCAGACATTGCAGGGGCTCATCTTCCCTGAGCAGGCCTGTGGGCTGTGAAGCCCGACATGGGGCTGGGGCCCCTTGCTCCTCAGGGGAAACCTCCTTGGTTACGATATCCCTCCTGCTTGTGGGATTGCCACACCAGGGGTATGGGTTCTGCTGGACTGCATCTCTGCCTCTCCTACCTGTCTTGGTGTGGCCTTTTATTTATATCTATGGTTGTAGAAAATCTGTCCTGCTAGTCTTCAGGCTGTTCTCAGAGACAGCTGTTCCATATGAAGTAGTTTTAGTGGCTCTGTGGGAGGAAATAAGCTTAGGTTTTCTTTCTCTGCCATCTTGATCCAGACTCTCTCTGAAACACTTAGCTTTGAAAACCAATGAGGCTTGAGTCCTCTAGTGAAGTGAGAAAAGGCTCTTAAAGGGCTTGCATGCTTGGACTCACCTGCCCCAGGGCCAAGTACAGAAGCAGCCGCTATGGAGGTGCCCAGATTTTCTGTTAAGGAGGCTAATTTCCTTATCTTAAAGCCTTGGCCTAAGGGGCAAGCGTCTAATTTAACACACATCTGGGGGCCTGCTGGGCTCCTGTGAAAGGACAGACTAGCAGGCACCATGTTTACGCTCTCCCTCTGCGCCACGCTCCAGCCAGAGGGCACCAGTTTCCCACTCTCCCTCTGCCTTACAGAGCACCAGTATTTCTCAGAGGGAAGCTTTTACATAAGGCTGGTGCTCCAGTTTTTGTTGCTGCCACCCACGGGATGCCACTTGATTGCCTGGCTCTGGAGGCCAGCAGGGCCTGTGTTTCTGGGTTTCATGGGACCATAGCAATTGGAGACAGTTCTTAGCAGGCCACCACATCAGGGCACAGCACACATAGCAGACTGAAACACACTCCTTGTCTTTCAGTGAGAGGCCTATTTGCTTATCCAGGAACTTGGGCCTAAGGGGCAGGCTGCTGGTTTGGCACACGTCTAGAGGCCTGTGGAGGAGCTCTCAGGGAATGAAGGCTGATGGATGCAGTCTTTGAGCTCCCCTCTGCCATATTGTAGCTGGTCAGTATCTCCCAGGAAGGAGCTTATAAACTTGTCTGACTCCTTAGTTATTGTGGCTGCCTCCAGGGACATCTCTAGATCGTCTGGCTCTGGTGGCCACCAGGGCTTATACTCACGGGTTCCACAGGACTGTAACCAATGGAGAAAGAATTCTTAAAGAGCTACCAATCCCAGGGCACAGCAAGAGGCAACACGCCCAGGAGCCCAGTCTCTCTGTTAAAGAAGCCTATTAGCTTACCACCAAAGCTGCAGTCAGAGAGGTAGAATTCTTAATTAAACACAGATCTAAGGGTAATCCCTTCTAGAGACCTCAAAGTCCCTTCATACTCTCCCTCTGCTGCACTCCAGTGTGCCAGTATCTCCCGGAGGGGAGTTTTTATATATGTCTGGAGCCCTGGTTTTTGTGGCTGCCATCCAGGGGACACCTTCTGATCACCTGGCTCTGGTGGCCAGGGAGGCTTACATTCCCAGGTACCATGAGACTGTACGACTGGAGAGACAGTTCATAGTAAGCGACCATGCTCAGAGCACTACACAAACAACAGAGTGAAATATAACCCCACCTAGTCTTTCTGTGAAAGAGGCCTAGTGTGTGTGCTGGGTCACTGGCCTTAGTCACAGGCCTCAGGTTTGGCTCACATCTAGGGCCCTATGGAGGTGCTTTCAGGGAACACAGGCTGATGGATGCCATCTCTGCACTCTTACTTTGCCTTGCATCAGCCTGCTGGTATCTCCCAGAAAGGAGTTTATATAGTCATCTGGCACCCCTGATGTTTTTCGATTGCTGCCCAGGAATACCTCCCAATTACTTAGTTCTGATGGCCAGTGGGGCTTATACTTGTGGTTCCACAGGACTGTATATATTTGCATAATTTAAGAGCTGCTGATGAGAGACTGGCTTGTAATCAGCCTGAATCTAGGTGCTGACTGAGATCCTTCCTTTTGGGACACTGACCAGTCTTTGCATACCCTCAACTACAGGGAACCATCAAACTTAAAATAGGATGCTTGGATAAGTACAGAGATTTGACAGACAACCACAGGCTAGGGCAGGGTTGAACCATAAGGTTCATCTCCTATGTGAGGCCACTACTTCAAGACTGGGAGAGGTGTTTGTTTTATCAATGCACAGAAACCAGCACAGAGAGTCAAGCAAAATGAAGAAAGAGAGGAATATGTTCCAAACTAAAGAAAAAGAAAAAAAAAATCTCAGAAAAAAAAATCTCAGAAAAAAAATCCTTAATGAAATGGAGATAATTGGCTTGCCTGATAAAGAGTTCAAAATAAGGGTCATAAAAACGCTCACCAAACTCAGAAGAAAAGAAGAATGAATACAGTGAGAACTTCAACGAAGACAGAAAGTATAAGAAAGTACTTAATAGAAGTCACAGAACTGAAGAATACAATAACTGAACTGAAATACACTAGAGGGGTTCAACAGCAGACTAGATGAAGCAAAGAAAAGATCAGTGAACTCAAAGACAGGGTAGTGGAACTCACACAATCAGAGGAGCAAAAACAAAACAAAAATATTGAAAGAAAGTGAAGACTGCTTAAAAGACTTATGGGACAGCAAACAGACCAACATTCCCATTACAGGGGTCTGAAAAGGAGAAGAGAAAGGAGCAGTAAACTTAATTGAAGAAATAATGGCTGAAAATATCCCTAACATGAGGAAAGAAACAGACATCTGGATCCAGGGAGCCCAGAGAGTTCCAAAAGAGAGTAGCCCAAAGAGATCCACAGGAACACATATTATAGTTAAAGTGTCAAAAGTTAAAGACAAGGAGAGAATCTTAAAAGCAGCAAGAGGAAAACAACTAGCTACATACAAGGAAACCCCTATAAGTTGACTTTTCAGCAGAAAAATTGTAGACTGGAAGGGAGCAGGATGGTATATTCAAAGTACTAAAAGAAAAAACTTCTAGCCAGGAGTACTCTACCTGGCAACATTTTCATCAAGAATTATAGAAGAGATAAAGAGTTTTCCAGACAAGCAAAGCTTAGGGAGTTTATCACCACTAAACTTGCCTTACAAGAAATAAAAGAAAGGTACTTTTTTTTGAATTGAAGAAAAGAAAACAGTGCTGGACTTCCCTGGTGGCACAGTGGATAAGAATCTGCCTGTCAATGCAGGTAACATGGGTTCTATCCCTGGTCCGGGAAGATCCCACATGCCGTGGAGCAACTAAGCCGTGCACCACAACTAATGAGCCTGCGCTCTAGAGCCCATGAGCCACAACTACTGAGCCTGTGTGCCACAACTACTGAAGCCCATGTGCCTAGAGCCCATGCTCTGCAACAAGAGAAGCCACCACAAGGAGAAGCCCGTGCACCACAACGAAGAGTAGCCCCTGCTCACCACAACTAGAGAAAGCCCACGCACAGCAACGAAGACCCAACACAGCCAAAAATTAAAAAAAATAAAAAAATTAAAAAAATGGTACTAATTAGTAATAAGAAAACATATGAAAGTATAAATCTCACTGGTAGTGGCCAATATATAGTAAAGATGGTGAATTAATCACTTATAAAGCTAGTATGAAAGCTAAAAGATGAAAGTAGTAAAACTATATAATAATTGGTTAAGATATATACAAGATAAAAGATGTAAAATGTGACATCAAAAGCAAAACATGGCAGGAGACAGCAAAAATGTAGAGCTTTAGAATGCATTCAAGCTTAAGTTCCTATCAAGTTAAAATTTACTCAGTATAATTTGTTATATGTAAGCCTCATGGTACTCACAAAGCAATAACCCATAAAAGATAGACCAAAGATAAACAGAAAGGAATCTAAGCATACCATGAAAGAAAGTCATCACACCATAAAGAGAACATGAGAAGAATAAACAGAACTACAGCAACAATCAGAAAACAGTTAAAAAATGGCAATAAGTACATACCTATCAACAATTTAAATGTAAATGGACTAAATTCTCCAATCAAAAGAGATTGGGGAGTGGATAAGAAAACAAGACCTATCTATATGTTGCATACAAAAAACTCACTGACTGTAAAGACACGCCCAGACTAAAAGTCATGGGATGGAAAAAGATTTCATGGAAACAAAAGGAAAGCTGGGTTAGTTATACTTGTGTCAGACAAAAGACTTTATAATAAAGACTGTAATAAGAGAGAAAGAAGAGCATTACAGAATGATATAGAGATCAATACAACAGGAGGACACATCATTTGTAAATATTTATGCACATAAATATATAAAGCAAATATTACCAGACTTAAGTGTACAAATAAGCAGCAATACAATAATAGTAAGATACTTAGATACCACACTTTCATCAATGAATAGATCATCCAGACAGAAAATCATCAATAAGGAAACATCAGCCTTAAATGACATGTTAGATCAGATGAACTTAACAGATACATACAAAACATTCTATCCAAAAGCAACAAAATACACATTCTTCACAAGTGCATGAGAAACTTTCCCCAAGGTAGATCATACGTTAGGCTATGAAACAAGTCAGTATACTTAAGAAAGTTGAAATCATATCAAGCATCTCTTCTGAGCACAACTGTATGAAACTATAAATTGATTACAAGAAGAAAACTGGAAAATTCTCAAATATGTAGTGATTAAACAACATGCTACTGAACAACTAATGTGTCAAAGAAGAAATAAAAGAAAGTAAAAAAATACCTTGAGACAAATCAAGATGGAAATACAACATACCAAAACTTAGAGGATACAGTGAAAACTGTTCTAAGGGGAAAATTCATAGCAATAAATGTCTATATCAAAACCCAAGAAAAACCTCAAATAAACAACTTTACTCCACCAGCAATGAGAGAAAGCAGAACAAATGAAACCCAAAAGTAGTAGAAGGAAGGAAACAACAAAGGTCAGAGCAGAAATAAATGAAAAAGAGACTAAAAAGACAATGAAAAGTCAATGAAACTAAGAACTGGTTCTTTGAAAAGATGAACAAAATTGACAAACCTGTAGCTATATTCCCAGACAGGAGAGAGAGAGAGGGAGACAGAACTCAAAATCAGAAGTGACAGAAAAAACAGTAATAGTAATACTACAGAAACATGAAGGATTGTAGGAGATTACTATGAACAATTATACACCAACAAACTTGACAACCTAGAAAAAAATGGATAAATTCCTAGAAACATACAACCTACCAAGACTTGAATTATGAAAAAAAGAAAATCTGAACTAATTACTAGTAAGGAGATTGAATCAGTAATGAAAAACCTCCCAACAAACAAAAGCTTAGGACCAGACAGGTTTACTGGTGAATTCTATCAAGCATCTGAAAAGAATTAATACTAATCCTTTTCAAATGCTTCTAAAAAATAGGAGAGGAAGAAACACCCAAACTAATTTTGAGGTCAGCATTACCCCCAAATAACAAAACCAGACAAGGATACCACAAGAAAAGAAAATTGCAGGCCAATATTCCTGATGACTATAGATGAAAAAATCCTCAACAAAATATTAGCAAACTGAATTCAACAATAAAGTGAAAGGACCACAAACCAAGATCAGGTGGGATTTATTCCAGGGATGCAAGAATGGTTCAACATCTGCAAATCAATCTACATGATACACCAAATTAACAAAAGGAAGGGTAAAAAACATATGATCATTTGAATAGATATGGAAAAATCATTTGACAAAATCCAACATCCATTTGTTATAAAAACTCTCAACAAAGTGGGTATAGAGGGAACATACCTCAACATAATAAGGGCCATATATAACAAGTCTACAGCTAACATCATACTCAATGGTGAAAAGCTGAAAGCTTTTCCTCTAAGACCAAGAACAAGAAAAGGGTACCCACTCTTGCTACTTTTATTCAATGTAGCACTGGAAGTCCTAGCCAGAGCAATTAGACAAGAGGAAGAAATAAAAGCCATCCAAATTTGAAATGAAGTAAAACTGTCACTATGTACAGATGATATAATATTATATATATTTATATATATAGAAAACCCTAAAGAATCCACCAAAGAACTGTAAGAAAACTAATAAATAAACTCAGTAAAAATGCAAGATACAAAATCAATATACAAAAATCTGTTGCATTTCTGTACAGCAACAGTGAACTAACAGAAAGAGAAATTAACAACCCCATTTACAACTGCATCAAGAATGAAATAAAATACTTGGGAATAAATTTAAACAAAGAGGTGAAAGATCTGTGCACTGAAAACCACAGGACATTGATGAATGAAATTGAAGATACATATAAATGGAGATATTTCATTCTCATGGACTGGAATAATTGATGTTGTTAAAATGTCCATACTACCCAAAGCAATCTACAGATTAAATGAAATCCCTATCAAAATTCCAATGGCATTTTCCACATAAATAAAACAAATAATCCTAAAATTTGTATGGAATTATAGAAGATCCCAAATAGTCAAAGCAAACTTGAGCAAGAAGAACAAAACTGGAGCATCACACTACCTCATTTCAAAATATACTATGAAACGGTAATAATCAAAACAGTATGATTGTCATAAAAACAGACAGATCAGTGGAACAGAATAGGGCCCAGAAATAAACCCACACATATATGGTCAATTGATTTATAACAAAGGAACCAAGAATATACAATGGGGAAAGGACAGTCTCTTCAATAAAGGGTGTTGTGAAGAATGGACAGCTTCATGCAAAAAAATGAAACTGGACCACTGTCTTACATCACACACAAAAACCAACTCAAAATGGGTTAAAGACTTGAATGTAAGACCTGCAATTGTAAAACTTCTAGCTTCTAGGCTGTGAGCTCCTTGACATTGGTCTTGGCAATGAATTTTTTTGGCTCTGACACCAAAAGCAAACCAACAAAATAAACAAGTAAGCTACATCAAACTAAAAAGTTTCTGCACAGCAAAGGAAACCATCAACAAAATAAAAAGGCAACATACCGAATAAGAGAAAATATTTGCAAATTATATAGCTGATAAGGGGTTAATATTAAAAATATATAAAGAACTCATAAAACTCAACAGCAAGAAAACAAACTGAAAAAATGGCAGAGGATCTTAATAGACATTTTCCCAAGAAGACATACAAATGGCCAACAGGTACATGAAAAGATGCTGAACATCACTATCAGGGAAATGAAAATCAAAACCACAGTGAGACACCTCACACCTGTCAGAGTGACTGTTATCAAAAAGACAAGAAATAACAAATGTTGGCAAGGATGTGAAGAAAAGGGAACTCTTGTGTGCTGTGAAATGTAAATTAGTGCAGCACTATGGAACACAGCAGGGAGCTCCTTAAAAAAATTGCCAATAGAACTACCATATGATCTAGCAGTTCCACTTCTGGGTATTTATCAAAAGAAAAAGCAACATCTCAAAAAGATGTATACACCCCCATGTTCACTGTGCATTAATTATAATAGCCAAGATATGGAAACAACCTAAATTTCCATCAATGGATGAATAGGTAAAGAAAATGTGGTATATATACACAATGGGATATTAGTTATAAAAAAGAATGAAACCTTGCCATTTGTGACAACATGGATGGACCCTGAGGGCATTATGTAGGTAAGTCAGAGAAAGGCAAATCCTGTATGATCTCACTTACACATGGAATTTAAAAACTACCACCACCACCACCAAACCCCCAAACTGAGAGATCACAGATACAGAGAACAGATGGGTATTTGCCGGAGTAGGGTAGGGGGTGGGTGAAATGGGTTAAGGGGGTCAAATACTACAAACTTCCAATTATAAAATAAATAAGTCCTGGGATGTAATGTATGGCGTGGTAATTATAGTTTATAATACTGTACTGCGTATTTGAAAGTTACTAAGAGAGTCGATCTTAGAAGTTCTCATCACAAGAAAAAAAGTGTAACCATGTATGGTGACAGATGTTAAGCAGACTTATTGCGGCGATCATTTTGCAATACATATGAACAGCAAATCATGAAGTACACCTGAAACTAATATAATGTTAGTATAATGTTATATGTCAGTTATACCTAAAAAAGGGGAGAAAAGAGGTAGAAAAGGAAAAAGAAAGAGAAGACACAAGTTGCAACTGTAGTAATTTGAGAAAAGGCCAGTCTTTTTTCTTTGGGGGAGGTGGGCAAAGTGACTATTTTATTTATTTATCTATCTATTTATTTAAATGGAAGTATACTTGATTTACAATATTGTGTTTAAAGTGATTCAGATATATTTTTTCAGATTATTTTCCTTTACAGGTTATTACAAATAACCTGTGAGTCTATTTCTATGTCTGTGAGTCTGTTTCTCTTTTGTATACAGATTCATTTGTATTATTTTTTAGGTTCCACATATACAATATTTGTGTTTTTCTGTCTGACTTCACTTTTAGTATGATAATCTCTAGGTCCATCCATGTTGCTGCAAATGGCAATATTTCGTTCTTTCTTTATGGCTAAATCATATACATATATATATGTATGTCACATCTCCTTAAACTGTCTGTTGATGGGCACTTGGGTTGTTTCCATGTCTTGGCTAGTATAAACAATGCTGCTATGAATATTAAGGTGCATGTATCTTTTTGAATTAGAGTTTTCATCGTTTCTGGATATATGCCAAGGAGTGGGATTGCTGGATCATATCACACGGTAGCTCTATTTTCAGTTTTTTAAGGAACCTCCAGACTGTTCTCTGTAGTGGCTGTACCAGTTTACATTCCCACCAACAGTGCGAGTGTTGGAGGGTTCCTTTTTCTCCACACCCTCTCCAGCATTTATTTTTGCAGACTTTTTGATGATAGCCATTCTGACCAGAGTGACGTGATACCTCACTGGAATTTTGATTTGCATTTCTCTAATAATTATGACGTTGAGCATCTTTTCATGTGCTTGCTGGCCATCTGTATGTCTTCTTTGGAGAAATGTCTATTTAGGTCTTCTGCCCATTTTTGATTGGGTTTATTTATTTTTTTAATATTGAGCTGTATGAACTGTTTGTATATTTTGGAAATTAATCCCTTGTTGGTTGCATCGTTTGCAAATATTTTCTCCCATTCTGTAGGTTGTCTTTTTGTTTTGTTTATGGTTTCCTTTGCTGTGCAAAAGCTTCTAAGTTTAATTAGGTCCCATTTGTTTATTGTTTTTATTTCCATGACTCTAGCAGATGGATCCAAAAAGATATTGCTGCTATTTCTGTCAAACAGAGTTCTGCCCATGTTTTCCTCTGAGTTTTATGGTATATGGTCTTACATTTAGGTCTTTAATCCATTTTGAGTTTATTTTTGTTTATGGTGTTAGAGAATGTTCTAATTTCATTCTTTTACATGTAGCTGTCTAGTTTTCCCAGCACCACTTATTGAAGAGACTTTCTTTTCTCCATTGTATATTTTTGCCTCCTTTGTCATAGATTGATCATAGATGTGTGGGTTTATTTCTGGATCTACCCTTTTTTTCACTGGGTTGTTTTTTTGATTTTGAGTTGTATGAGCTGTTTGTAAAATATATTTTGGAAATTAACCCCATGTTAGTCCCATCTTTTCAAATATTTTCTCCCATTCCATAAGTTTTTTCATTTTGCTAATGGTTTCTTTTGCTGTGCAAAAGCTTTTAAGTTTGATTAAGTCCCATTTGATTATTTTTGCTTTTCTTTCTTTTGCCTTGGGAGACTATCTAAGAAAATATTGCTACGATTTATGTCAGAGAATATTTTGCTTAAGTTAAGGGGCTAGTCTTTGAAGCCTGTACTTTTAAGGGCTTGCAGTTAGAAACAAAAATTATCTTAATAATTTACTGTGGTTAAAAAGACCATTACATTTGGTTCTAAATCAGTCATCATTTGAGAAAGGAGAGTTTCTTTAGAGCCCAGAAAATGTCACATGCCACTAGCATATTTCCATTTTTGCTCAGAAATAAAACAGTATTCAGTAAATGAAAGAAAAAAAAAGACACTGATTTCATTTCCTTTGGATATATACCTAGAAGTAGATTTGCTTGATCATAAGTTAGTTTTATTTTTAATTTTTTGAGGAGCCCTCCATACTCTTTACTATAATGGCTGTACCAATTTACATTCCCATCAACAGTGTACCAGGGATCTCTTTTCTCTACATCCTCATTTGTTACCTTTTGTCTTCTTGATAAAAGCCATTCTAACAGGTCTGAGGTGAAATCTTGTTGTGGTTCTGATTTGTATTTCCCTGATGATTAGTGATATTCAGCATCTTTTCATTTATCTGTTGGCCATTTGTATGTCTCCTTTTGAGAAATTCTATTCAGGTCCTTTGTCTATTTTTATTCTTTCTTGCTTGCTTCCTTCCTCCCTCCCTCCCTCCCTCCCTTCCTTTCTTTCTTTCTTTCTATTATTTTGGCTGTGCCGGGTCTTAGTTGTGGCATGCAGGATCTTTAGTTGCAGCATGCAGACTTCTTAGTTGTGGCATGTGGACTTCTTAGTTGCATTTGCAGGCTTCTTAGTTGTGGCAGGCATGTGGGATCTAGTTCCCCAACCAGGGATTGAACCTGGACCCCCTGCATTGGGGGCATGGAATCTTACCCACTGGACTACCAGGGAAGTCCCCTCTTTGTCTATTTTTAAAATTAGTTGTTTTCTTGGTATTGTGTTGTTAGAGTTCCTTATAATATTTTCAATATCAGATGTATGGTTTGCAAATACTTTCTCCCATTCCATAGGTTCTCTCTTCACTCTGTTGTTTCCTACTAGGAGCTTTTTAGTTTGATTCAATTCTATTTGTCTATTTTTGTTTTTGTTGCATGTGCTTTTGGGATATATTCCCCCACCCCCACAAATCAATGTCAAGAAGCTTGTTCCCTATGTTTTCTTCTAGTAGTTTTATAGCTTCAGGTCTTACATTTAAGTCTTCAATCCATTTTGAGTTGATTTTTTATATGGAGTGAGAAAATGGTCCCATTTCATTCTTCTGCATATGGATAACCAGTTTTTCCAACACCTTTTATTATTTTCTTCCAACACCCTTTATTGAAGAGACTGTCCTTTCCTCATGTGTGTTCTTGGCACCTTTGAAAAAGATCAATTGACCAGGGACTTCACTGGTGATGCAGTGGTTAAGAATCTGCCCGCCAATGCAGCGGACATGGGTTCGAGCCCTGGTCCGGGAATATCTCACATGCTGTGGAGCAACTAAGCCCATGCGCCATAACTACTGAGCCTGTGCTCTAGAGCCTGCATGCCACAACTACTGAGCCCGCATGCCACAACTACTGAAGCCCGCATGCCTAGAGCCTGTGTTCCACAACAAAAGAAGCCACCACAATGAGAAGCCTGCACACCACAACAAAGAGTAGCCCCTGCATGCAACAACAAAGACCCACACAGCCAAAAGAAAAAGATCAGTTGACCATAAATGTATAGATTTATTTCTGGGTTCTCTACTCTGTTCCATTAGTATATATGTCTGTTTTTATGCCAGTACTATGCTGTTTTATAATAGCTTTGTAGTATATTTTGAAATCAGGTAGTGTGATGCCTCCAGCTTTGTTTTTGTTCATTAACATTGCTTCATGTTCTTTTCTAGTACTGTATGAATTTTAGAATTGTTCTTCTATTTTTGTAAAAATGTCATTGGAATTTTGATAGTTATTGCACTGACTCTGTAGATCACTTTGAGTAGCATGGATATTTTAACAATATTCTTCCAACTCATGAAGATGGGGTATCTTTCCATTTTTCTGTCCTCTTCATATTCTTTCATTAAGATTTTATATATTTCAGTGTTGTTAGTGTATAGGAATGCAACTAATTTTCGTAGGTTCATTTTGTATCCTGCAACTTTCTGAAATTCATTTATTTTTTCTAACAGTTTTTTGTGGTCTTTAAGGGTTTTCTGTATATAATATTATGCCATTTGCAAAGAAAAAAATTTACTTCTTCCTCTCTGGTTTGGATACTTCTTCTTTACTTTTCTTGCCTAATTATTCTGGCTAAGACTTCCACTTGAATAAAAGTGGCAAGAGTGGGGCATCCTTGTCTTGTTCCTGATCTTAGAGGAAAAGCTTTCACCTTTTTACCATTGAGTATTATGTTAGCTGTGGACTTGTCATACATAGCCTTTATTATATTGAGGTACATTCCTTCTACACCTAACTTGATAAGAGTTTTTTTTTTTTAAATCATAAAAGGGTGTTCAATTTTGTCAAATGCTTTTCTGTATCTATTGAGTTGATCGTATAGCTTTTGTCCTTTATTCTCTTAATGTGGTATATGACATTTATAGATTTGCATGTCAAACCATCCTTGCATCCTAGACATAAACCCCACTTGATCATGGTGTATGATCATTTTAATGTGTTGTTGAATTCAGTTTGCCAGTATTTTGTTGAGGATTTCTGTATCTATGTTTATCAGAGATCTTGGCTTATAATTTTCTTCTCTTATAGTGTCCTTATCTGACTTTGGTACAAGAGTAATGCTGGTCTCATAAAATGAATTTGGGAGTATTCCCTCCTCTTCACTTTTTGGGAAGAGTTTGAGAATAATTTGAGTTCATTCTTTCACTGGTAGAATTCAACTGTGAAATCATTAGGTCTCAGACTTTTCTTTTTTGGGAGGTTTCTGATTACTGATTCTATCTCCTTACTTGTTAGTGGTCTATTCAGGTTTCCTGTTCAGTCTTGGTAGGTTGTATGTTTCTAGGAATTGATCCATTCTTCTAGGTTATCCAATTTGTTGGCATATACGTACTTACAGTAGTCTTACATGATCTTTTGTGTTTCTGTATCAGTTGTAATGCTTCCTCTTCAATTATAATTTTGAGTCTTCTCTTTTTCTTAGTCCAGCTAAATATTTGTCAATTTTGTTTATCTTTTTAAAAAGACATCTCTTAGTTTCACTGATCTTTTCTAGTCTCTATTTCATTTATTTCTGCTCTGATCTTTATCACTTCCTTCCTTCTGCTAACTTCAGGTTTAGTCTGCTTTTTTACTTTCTTGAGGTGTAAAGTTAGGTTATTTGAGATCTTTCTTTTTTTATTAATGTAGGCATTTATTGCTATAAACTTCCTTCTTAGAACTGATTTTCCTTCATTGTATATTTTTCAGGAGTGTTTTTTACTTCCCACACATTTGTGAATTTTCCTTCTGTTATTGATTTCTAGTTTCACACCACTGTGGTCAGAAAAGATACTTGATATAACTCAATCTTTTAAAATTTAGTAAGACTTTTTTGTAGCCTAAAATATGATCTTAGGGAAAGTTCCATGTGCACTTGAAAATAATGTGTATCCTGTTGCTATTGGATGGAATGATCTGAATGATCTGTATAGGTCTGTTAGTTCCACTTGGTCTACATGTTGTTTATGGCCAGTATTTCCTTTATTGACTTTCTGTCTGTATGATCTATGCATTGATGAAAGTGCGGTAGTAAAGAAACTTACTGTTATTGTAGTACTGTTTATTTCTCCATTTAAGTCTGATAACATTTGCTTTATATATTTAGGTGCTCTTACATGTTGGGGTGTAGAAATACTTACAACTGCTATATTCTCTGTTGGATTGATCTCTGTATCATTCTGCAGTGTCCTTCTTTCTCTTTTATTAGTCTTTATTTTAAAGTCTTTTGTCTGACATAAGGATAGCTAACCCAGCTTTCTTTTTGTTTCCATTTGCATGGAATATCTTTTTCCATCCCTTCACTTTTAGGCTTTGTGTGTCCTTAAAGCTAAAATGAGTCTCCTGTAGGCAGCATACTGTACAATCTTGTTTGTAGTCATTTAGCCACTCTGTGTCTTTTGGTTGGTGATTTTGATCCATTTACATTTAAAGTAATTATTTATAGGTAAGGACTTACTATTGCCATTTTGTTAATTTGTGTCTGACTGTTTTGGTTATTTTTGGTTATCATGAGGCTTATATGAAACATCTTATAGTTATAAAAGTATTTGAAGTTGACAACAGCTTAAATTTGACTGCATACAAAATCTGTTATGTTTTAACTTTTCCTCCTGTCACATTTTATGTTGTTGATGTCACAATTTATAACTCATGGATTGTGTATTCACTATAAAATTATTGTAATTACAGTTAAATTATTTTGCCTTTTAACTTTTATAGCAGAGTTAAAAGTGATTTATGCATCATCCTTATAGTATTAAAATATTCTGAACTTGACTATATTCTTACTTTTACAGTGGGTTTTATAATTCCTATGTTTTTATGTTAGTTGGCATCCTTTAAGGAAAGGTTGAAGAACTCTCTTTAGCATTTCTTGTAAGGCAGGTCTAGTGATGATAAAGTTTTTATCTCTCCTTTATTTCTGAACTATAGCCTTGCCAAGCACAGCATTTTTGGTTGACAGTTTTTTCTTTCAGCAGTTTGAATATATCATGCCACTCTTTCCTGGTCTGCAAAGTTTATGCTAAGAAATACAGTGCTGGTCTTGTAAGAGTTCCCTTGTATGTGATGAGTTGGTTTTCTCCTGCTGATTTCAAAATTGTTTTTGACTTGAGAATTTGATTGTAATGTGCTATGGTGAAGATCTCTTAATATTTTTATCTATTTGAGGTTCCTTGGGCTACATGGATCTGGACGTTCATTTTCTTCTCCAGATTAGGGAAGTTTTCTGTCATTCTTTCTTTCAATAAGTTTTCTGCCCTTTTCTCTTTCTTTGTTCCCTCTGGGACTCCCATAATGTATATATTGTTTATTTTCATGGTCTTCTGTAAGTCTTGGAGGCTTTTCATTATTTTTTCTCTGACTGGGTAATTTTAATTGACCTGTTTTCATGCTCACTGATTCTTTCTTTTGTTTAATTGCTCTGTTGTTGAAGCTTTCTATAGAATTTTGCAGTGCAGTAATTTTGTTCTTTTGTTTTAGAATTTCTGTTTGGTTCATTTTTATGATTTCTCTTTGTTGAACTTCTCATTTTCTTCATGTATTGTTTCCCTGATTTTGCTTAGTTGTCTGTGTTCTTTTGTAGCTCACTGAGATCCTTTAAGATGATTATTTTGAATTCTTTGTCAGGCAATTCACAGATCTCAATTTCTTTAGGGTAAGTTATTAGTGTTTTATTTTGTTCCTTTGATTGTGTCATGCTTCCCTGATTATTTGTGATTCTTGTCACATTGCATTGGTGTTTCTGCCTCTGAAGAAGTAGGCATTTATTTCAGTCTTTACAGATTGGCTTTGGCAGGGAAATCCTTTCAACAGTCTCCTTATTCAGAGATTTTGGACAGGTTGTCTAGTGGGGGGTCTGTGAGCAGGTTTACTGCTGGAGTACTTGGGTAGGCTGCTCAGGTACCTGGGTCAGCAGGTGAGTGGGGCCTGTGCCTGGGTCCATGGGCACTGATGGTAAGAGGTGGGTCTTGAGCCTGATCCTGTAGGGACTGGCCTAGTGCTGGGATGGGCCTGTGGTACCTAAAACCTGAATCTGCAAGGGTGAGTTTGGATCCTGGGTCTCTGGGGGTTGGCCAATTTTGAGGTCTACGGGGGTTTGTTGGAACCTGGGTTTCCAGGGTTGGTTTGGCATTGGGATGAGTCTGAGGCCACAGGGGCTGGCTTGGTGCTGGGTGAGTCTGGAGGATGGGTCGGCAATATCCTACCTGGAGTCTGGGGTTGCAAGGGCTGGCCTGGTGCTGGGGTAAGCCTGGAACTCGAATACAGGGTTGAGTCTGAAGCCTGGGGACACAGGGGCTGAATTGGTGCTGAGGTGGGCCCAAAGGTTGGGTCTTTTGGTGCTGCCCTGGAATCCTTAGCTCTTGTGAAGGTATTTTTGTTCATGGACAGTTCAATTGGTATTTCTGTTAGGGGATGAGCAATGGAAACTTATAACTCACCATCTTGCTGCCATCACTCTCTTATGGCTGAATTTTAAAAGTACCATGTAAATCTTATATTTCAATTTCTAGTTATGTTGGACTTTTTAGATTGGCTTTCTAATTTTCATATCTTGTCTCTATATTATATTACTTCAATTTTGGGGTTCTTTTTGGGAGGTCTACCTAGCTTTATCTTCTGAACATTATTTTTTCCTGCTATCATAATTTTGATTTTCCAGAGTTCTTTTTTTGGTTCCACGCTGTTTCTTTTATAAAAAGTACCATTCTGTTCATTTTTTATGAATTTCATTTTTTCTCTTATCTTGAGGCTACTAGTAACAGTGTATTTGTTGTTTTTGCTGAAGGTTTCTTCTCCCTGAATTCTGTTTCATCCAAGTTACTTTCCTCCCACTTCTATCTGTTTGGTCTCTATCTTTTATGTAAGAAGCTTTACTTAGGTATTTACTGATCCTTTGTTCTCTGCTCATATTTAAGAGTAGATGCTAAAAAGCTGACTGGAAGTTCTGGCTTATGGGTTTGTTGACTCTGAGCTTTGCTGTAAAATGATCTGCCTGGGTTCCTTCCTTGGGGCTGAGCCAATGTCAGATTTTCAGGTCTTTATTCGTGGGCTGGCCAGATTCTCCAGAAAAGCATCTTTTTGTCTCCTGCCTAGAGGTTAAGGACAGGTTGCCAAGATTCTGAAAGTTGAGTAAGGAATGAAGACTGGGCATCTTATCTTTCAGTAAGCATACACTCATTTCATCTGTTTTCAATATGGTAGCCCTACCTTCAAGTGTGCTCAGTGCTCCCCAGTCCAGAGGCCCTCTATTTTATACTCTTGAGGGAATAAAGCACCAGTCTCCTGCCTGGGTAGAGGAGATGATCTGGAGATCAGCTGTTTCCTTAAAGAAACTTTCTATAAACTCTCCTCATTTTTGGTTCTATCTTTATCCCACCCCTACTTCCAATGTTCCCGGTACCCCAAAGTCCTGAATGTTTGGAGGTTTTTGCGATATATCCAGTTGCTTCTTTGTCTTTTCCTATGGTGGCTTAGGTTTCAGGTAGTGTGCTAAATTTTTTTACTTTCTGGTTTCCAAATCCTTATTTTTTTCTCCTTTTTTCCTTTGTTATTATGGATTTATTCCTTAAAAGAATCTCTGTACTGTCATTTTAGTGGAATTTCAAGAGGGACTAAAAGTACTATATGTGGGTAAGTTGCTATCTTCATTTAGAAGCTTACCCACACTCTACTATGGCCACTTTATCATTTAGCAATGTCACTTACAGTAGCAAGTATAGCCATGTCACTAATTCATCATAGAATATGAAGCTAATAGCATTAATTGGTAACAGGGAACAATATTTTTCTATAAAGAGCCACTGATTCACGGTAATTTAAAACTTCTCAAGAGAAGGTTCTAAGAGACTCTTGGTTAAATTACCATTTGTAGGCCTTAAGCTATACTGAGAAACTCTATACACTTAATGGTTTTAAAAAATCTCTTTTGAGGAGAAAAAGGTGAAAATAAGTTATGACTATTAATTGTTTTCAAGTAAGCCACACTAAGATCTGTAATGCACCTGTATTCCAAAAGATAAAGTTTACATTACTGCAACAAATTAAACTGTAATACTTGCAAAATTCTTTTGAGAAATCTATTTTTAAAATTGTACCAGCTTGATGTTTAACATTACCATCAAAGAACAGAGGAGACATTCACTGGAGCCAATGAACATGAGGTAATAGAGTTTGGCTGTCATATCACATCTACTCTCAGGGTTTTAATATTGTCCCACTTTGAAACATGATTTCATGATTTGTGAAAAACCTTGAGGAGACAGACCTGATATCTTGATTGTGAGAAAAACCTTGAGGACACAGACTTCATGAGCAGAGGGCAACAATAAATGTGGTAATATGTGGCTCTTTTGCCACTGTTTCATTACTTTTTAAGTAATAATGTTTTGAATAGTACAGAAAGAAGCAGTAGACTGTCCTGTGGTCTTTAAGGCCTCTTGGTGTCTTGAAATTCCTTCTTACGTATCTTAGGATAATAGAAATTAGGACAATAGGAAGGAAGTACCTCTTGATTTTGGCAATTATCTAATAGGACTTTAGTGAAAGGCAACTTACTTTACTAAGAAATATAAAGTCAGTTGCATTTTCAATTAAGAACTAAGATAAAAGAGTCTATAAAACAAATAAAGCTAAAGCATATACTTCAGTTCTTTGTAATAGCTCATAAAAGAGAATCAAAGCTAGAACACAAAGAAAGAGACAAATAAACTGCCTCAATATTTGCCAAAGTCACATAAGAGCTGCCTTTAAATATAATGTTTCAAAGAATATCGTGTGGTAGATGAATCTGATGTAATTCTGTGAGTATTAGCATAAAAAGGATCAATGCACAAAGAAGAGAAAATGTTTTAAGGCTCAGAGCTGGCAAAATAAAATAATATACCTCAGTAGATAGCTATTTGTCCCCGGAAGTTTAGAAGCAGGGGCTACTGGATGGTTAAATACGACATGTTCAGAGGAAATTTTCTTATTGAAAATAATACATACTCTCTAAAGTTTTTTCCAATGCAGATTTAATTTTTTTTCTTTCCTCTGTTCTTTTTAACAAAGGTAATATTTTCTTAGGTCTAGAAGTAATGACTATTCATTGCAAGAAAACTGGAAAACAGAAAAGCACACAAAAGGAGTAACTACCCAGAGAGAACCAGTGTTAAAATTTTGCTATATTTGCCACCAATTTTTGGTTTTAAAGCATAATTATATTCATTAAAGATTGTATTTGTACAATTATAGAATAAACAAGATTACCTTTTGGCCTTGTTCTCAGGCTGAATGAAATTAACTTCTAGACCAGAAATGTCTTATCCCTGATATAAACTCCTATAAGCTATTGCAGAAACAAGTTACGGGGAACTTCGTTATTACTTAGGGATTAACTAAATGTATATTCCTTTGCATATTCAGTATACATATTTTAGCACCTACTACCTTCAAGGGCACTGGCCTAGTGTCCTCAGACATAAAGATGAATGAGATAGTTGCTGGAGAGGACACCTAGTCAGAAGACCAAGGCAGAAGCAGAACGTGATAAATAGCCAGACCAGAGGGGTGGTTAAAGGACATACCAAAAGAGGGTTGGTTGCAAAAGCCTGTCCACAAAAAATAATCTATCCAAAGACACTTTCCATATCTAACCCTGACAGGACCAGGCACAGGAAAGACTCAAGATCACAATTTTTTACGTAGTATTTTACACAGCACTTATCACACTTCAGTGAGTATATTACTTCTTTCATGAAATACATTTTTTTCTACCCATGTCATTCGTAAGCCACAAATCTGATTTCTACTATGTTTTAAATAAGTGATTTTGATGTATACATATTTTCGTCATTACTTTACAACAGTGAGATTTAACTGTCTTCTGATCACATTCTGCTTTTGTAAGATAATGTGAAGCACTGAGAACAAATACTCTGGGTGCCTAGTAAGTGCCAGTAGAAGCCAAGGAGACAAATTAGGCCAATGCCTAATTTTGAGTCTCTTAAGCAATAAGGAATTTCAGGACACCAAGAGAATGCTCTTTTAGGGATTCCATAGCCTAGCTGGTAAGAAGACAGACATGCAAACATGCTGTCTCACATGATAGGCCATACCTTTAATTGATAAACAGTCCAGAATTTGGAGTGATACAGACCTGGACTTGAATTCAAGCTAGGTCACTTTGTAGGTGTACAATCTCTCAGAGCGTCTGTTTCCTCAACTGTAAATGGGAACACTGACACCTAAACTCATAGTGATATGAAGATTAAACAAGCCATCACATATGCAACAGTTGTTACCTGGCAAAGAATAAGGCCTCAGCAACATGTTAGCTGTTAGGTAGGAGAAAGGCAACATGCAAGGCAGAAAAGGGGTACAAAAGAAAGCTTTTGACTTAAAAACCTCTTTTGGCAATATTTCTATAAGTAAAGATCCAGTTATGTATCTTGAGATATGTAAAGTTGATCTGAAGGGTTCTGCTTCTGGTAATGATGAACTAAGTGTTTTGGATTAACCCTCCCACTGAGAAAATCTGCAGTAAAAATCCTTTTTGAAGGCACTGGACTATTAACAGGGCAGTGAAGAACTATGGTGTCCAGATGAAGGAAATCCAGAAAGGAGGAGCCTAGCATTTGTGACCATCTTTCCCTTGGGGCATCTGCTGATTTTGGAAGAGGGGCCGGGCCTGAGAGGTTGAGAAGTTGAGCTTTCACTTGCTAGTATTCTGTTAATGATTTTTGGGTCTATCTTCATGAGGGATGTTGGTCTGTAGTTTTATTTTCTTGTATGTGTCTGTCTGGTTTTGGTATCAAGGTAATGCTGGTTTCATAAAATAAGCTGGAAATTGTTCCCTCCTTTTGTATTTTCTGGAAGAAGTAGTACAGAATTTGATATTTCTTCTTCAGATGTTTGGAAGAATACAGTAGTGAAATTATCTGGGCTGAGAGATTTCTTTTTCAGAAAGTTTTAAACTATGAATTCAATTTTCTTTAATAGATACAAGACTATTAAGGTTATGTATTTCTCCTTGGACAACTTTTGTTAACTTGTGACTTTAATGGAATTGGTCCATTTCATTTAAGTCACCACATTTACGTGTGTGTGTATGTCATTCATAGTATTCCTTTATCTTTTGAATATCTAATTTCTCCTGAAAAATTCTTTTGGACCCAAGGATTATTTAGAATTATGTTGTTTAATTTCCAGTCATCCTTCTCTTATTGATTTTTACATTAATTCCATTATGGTCAGAGAATATACTTTGTATTATCTCAACTCTTCTTTTTAAACAGCTTTATTGAGATATATTTCGCATATCATACAATTCATCCATCTAAAATGTATAGTCAGATGCTTTTTAGTATATCCCCAGAGTTGTATAACCATCACCACAATTAACTTTTATCACATCCAAAAAAGAAACTCCATACCTAGTAGCACTTATACATCATTCCCTGCCCCACCCCTGCCTCTCCACGTCCCTCATGGCCTAGGCAACTACTAACGTACCTTCTGTATCTATAGATTTACCTATTTTGGACAACTCATATAAATGTATTCATACAATATGTAGTCTTTTGTGGTTGATGTCGTCTTAATCTGCATAATGTTTTTAAGATTCAACTGTTATAGTATGTAGTACTTCATATTTTTTTATTGCTGAATATTAGATTATATGGATATATCACATTTGTTTTTCCATTTATTAATTGATAGACATTTGGGTGTTCCCATATTTTGCCTACTGAAAATAGTGCAGGTCTCGTCCCTATCCTTTTGTCTCTGTATATTCTTTTTTCCTTTTGCCCTACCCAGGTACATGGGGAGTTTCTTGCCTTTTGGGCGGTCTGAGGTCTTCTGCCAGCGTTCAGTGGGTGTTCTGTAGGAGTTGTCCCACGTGTAGATGTATTTCTGATGTATCTGTGGGGAGGAAGGTGATCTCCGTGTCTTACTCTTCTGCCATCTTCCCCCTCTCTGAAAATAGTGATGCTATGAAACTTGTATGGGTGTACAAGTTTTTGTGTGGATATGTTTTCATTTCTCTTGGGTATATTCCTAGCAGTGGAATTTCTGGGTCATATGGTAACACTATAACCATTTGAGGAACTGTCAGTGTTTTCCATAGTGGCTGCTGCATTTTACATTCCCAATAGCAGTGTATGAGGGTTCCCATATCTCCACATCTTTGCCAACACTTGTTTATTATCTGACTTTTAATTCATAGCTATCCCAGTGGGTGTAAAGTGGTATCTCACTGTGGTTTTGATTTGCATTTCTTTGATGACAGTGATATCAAGAATCTTGTTATGTGCTTATTGGCTGTATAGGTATCTTCTTTGGAGAAATGTCTATTCAAATCCTTTGCTCATTTTAAAATTGAGTAATCTGTCTTTTTATTATTGAGTTGTGTTATTTATATATTCTAGAAACAAGTTATGTATCAGATATATCATCTAAAAATATTTTCTCCCATGCTGTGGGTTATCCTTCATGTTCTTGATGTTGTTTTTTGAAGCATAAAATTTTAAAATTTTGATGAAGTCCAATTCATTCATTTTTTTCTTTTGTTGTTTGTGGTTTTGGTGTCATCCAAGAAACTGCATCTAACCAAGGTCGTGAAAATTTACTCCTATACTTTCTTCTGAAAGGTTTTATAGTTTTAGCTCTTACATTTAGGTCTGTGATCCATTTGAGCTAATGTTTTTGTATAACATGAGGTAGGGGTCCAAATTCATTCTTTTGCATGTGGATATCCAGTGTCCAGCACCACTTGTTACAAGACATTTTTCCCCGCATTGAATTGTGACTTAAGATCCTTGTTGAAAATCAATTACCATAAATGTGAGGATTTACTTCTGGACTCCTAATTCAATTCCATTTGTCTGTATGTCTGTCTTTATTGCTAGTATTATATGGTCTTTACTTCAGCTTTGTATATTTTGAAATCAGAAAGTATGAGTCCTATAATCTTATTCTTTTTCAAGATTGTTTTGGTTACCCTGATCCTTTTGTTTTTTCATATGAATTCAAGATTCAGTTTTTCCATTATTGCAAAAACAACAACAAAAAAGTAGCTGAGATTTTGTTAGGAATTGTTTTGAATCTACAGATCAGTTTGGGGAGTAACTGCCATGCTGACAATATTAAGCCTTCTGATCCATGAACATGGGATATCTTTGTTTCATTTAGATCTTCCTTAGTTTCTTTCAACAATATTTTATAGTTCTCACGGTGTAATTTTTATGCTTCTTTTGTTAAATTTATTCCTAGGTATTTTATTCTTTTTGCTATTATAAATGGAATTATTTTCTTAATTTCATTTTTGGATTTTTCATGCACAGAAACAACTGATTTTTGTAAACTGATATTATGTATTTTATCAATCTTGTAAACTGATTTTGTAAATTGAAATTAACCTTTATTAAGTTCTAACAGTTTCTTGATTGATTTCTTAGGATTTCCTGTATATATTTAAATTGATAGTTTTGGGGACTTCCCTGGTGGCGCAGTGGTTAAGAATCCGCCTGCCAACACAGGGGACACAGGTTCGAGCCCTGGTCCAGGAGATCCTACATGCTGTGGAGCAACTAAGCCCGTGTGTCACAACTACTGAGTCTGCGCTCTACAGCCCGCAAGCCACAACTACTGAGCCTGTGTGCCACAACTACTGAAGCTCAGAAGCCTACAGCCCGTGCTCTGCAATGAGAAGCTTGCACACTGCAACAAAGAGTAGCCCCCGCTCGCCACAACTAGAGAAAGCCTGCACACAGCAATGAAGACCCAACACAGCCAAAAATAAATAAATTAAAAAAGTTAAATGAAAAAATAATTTTCCTTCTTCCTTTCCAATTTGTATGCTTTTTATTTCATTTCCTTGCCTGATAATCCTGTCTAGGATCCAGTGTTGAATAGAGCAGACATCCTTGTCTTTTTCCTGATCTTTGGAAAATAGCATTCAAACTTTCACCATTAACTAGTTGTTAGCTGTAGGTTTTTCATAGATATGCTTTATCTGGTCAAGGAAATTCCTGTCCATGTTTAATCTGTGTTGTTTTTTTTTTAAATCATGAAGCAATATTGAACTTTTTCAACTGCTTTTGCTGAGACTACTGGGCCAATCATGTGGTTTTTATCCTTTGTTCTATTAATATGATGTGTTACATTGCTGGGTTTTTAGATGGTAAACTAACCTTGCATTTTTGGGATAAGTCTCACTTAGTCATGGTATATAATCTTTTTCATATTTTGCTAGATTAAGTTTCCTAATTTTGTTGAGTATTTTTGTATCTATATTCATAAGGGATAGTGGTTTACAGTTTTCTTGTAATGTTTTGTCTGGTTTTGGTATCTGGGTAATACTGGCCTTATAAAACGAATTTGGAAGTGTTCCTTCCTCTTTCATTTTTTCAAAGAGTTTGTAAAAAACTGTTATTTTTTAAAAGTGTTTGGTAGCATCCTTTAGTAAAGCTACCTCAGCCCGGGACTGTTTTTCTTATTAAGATTTTTAATTTCTTCTTGAACCAGTTTAGTAGTTTGGCTCTCTCTAGGAATTTGTTCATTTTGTCTGCTACCTAATTTGTTAGCATAAAGTTGTTATATATAATATATATATACTATAATCCTTTTCATTCCTTTATGGTCAGTAGTCATGTTCCCTCTTAATTCTGACCTTAATAATTTGTATGTTCTCTTTTTTTCTTGATCAGTATAGCTAAAGCCTTATCAACATTACTGATATTTTCAAAAGAACTGACTTTTGGCTCCATTGACTTTCTCTACTGTTTTCTTATTCTCTCATTTATCAATTTTAATCTTTTTTTTTCCTGTTTGCTATACTTCATTTGCTCTTGTTTCCCAGCATCTAAAAGTGGAAGGTTAGGTTATTGATTTAAGACATTTCTTCTTTTTCAATAGATGGATTTACAGTTTCATCCCATAAGTCTTGGTATACTATGTTTTCCTTTTTGCTCATCTTAAAGTTTTGGTATGTTGTTCCTTCATTTTCATTCATTTCAAATTATTTCCTAATTTCCTTTAGGTATGCTTCTTTGATCCATTGGTTATTCAAGCAGTGCGTTGTTTCTGCATATTTGTGAATCCTCAAGTTTCTTTCTGTTAATTTTATTCCATTGTGGTCAGAGAACATAATTTGTGTAATTTCACTTTTTATATTTTTTGAGGCTATTATATGGCCTACCACATACTCTATCCTGGAGAATGTTCCACATGCTTGAGAAAAATATATTGATATATTCGGCTGTTCTTAGGTGGGGAGTTCTATAGATATGTGTTAGGTCCAGTTGATTTATAGTTTTGTTTATAGTGCTGTTCATGACTTTTAGTTCCTTGTTGATCTTCTTCCTGACTGTCCATCACTGAAAGTGGGGTGCTGAAGTCTCCGAATATTGTTGAATTATTTACTTCTCCTTGCAATTCTGTCAGTTTTTGTTTCATGTTTTTAGGGTTCTGTGTTGTTACGTGCATATATAATTGTAATGTCTTTCTGTTGGATTGACCCTTTTATGAAATAGAATGTCCTTGTCTCTGGTAACAATTTTTGTTTTGAAGTCTATGTCCTCTGATATTTATACAGCCACTCCAGGTTTCTTATGATTGTTGTTTGCATGGCATATCTTGAGCCTTCCTTTTCCTTTTTTCCCCCCTTGTATCTTTAAATCTAATCTGTGTCTCATATAGACAGCACAGAATTGTATCCAGAAAACGTGTTTTTTTTTTTGACCCAGTCTGAAAATCTGCGTTTTGATGAAACGATTAATCCATTCACATTTAATGTTATTATTGTTATAGTTGGACTTATGCCTGCCAATTTACTTTTTGTTTTTTATGTGTCTTTGAGTTTTTCCTCTATTTTTCCTTTATTGCTTTCTTTTACATTTAAGTGAATATTTTCTAAGTGGGACACTTAACTCTTTTAATGATTTTTTTTTTACTATGTATTTTTGAGTTAATTTCCTGCTGGTTGCTCTAGGGCTTACCATATACATTTTAACTTCCTAGAATTACTTCAGATTTATACTTAATTCCTGTGAGATACTGAAACGGTACTCCTATGTAACTATTCCCTCATCCCTCTTTTTTATGCTATTGTTATGTATATCACATCTCTATATACTACAAACCCAATAATATATTGTCCTAATTATTATAGTATATAATTTATATTTTTTAAAGAAGCTGATAGAAGAAAGGCGAGCAAGTATATATTCATGTTTGTTATATAAAGTTTCTTTATTATCATTTATATCATTTGTTCCTATGGGATAATAGGAGGAAAAGATGGGAACTATTTGAGGAAAGCTTTTTCATAATTAAGTAAACATGAAAGATAAAAGATTGAAATTGAGAGCGTTAACAGAACACCAAAAAGGCAAGAAATGGAAAGATGCACAGCCTTCAAACCTTCGGAAATTTAGGTAATTAAAACCATCTAGGGCTTCCCTGGTGGTGCAGTGGTTAAGAATCCACCTGCCAATGCAGGGGACATGGGCTCGAGCCCTGGTCCGGGAAGATCCCACATGCCGCGGAGCAGCTGGGCCCATGTGCCACAATTACTGAGGCCCAGGCACCTAGAGCCCATGCTCCGCAACAAGAGAAGCCACCACAATGAGAAGCTCGCGCACTGCAATGAAGAGTAGCCCCTGCTCGCTGCAGCTAGAGAAAGCCCGATGCAGCAATGAAGACCCAAAGCAGCCAAAAATAAATAAATAAAATAAATTAAAAAAAAACCATCTAAACATTCGAAATAATGAATTAATGGTAAATTATAAACATGCACACTTACTGGCATAGAAATATACTCTTACGTGAAGAAGTGTATCACAAAACTGTACACTAAATGATACAATGATTTCTCACTTGGTGCAGAGAGAAAGAGAGAGGAGGAGGAGTGAAAGGAGGGGATGGAGGGGAATGAGGAGGGAGGAGGAGGAGGAGGTAGGAGGACATATACCTAAATGTTAACTATGGGGTAAAGAATTATGAATGAATTTTATATTAAGGTTTCTGAATGTATGTATTTTAAAATTTTTAATGCTTGATGTATATTTGTGATAAAATGATAAACTTAAAAAATTAATCCAGCAGAAATGAGCAAAAAACATGAAAAGGCAAGTCACCTAAGATGAAATAAAAATGGCCCAAAATGTATGAAAAAAATTCAGCTTCAGGACTTCCCTGGTGGCACAGTGGTTAAGAATCCTGCTGCTAATGCAGGGGACATGGGTTCAATCCCTGGTCTGGGAAAATCCCATGTTGCTTAGAGCAACTAAGCCTGTGTGTCATAACTACTGAGCCTGTGCACCACAACTACTGAAGCCTGCATGCCCTAGAGCCTGCGTGCTGCAACTACTGAAGCCAGCGCACTCTAGGGCCCGTGCGCCGCAACTACTGAAGCCTGCATGCTGCAACTACTGAGCCTGCGTGCTGTAACTACTGAAGCCCACGTGCCTAGAGCCTGTGCTCCGCAACAAGAGAAGCTGTCACAATGAGAAGCCCGCACAGTGCAACAAAGAGTAGTCCCCACTCGCCACAACTAGAGAAAGCCCACATGCAGCAACGAAGACCCAAAGCAGCCAAAAAAAAAATTCAGTATGTCTTAAAAAAAAAATTCAGCCTCACTAGCAATCAAAGAAATGCAAAAAAGATAATACTGAATTCTTATCAAATTCGAAAATATTTTTAAGAGGAAGATACCTAGTGTGAATAAGGGTTATAGAAAATATGCTCAATACTTTGTTGATAAAGGTATAAAATGATAGTTCTTCTGAAAATCAATTTAATAGCTTTTATAAATGCTCTTAAAAATGTCTACACCCTTAACCTAGCAATTCCTTTCCTGCGGAATTTATTTTAAGGAAAAATATAGTGGATGTTACAACTATTTAGCTAAAACTACTAGAGGATATTAGGAGATAACATTCCAAAGGATTAAATCTAATCCTATGGAATTAATTAACCTACATGTCCAAAGAGAATGTAAAAGTTTATATGAAAAAGACTGTACAACACATACCAATTTTTAAGTCTTTTTCTGAGTGTTAGAATTATCAGTATTAAAATTTATTTTCTTCTGCTTTAGCCATGTTTTCTAAGTTGTCTACATGAACAACAAATTACTATCTTTGAAATGGACAACATGCTGCCCATGAAATAAATTAGTTTTATTTCCATTTCAATGATTTCCAAACCATATATCCAACATTTAGATAACTTTTTGAACTAACATGCAGACAGCTGAGTCAGTAATACCAGCAGGCAGCATCAGGGACTGCAGACTCTCCCTCCCTTGGTACTGAGCAGAAGCTATGTGCAGGACACTGTGTTACACAAGCTAGGAATAAAAAGAAGAGAGGGACACAAAAATCTATGTCTTTCTCTTCTTCTTGTTCCTAGCTTGTGTAACACAGTGTTACAGAGGTGTAAGAAACAGATGGATAAACTCACAGCGACAAATCAAGGTATGCCAAGGAAAGGGAGAGATGATTCTAACCGGGAGAATGAGGGCATGTTCTCATATACTAGTCATCCACAGTTTGCTCTTCTTTCCTCTCCAATTTACTACTGAACAAGGAAGATCATGAAACAACTAAAATCCACAGCATCTATTCCCATATTCCATATAAATGCTTAATATCCTTCAGGGCCAGCTCACATGCCACTTCACCTTTGTTTCCAGGGGTAAGAGCACTTCTCTTGATACACTGTGGCTGTACATTCAGTCTGAGGGCAGAGACTAAGTCAAACCCATCTTGGCACCCCTAGTTGAGCTGGCACTCACTCGTATACATCATGAATTTTTTAAGCTTTGCTCATGTGTTTAAAATCTTGGCAAAGGAAACTCAGAAGTCATACCTGGTGGGGTTCCTTTTGTCTTCCTCAGAAATCAAAAACCAAACAAAATCTGCATAGCTCATTCTTCCCTCTTTCTGTACTGTTTTTCCCCTGAAGAAAACACATGGTTATAAAGTTTCCTGAGCAATTACTCAGATAAATTTAGTACTATGAGAGACTAAGAAATAAAGTAACATTTCTTTGGAAATTAAGTTAAAAAAAAATAGAATGCTGGAAACCTCACAAAGGGCAACCCCTTGCACTGCCTATCTTATTTTCAAATGCCTAGAGGATGAAATCAGAAAGTATTTGTAGATATGAAGAAAGAAATCTGGTTTCTAATTTGAATACAAATAATCAGCAGGTTAAATACTTTTACCTGTATTTAGATAAAGGACTAATGCCCATATATTAAAGAATTACCGCCATCTTGTATGAAGCCACAACTGCATGTTTTGTAGGGTATTATTTGACCTACAGCACTGACAAATTATGCAGGAAGCCTTGCTAAAATGACATTGTTAAAGTATTACTTGTACTTCATTTTAAAACTCAGATGCTTTTTCTTACCTTGTTACTGCCCCAGAGAATATCCTTTCAATAATCCTGTTTGATGAAGCTAAATGTAAATAAAAAGTACAAAGCTAGTTAAAGCATGCTCCAAAAGGCAATATTTTTGGCAAATTTATTTTCAAGTAGCCACAAGCTAAAACTTAATAATCTTCCATGATGAGAATATGAGTAGTTAAATTTTTACTTATGTATAACATACTTCTTGAAAGCAGGAATTTGAGATGGCTTACTCTATCAATCAATCAATCATTTAAAAAAGAACAGGCAAATGGATGTGCCTGACAGCTGGGATATATTAATATAGTTGAGCATCGAATTGGTTCCAAATATCCTGACAACTAAGACAAAAATGTACAAAATTTGTATTGATCTTGTTATCTAATGAGACCAGACAACTTTTCCCCTAAAACAAGACAGATTTTATCCTAGCATTAAATTCAAGGGGGGGGAACTGATTGTTGGGGAATTTGAGTAAAACAACGGAGAACTGCTTTTCAGGTAGAATTTTATAAAAGATACTAAAACATACCACAAATACTTTTCTTATATTCTCATCCTATAAAAATCCAGGATATAACATGATATAACATACAATTTTTAAATAAATTCCATCAGTAAGTTTTATTCAGAGGGATGATTATATCTTAAGATAGTATGTTGCTTTTGATGATAGATCCTAGGTAATCTATATCAGCATACCTCATTGTGAGTTAAAAGTAACCAAAATCATTAGTTAAAAAAAGGGAGATAACAGTGGATCTCAGACCTAGGGATGTAGTGAGGATAGGAATCTGTTCTTTTAACAAGTGCCCCAGGCAATGGCATGCACACTAAAACTTCAGAACCAGTGATATCATTAGAGTTAACAGCTACCAGCTCTAACTCTTCTGCACAGCGTTAGGTACAGTCAACATAAAGGTTAATTAATCTGGTTGAAGAATGCTGAGAATATGAGTGTCAGCACTGCCATTCCTGGCCACATACCAAATGTTGAATAAGGGCCCCCTAGAGTTTGTTGAGCACTGGTTTATGGGGTTAATAATTTGAAAATAAGAGGAAATAGAACAGAAGAGGGCTATATAGGAAAGGCAATGGTATTTAATTCTGAAGCTAAAGTCTTTTTGAACGTCTTTCTTTAGAGTTAGAAAGTTTAAGCTCCTAAAACTTAAGATCATGTTGTCCTATTAAGGACAGATTAGTGGGTGGGCAATTACACAGAGTTTCAGTGGCTCCTGCATTATGCAGGCCTAGATGCCTGCTTTTCTGGACTTCATTCCTTTAACATGCCTCTAATGAGTTACTGTATCTGTATATACAATATTTTAGGGCTTAATGAGAACTTGGTTATGCCAGCCAGAGAAGGCGCTTTAGAGCCCACAGGGTTTTGTATGACCTCTGGAGACTAGCTCACGTTATACAGATGATCTGGCCACTGGTAATTAGAAGGTGCATAGCTAACAAGGTTGGCCTGACACCCCGATAAATATCTCCATCTTTATGCTATTCTTGTAACAGGAAGGTATGACTATAGGCATACCTCAGAGATATTGTGGGTTCAGTTCCAGGCCACCTCAATAAAGTGAATATCACAATAAAGTGAGTCACATGAAGTTTTTGGTTTCCCATTGCATATGAGTTATGTTTATTCTATACTATAGTCTATTAAGTGTGCAACAGCATTGTCTTAAAAAATCAATACATATAACTTAATTAAAAATACTTTATTGCAAAAAAATGCTAACCATCATCTGAGCCTTCAGCAAACTGTAATCTCTTTGCTGGTGGAGGGTCTTGCCTCAATGTCGATGGCTGCTGACTGATCAGGGTGCTGGCTGCCGAAGGCTGGGGTGACTGTGGCAATTTCTTAAAATAAGACGACAATGAAATCTGCCATATAGATCGACTCTTCCTTTCGCAAATGATTTCTCTGTTACATGCAGTGCTGTTTGATAGCATTTTATCCACAGCAGAAGTTCTTTCAAAATTGGAGACAATCCTCTCAAAACTTGCTGCTGCTTTATCAACTAAGTTTATATAATATTCTAAGTCCTTTGTTGTCATTTCAACAATCTTCACAGCATCTTTACCAGGAGCAGATTCCATCTCCAGAAACTGCTCTCTTTGCTCATCCATGAGCAGCAACTCCTCATCTGTTAGTTTTATCATGAGATTTGCAGCAAGTCAGTCACATCTTCAGGCTCCTCTTCTAATTCTAGTTCTCTGTCTGTTTCTACCACATCTGCAGTTACTTCCTCCACTGAAGTCTTGAACCCCTCAAAGACATCCATGAGGACTGGAATCAACTTCTTCCAAACTCCTGTTCATTTTGATATTTTGACCTCTTCGCATGAATCATGAATGTTCTTAACGGCATCTAGAGTGGTGATCCTTTACAGTACGTTTTCAGTGGACTTTACCCAGATCCATCAAAGGAATCATTACCTATGGTAGCTATAGTCTTATGAAATGTATTTCTTGAGTAAGACTTGAAAGTTGAAACTACTCTTTGATCCATGGGGCTGCAGAATGGATGTTGTGTCAGCAGGCATGTAAACAACATTAATCTCATTGTACATCTCCATCAGAGCTCTTGGGTGATCAGATGCATTGTCAATTAGGGTCATTTTTTTTTTCACATCTTTATTGGAGTATAATTGCTTTACAATGGTGTGTTAGTTTCTGCTTTATAACAAAGTGAATCAGCTATACATATGTTCCCATATCTCTTCCCTCTTGCGTCTCCCTCCCTCCCACCCTCCCTATCCCACCCCTCTAGGTGGTCACACACCACCTAGCTGATCTCCCTGTGCTATGCGGCTGCTTCCCACTAGCTATCTATTTTACGTTTGGTAGTGTAGATATATGTCCATGACACTCTCTCACTTTGTCACAGACTACACTTCCCCCTCCCCATGTCCTCAAGTCCATTCTCTACTAGGTCTGTGTCTTTATTGCTGTCTTACCCCTAGGTTCTTCATGACATTTTTTTCCCTTAAATTCCATATATATGTGTTAGCATACGGTATTTGTCTTTCTCTTTCTGACTTACTTCACTCTGTATGACAGACTCTAGGTCCATCCACCTCATTACAAATAGCTCAATTTCGTTTCTTTTTATGGCTGAGTAATATTCCATTGTATATATGTGCCACATCTTCTTTATCCATTCATCCGATGATGGACACTGAGGTTGTTTCCATCTCCTAGCTATTGTAAATAGAGCTGCAATGAATATTTTGGTAAAAGTCCATCTTTTTTAATGTATCATTTAAAGCATGTGTTTCCTTATGTATTTTCATTTTGGATGATCTGTCCATTGGTGAAAGTGGGGTGTTAAAGTCCCCTACTATGAATGTGTTACTGTTGATTTCCCCTTTTATGGCTGTTAGTATTTGCCTTATGTATTGGTGTGCTCCTATGTTAGGTGCATAAATATTTACAATTGTTTTATCTTCTTCTTGGATCGATCCCTTGATCATTAAGTAGTGTCCTTCTTTGTCTCTTCTAATAGTCTTTATTTTAAAGTCTCTTTTGTCTGATATGAGAATTGCTACTCCAGCTTTCTTTTGGTTTCTATTTGCATGGAATATATTTTTCCATCCCCTCACTTTGTCTGTACGTGTCTCTAGGTATGAAGTGGGTCTCTTGTAAACAGCATATATATGGGTCTTGTTTTTGTATCCATTCAGCCAGTCTGTGTCTTTCGGTGGGAGCATTTAATCCATTTACATTTAAGGTAATTATCAACATGTATGTTCCTATTCCCATTTTTTAAATTGTTTTGGGTCTGTCATTTTAGGTCTTTTCCTTCTCTTGTGTTTCTTGCCTAGAGAAGATCCTTTAGCATTTGTTGTAAAGCTAGTCTGGTTTTGCTGAACTCTCTCAGCTTTTGCTTGTCTGTGAAGGTTTTAATTTCTCCATCAAATCTGAATGAGATCCTTGCTGGGTAGAGTAATCTTGGTTGCAGGTTTTTCTCCTTCATCACTTTAAATATGTCCTGCCAGTCCCTTCTGGCTTGCAGAGTTTCTGCTGAAAGATCAGCTGTTAACCTTATGGGGATTCCCTTGTGTGTTATTTGTTGTTTTTCCCTTGCTGCTTTTAATATGTTTTCATTGTAGGATCTTGTCTTTCTGGTGGGCAGGTCCACGTCTGGTGGTGTGTTTTGGGGTGTCCGTGGACTTTTTATCATTTTAGGCAGCCTCTCTGCTAATGGTTGGGGTTGTATTCCTGTCTTGCTAGTTGTTTGGCATAGGGTTTCCAGCACTGTAGCTTGATGGTCGTTGAGTGTAGCTGGGTGTTGGTGTTGAGATGGAGATCTCTGGGAGATTTTTGCCGTTTGATATTACGTGGAGCTGGGAGGTCTCTTGTGGACCAGTGTCCTGAAGTTGGCTCTCCCATCTCAGAGGCACAGCAGTGACTCCTGGCTGTAGCACCAAGAGCCTTTCATCCACATGGCTCAGAATAAACGGGAGAAAAAGTAGAAAGAAAGAAAGAGCATAAAATAAAATAAAATAAAATAAGGTAAAATAAAGTAAAATTATTAAAATAAAAAAACAATTAAGAAAAAAATTTTTTAAATAGTTAAAAAAAAAAAAAATGGACCTAGGACAAATGGTGAAAGCAAAGCTATACAGACAAAATCTCACACAGAAGCATACACACACACACACTCAAAAAAAGAGGAAAAGGGGAAAAATAATAACTCTTGCTCTCAAAGTCCACCTCCTCAATTTGGGATGAATCATTGTCTATTCAGGTATTCCACAGATGCAGGGTACATCATGTTGATTGTGTAGATTTAATCCGCTGCTCCTGAGGCTGCTGGGAGAGATTTCCCTTTTTCTTCTTTGTTCACACAGCTCCCGGGGCAGCTTTGGATATGGCCCTGCCTTGGCGTGTAGGTTGCCAGAGTGCATCTGTTCTTCGCTGAGACAGGACGGGGTTAAAGGAGCCGCTTGATTCGGGGGCTCTGGCTCACTCAGGCCGGGGGGAGGGTGGAGTGTGGATGCTGGGCGAGCCTGCGGTGTCAGAGGCCGGCAGGACATTGCACCAGCCTGAGGCGCGCCGTGCGTTCTCCTGGGGAAGTTGTCCCTGGATCCCGGGACCCTGGCAGTGGCGGGCTGCACAGGCTCCCCGGAAGGAGGTGTGGAGAGTGACCTGGGTTCGCACACAGGCTTCTTGGTAGCGGCAGCAGCAGCCTTAGCGTCTCATGCCCATCTCTGGGGTCCGCGCTTTTAGTCGCGGCTCGTGCCTGTCCCTGGAGCTCCTTTAAGCAGCACTCTTAATCCCCTCTCCTCGTGCACCAGGAAACAAAGAGGCAAGAAAAAGTCTCTTGCCTCTTCCGCAGGTCCAGACTTTTTCCCGGACTCCCTCCCGGCTAGCCGTGGTGCACTAACCCCTTCAGGCTGTGTTCACGCCGCCAGTCCTCTCCAATCAGGGTCATATTTTGAAAAGAATCTTTTTTTCCTGAGCAGTAGGTCTCGACAGTGGGCTTAAAATATTTAGAAAACCATGTTGTAATGAGATGTGCTCTCATCCACGGTTTGTTGTTCCATTTGTAAAGCACAGGCAGAAGAGATTTAGCATAATTCTTAAGGGCTGTAGGATTTTTGGAATGGTAAGTGAGAGCTGGCTTCAACTTAGTCACCACCTGCATTGCATTAGCCCCTAACAAGAGAGTCAGCCTGTCCTTTGATGCTTTGAAGCCAGGCACTGACTTCTCCTCTCTAGCTATGAAAGTCCTAGATGGCTTTTGCTTCCAATAGAAAGCTGTTTCATCTACATTGAAAATCTGATGTTTAGTGTAGCCACCTTCATTATCTTAGCTAGATCTTCTGGATAACTTGCTGCTTCACCATGTACTTTCATATTATAGAGATGGCTTCTTTCCTTAAACCTCATGAACCAACCTCTGCTAGTTTCAAACTTTTCTCCTGAAGCTCCCTTACCTCTCTCAGCCTTCACAGAATTGAAGAGAGTTAGGGCCTTGCTCTGGATTAGGCTCTGGCTTAAAGGAATGTTGTAGCTGGTGTGGTTTTCTATCCAGACTATTAAAACTTTCTACGTATCAGCAAACAAGGCTGTTTCACTTTTTTTTTTTTTTTTCTTAACCACATCATGCAGCTTGTGGGATCTTATTTCCCCAACCAGGGATTGAACCTGTGCAGTGAAAGCACCAAGTCCTAACCACTAGACAGCCAGGGAATTCCCAGTTTCACTTTCTTTTTCATGTGTTCACTGGAATAGCACTTTTAATTTCCTTTGAGAGCTTTTCCTTCACATTCATTCACTACTTGGCTAACTGTTGGCACAAGAGGCCTAGCTTTCAGCCTGTCCTGGCTTTCAACGTGCCTTCCCCTCTAAGCTTTCTAGCTTTTGATTTAAAGTGAGAGATGTGCCACTCTCCCTTTTACTTGGACACTTAGAGGCCACTGTAGGGCTATTAATTTGCCTAATTTCAATATTGTTGTGTCTCAGGGAATATGGAGGCCCGACACAAACAACAGTTATCAATTAAGCTTGCTATCATACAGGTGTGGTTCATGGTCCCCCAAAACTATTACAATAGTAACATCAAAGATCACTGATCACAGATCACCATAAAAAATATAACAATAATGAAAACGTTTTGAAATATTGTGAGAATTACCAAAATATGACACAGAGACATGAAGTGAACAAATACTGCTGGAAAAATGGCACCGATTGACTTGCTCAATGCAGGGCTGCCCCAAACATTCAATTTGTAAAAAATGCTCTATCTGCAAAATTCAATAAAGCAAAGTATAATAAAACGAGGTACATCTGTACTTGAAGGAAGAATACAATACTAAAATGCTTGTTTATCAAATAAGTACAATTTAGTATTTCCTCTTGATGCCTGGTTGGCACCTGAGTTTTGTGAGCTAAAATGGAAAGTTCTCTGGAAACTGACATATAGAATGAACCTTTTCTTAAGATGTATACTACTAGTCACAGATATACCAAATATCAGAAGCAAAATTCAAAGTATTTATTTAAGATTTGTACTTTGCTATATCTAAAAGGCTAAGGGCTTATTAAAAAAATCCACAGTATCTGAGAAGACATTTAAGAACAGAACAGGGACAATCTTATGAGAGAATAATGAATCAATGTATCTTGGTGCTTGGTTAAGAATATTAAATCAGCAGGAAACAGGTTCTAAGTTTACTACTGATCAAAATGAAGTAAGAAGGGTAATATCATGTAATATGTAATTTTTTGTTTTCTGACAAAAGAAAGCACACAAAATTCACCTGCAGAGAAAATACCTTTTCTAGAACTAAATTCCAGTAAAGGTTTTATGAATCCTTGAAAACACTGGCAAGTTAGAAACATCATTTTCATCCTTGGTTGTTTATAAATACTGTAAAATGAGAATTTATAAAGGTGTATATACATTCTCTTTCAAATAAACTTTACATAGATGTGGTTCTTATTCAGTTCATCATCAGAAAATAAGCATCACTATAAAGACTCACCCATTCATCAAAACTAAGACTCTAATTTCTTACTTACCTCCAAACCCCTTCTCCTAAATCTGGTTTCTAAATAAAAAATTAGTACCTTCACTCATTTCTACTTAAAAATTCTTGGCCCTTTCAAGAGGACTTGATTAGATACAGGATTTAAGAAATGGGAATTCCCCATAATGAATGAGCACAATTTAACTCTTGCCTTCTTCAAAATAGTAAAGTCAACATCCATAGAAACACTCACCCTGGTCATTGTATCGAGACAGATCGGCCTGGCTGATGTAGAGGTCATGATCACTATCTAGTTCCCAGAATTTACAATAAATAACATAGAAGTGTTCATAGGAGAAATAATCTGTGATTTGGTTTATATCTTCCTCTTCTTCCAAAAGTGCTAGAGTCTGAAATGGTATGAATAGAAGGATTAATTTATTTTAAAAATATGAAGACCCAGCTTTGGCCATTATATAGATCCCAGTTAATTTTTACTCTAAACTGAATTAAAAATTTTGGTTTTGGTACCAAACCAGGAAATTTAGTAGGCAATCTCATCCTACCTTTTAATCAATTGATCAACCTATAAGCATTTACATGCTCCGTAATATTCTTAGCAAAGACTTAGATGCTACGGAGGATTTAAAAGCAGGGAAAGGGAAGAGCTATCACCAAGGGGACTGCAGCCTATCAGAGGTCCCCAGACTAGCAAGCACAGAACAATCAGACAACAGACTTTTAATTACATGGCCATAAACTCACATTACTTTTAACTTTTCAAAGTTAAAAGACTGATCTTCTATCTATTCTATTATGAAGAGTGGGCATCCACATGCAGGGTTTGGTTTTGTAATGGCATCAAGTTTACCATAAAGGTGACTTATTTATACCATTGTGATAGTGTGGGGTAGCCTGGCATAGAAGGCATGGAGGGTAGAGCTGCAGAGCCCTGAGCTGGAAATAAGCCTGGGTCTCCCCTGACTCACTGTGTGCCCCTAGGGAAAACACCAGAAACAGTAATTTTTGAGCCCAGAATTCTTATAATAAGCCAAATTATCATATAAATGGGCAGATAAATGAAGATGTTTTTAGAAAGAGTCAGAAAAAAGATAAACCACAAGGAAACTTAGGAAATAGAAAAAACAAAGTGAGACGACAGAAATAAGACCAGATATATCAACAGTCACAACAAAGGTAAATGAGTTAAATCTCCCTATTAAAAGATTTTCAGATTGAGAATAAAACCCAAACCCCAAAAGCAGATCTAGGTATATGCTGTCCATTAAGAGAGAAGTCTGAATTAAAATTTAAAAGCAAGGTTAAAACATGTACTAGCTAAATCTTCAAAAGAAAATAAAATGGAATTCCAGTATTTACATTTTAGAAAATAATTTTTATCAAAGTAATACTCTTGTATTATGAAATAGTCATCTTTCTTATAATGTTTTTCACCTTGAATTCCAAATTATGGTAAAAGCCACTCAATGAAAGATTTTGCAGCCAGTAAAAATTATAAAGTCTATATAGAAACAAAGGAAAATCATGACATGTTAAGTGTAAAATACAGGATATAAGATTGTACACATTAAGAACTGTATTAAATTCTAAAATCCAAATATGCATATGAATGAGATTAGACGAACACATACAAGAATATTAGTTTTATTAGGGTGGTAAAATATGCTTTTTCTTCTGTTTTCCAAACTTGCTTGTAATTTTTTTTTTATAAGATGCTCTTTAATGTGTATAAATGTACACACAGAATATGTACAATAAAACAAATATCTTGAGAAGCAGGGAGCTCTTATTTTCATCTACTGGACTGTCATAAAATGGAAAAAATGAATAACTTCTGCTGTTGGTGAGTATGTAAATTTAAGTATGAACTAGTGCAGGAGTTTAGTAGGGTAACTTGGCAGGATGTATCAAATTAAAAATGCACATGCCGGGCTTCCCGGGTGGTGCAGTGGTTGAGACTCCGCCTGCCGATTCAGGGGACATGGGTTCGTGCCCCGGTCCGGGAAGATCCCACATGCCGTGAGCCATGGCCACTGAGCCTGCGTGTCCGGAGCCTGTGCTCTGCAATGGGAATTTGATCCAGGATTTTCCCTCCAGTACTCCATTTTAGAGAAATTCTTACTCATATACACACAAGAGGAAAGTATAAGGATGTTCACTGCATTATTGTAATAGGGAGATAATGAAAGTGAATTGAACATCTTCACTAGAGAAGTATGTAATTACAGTACAGCCATGCCAGATTACGCAATAGTTAAAAGAATGAGATAGATTTATATGAATGGAAATGAAAAAACATCAAGACATACTGTTAAGTTAAAAAAAGTTAACAGAGTAATAAGTATGGTCTCACATATTAAAAATAATTCAAAAAAGCAGCCATACAGAACAAAACTATATACTCCACACATACAATATACACTCCACACACACACACACATGCACATATACAGAGGAATAAAACCACAGATAACATGGGTTCCCTCTGGTAAAGGGAGTGAAATGGCAGGGTGAAGAGATAGTGACCTCTGCTTATTATTCTATATACGTTTATGTTATTTGAATATTTTATGAGCATACCTTCATGTACTAAGAGGAAGACTAAGGAGAGGGGTAGGGAAGAAAATAAAGGGAAGTAGAACACTTGAGTTCTATTTCCAGTTCAACCACTTATTTTGCTGTGTGATCTTATCCAAGTCATTCAACCATATGAATTTTACCATCAGTAAAAAAAATATGGATTATAATAATGATCTAGAAATACAAAACTCTAATGTACTTCAGGAATGTGAGGGATTATTATCATTTTTAAAAAATTAATTTATTTTTGGCTGCATTGGGTCTTTGTTGCTGCCCGTGGGCTTTCTCTAGTTGTGGGTAGTGGGGGCTACTCTTTGTTGCAGTGTGTGAGCTTCTCTTGCTGTGGAGCACAGGCTTTAGGCATGCGGGCTTCAGTAGTTGTGGCTCACGGGGCTCTAGAAAGCAGGCTCAGTAGTTGTGACGCACAGGCTTAGTTGCTCTGCGGCATGTGGGATTCTCCCGGACCAGGGCTCAAACCCGTGTCCCCTGCATTGGCAGGCAGATTCTTAACCACTGTGGCACCAGGGAAGCCCCTATCATTCTTAAGGTGTAAGGCCTTTTTAATGGAATTCTTGCCATCTCAACCCATACCACATTACCTCTTGAGAGCCCAGGCAGACACCAGGTGTTCAGTAAATATTAATAATGACCGTGATGATGACTTTTCATTTATTAGAATAAAAGGTGTTTGCATATTTATTATGGATTGCTAATTTTGCCAAGTCTTCATTACTTTGTCTGTCCCAGATGAAGATGGGAAAAACAGAGTGTAAATAAGGTTGTATTATTTGCTTAAGCTTCATTTAGTATGATTTACTTAAAATAAAATATTTCATTTCCTTTCAAGTGTGACCAATTCTACTTTTTTTAGGTTAATAGAAGAGCTTGAACAATCAGGCATGAAGATTGCCTCGGTTAAAGGCTCCCACTAGTGGTCAATACTTTCTCATTTGGTAAAATAAATAAAATAATTGAATGAAATGCATTCTTTCTTAAAAGGAATTTTTAGTATTTTTCTCTAGCAGGAGATGGATAAAGAGTCACTGCTAAAAGGAACAAGTTGAAATTCCTCCATTTCTTTTGCAAGGCCCTTCCCAACCTGGCCCTGTCTCACCCCTCAGGCCTCATCACTGGTCACTCTCCTTGGAGCCTGTGGCCACTTAAGACTGTTCTGCAGTTCCTGAACGGGCCACTTTCATGCTTCTGGGCCTTTGTTTATGCTGCTTCCTCTATCTGGAATCCCCTTTTCTTTTGATTTCTTTATCTTGGTAAACTCCTGATATCTCTAAGGTCAAGATCACATGCCAGTCCTACTGTGAAGCCTTCACTGCATGTTTATGATACATTTCTGTGGAATTTTTCAAGTCAGGTGTGGCTGTCTGTGCCCTTTTCTCTTTTGCTCCACAGTGCATGCCCTGATGCAAAAATTTCTTGTTATTCATCTTTGTTCCCCCAACACATTCCAGGTATCTGATAACTGCTTAACAACTGAAAGTAGTGACAGGGCTTTGCACACAATAAGCACTCAAATATTTGTTAAATGAAGTAAGATTATTATTTAAATTGCTCCTTATATATGAATTTCAATGAGAGGCATACTTGCAAAAAGTTGCTTTTTCTTATCTCTGTTGCAGTAATTTTTCCACTCCAAGATCTGTTGACTGTGTAGAATATTCTCTGAATAACCTGGTTCCAAAAGGAAAACAAAACCAAATAAAAACATTAAAGATATCTATTACTTTATCAAAGGCCATCTTTTGAACATTCTTTGAACCAAGCTAAGTTTTGGCCTTTTGATTATATCAAGTGTAATTTCTAGTAAAAATTAATACTATATTAAAAAAGTCTACATCCATATAGTTTGCATCTGCCCTTATAATTCTAAGAATAAAAAAATTCTTTGCTCACAAGTCGGCATTTCCCAGGTGCCTACATGTCACTTTCATTTTTACCTCTCATATAGGGATTCAAGTAGTGCTTATTAGGCTAGATGTTTCTGGAAGGCATATGAGGTGGGAAATCTGCTCTGGGGTGGCTTAACAATTAATTACTGGGTCAGAAGAATGGCTGCCAACATGGTATGATTCAAGAGGGCATATTTTGGTTATTATAGCCTTATCCATTGGAGTTTTGAAGACTTCTGAACTCTCTCTGGAAACTCAGATACATCTGGGATAGTTTATATCCCGAGTCCTTATTTAGGCATGAACAGTTTTGTTACTAACTATTGTTTTAATAAGTTTAACAAAGGTGAAACTCTGGAGAAGACCCTGGACAAGATGGGAGAGAAGGAGGATGGGTAGCAAAGGTGTCTGAAATGGAGGATGTATGGTAGGGGAGGACTGGAGAAGGAAGACAGGCTGCAATCCTGGAGGTAGGAGGCCACAGAGCATTCTTAACACTTTTACCTGGGGTTATTCCCACCCATTTAATTTGCACTTGACCTATTAGGGTTTTTTCTTTTTTTTCTTTTCTTCTTCGAAAGGAAGCAAGGGTGAGAAGAGCAATTAAGCAGCTTTTTTGGTACTTTGGCTTTAGTTTTGATTATCTAATGATATGGAAATCCTGTATCCTTGGTGGTTTTTATCATAGAAGAGGTTAGATCCCCTTTTTAGGCTATTTTAGTGCAAGAAGAACAAAAAAGAGAAGACATTTGGACATCTATCCTAAGAGTAGGCTTAATGAGGAACCAAACCACTATTCTGTTTCTGGATTCCTTATCAAAGAGAGTGATTCCCAAAAATAACAGGAAAAAAGTAGCCTCAGGATGAAGGTCCAGACTTGTGCTGCCCGGCACACCTCACCCCATCTCGCTACCAGTGCTAACTCCTCCCGACCCTTCAGCATCTAGCTCAGTTACCAACTCCATAGGAAGCCCCAGCACAGGCACTTGGGTCGAGCAGTCTTCTGTGCTCCTGATGTCACCTGAGTCTCCTTCGGTCATCCTGTGGTTATATTCTCAACACAGGTCCACCTGATTGTCATCACCTCCAAATTCTAAGGAACCTGATCTCTTTTCACTTGCATCCCAGTGCCTGATATGTTGCTCTGCCTATATCATCAGGTGGTCAATAACTGCATGATAATTTAAAAAACTGAGGTATAATTAACATACATTATATTAGTTTTAGGTGTACAACATAATGATTTGATATTTGTATATATTGTGAAATAATCGCCACAATAAGTCTAGTGAACATCCATTTCCACGGTTACAGAATTTTTCTTTCTTGTGATGAGCACTTTTAAGATTTACTTTCTTGGTAACTTTCAAATATTTAGTACAATATTATGAACTATAGTCACCATGCTGTAAATTACATCCCCATGACTAATTTATTTTACAACTGGAAGTTTATACCTTTTGATTCCCTTCACCCATTTTGCCTTCTCCCCACCTCCTGCCTCTGGCAGCTCCCAATCTGTTCTCTGTGTTTGTGAGCGTTCTTTTTTTAAGATTTATATCATACAGTATTTGTCTTTCTCTGACTTATTTCACTTAGCATAATGCCCTCAAGGTCCATCCATGGTGTTGCAAATGGCAGGATTCCACTCTTTTCTTATGGCTGAGCAATATTCCATTGTATTCCACATCTTCTTTATCCATTCATCTGTGGATGAACACTTAGGTTGTTTCCATTTATTGGCTATTATAAATAATGACACAGTAACACAGGGGTGCATGTATCTTTTCAAGTTACTGTTTCCATTTCCTTTGGATAAATACCCAGAAGCGGAATTGCTGGATCATACAGTAATTCTATTTTAGTTTTTTTGAGGAACCTCCTTTGGCTGCACCAATTTACATTCCCACCAAGAATGCACATGAGTTCCCTTTTTTCCACATCCTTGTTATTTCTTGTCTTTTTGATGATAGCCATTCTAACAAGTGTGAGGTGATATCTCACTTTAGTTTTGATCTGAATTTCCCTGATTAGTAATGTTGAACATCTTTTCATGTACCTGTTGGCCATCTGTATATCTTCTTTGGAAAATTGCTTGATAAATTAATGAGATTGGAAAGCTGTGTAACAAAGACTTTCATGTTATATTTGTGATAGAGACATATGGGTTGGATTCATAGCTAATTGAATAACTCTATCCAAAGTTTTGAACAGCAGATGGATACTAACCTAGGAAAGTTCTCTAATTAATATTTTACATAAAATCAGTACTGTTGTCTATGATTTATAGATAGATTGCATATAAGATGTACAGAAAATATAAAACAGGGAACTGTATACAAAATTATTGTGAAAGATACTACTAATGTAGTTGTGTTTACTCTTGAGGAAAAAATAAGACTACAGTATAGATGTGACCATGATCTGAATGGTTATCAGGTGGAAGAAGAAGTTGATTTGTTTTGTACTGCATCAGAGGGTAGAAATAGAACTGGAACTACTAGAATTACTGGATAGAAATGCCCTTACTGGTTAGAAATGCTTCAATGTAAACAAGAGTTTCCTAACATTAGCCTTATGAAGCAATGGGTTGTATGAAGTAGTGAGGTTTCTTCTCACCACAATTATTTAGGCAGAAGCTCACAGGATTCCCGTGTTAGGTGGGAGCTGGGACTAGCTGGTGTCTACAACTTCTCTACTGGCCCCAGTCACTCAGACTCTGAGTGAGGTGCTTCAGGGAAGAGAAAGTGTTTTATTCAACACTGTATTTTTAGCACTAGCTTCACAAAAGTTCCTATAAAAAAGATGGAGGATTTTAGGCCAGAAATTATATATATGAAAATAAAAATTAAGAATATCTTTTATCATAGTTCCATGTCTTCTCTCTCAAGTTAAAGTCAATTTCAATACATATTATTACACCAAACTTTTCTTTGTTGCACATTATTAGATTTTTGTCCTTATTTCTTGATTTTGAATGTAAATTTATCTTAAAGTCTAAGTTTCCTGTCTATCTAAATTTTGTATATATATACCCCTCAAATATTTTATATTACTTATGGAGGTACTATATAACACTTAAAATTATAAAACTTTAATCTGTATTTATTTTTATTTTATTCTTTTCTTCATCTTTTGTTCTTTTGACAGAATTTTTAAAATTCATAAACATTTTGAATGTTAAGTAATTTCCTATTTTTAGCCTCTGCTAACCTACTTGTCTCATACTGTAATAAAATGTACCTGTATTCCATTTTTCCATAGCCTAAAATCTCCTTATTCAGTGGCCCCTTACATCAGCACATTTATTGGTTTCCACACAACTGATTCAGCATTTTAGCTTATCGAGGTAGGGGCACCATCTAGTGGTGAGAGTATGTAACTGCTGGTTCTACATTAATTACAGTTGTTTTTTTTCCCCCCTAACTTTTTTGGTCTACCAGTTTTAGGTTTTTAAAAAGAAATTAATCAAAAATTTAAAAATATTAAAAAAAGTAAAAATTAATAATAGTAAGAAAAACTGTTTACTATCAGTGAGAGAAATGAAATTTGATAATTTTTCACCAAGGAATCTCTAGTCAACTTGACAATTTGAATTGTAAGTCAGTCTCCTTTCTTTTTCTTTATATCTATTGAAGTGGAAAACTCTAATTCACAATTAGAGGTCACCAGGAATAGAAGTATGTGTTTGGTGGTTCTGTCAGAGTTTTTGATAAGCAGATTAAATGCAGACACAGAAATTACAGAGAGATTGCTCTTTGTAGATGACTTTAATGCAGATGAACAACTCAATGCTGGAAGCCTGGCTCTTCTATTAGGCGGTGTGTGTGTGTGTGTGTGTGTGTGTGTGTGTGTGTGTGTGTGTGTGTGTGTGTGTGTGTGTGTGTGTGG
>NW_020173375.1:1600414-1723536 GCF_003031525.2 Neophocaena asiaeorientalis asiaeorientalis
TGGGTTCCTGATCCACTCTAGTCACTATGGCTCTGAAAAGTATTTCTTCATGGTCTCCTGCAGAACTTGGACTTAAACAAAACTATCTAATAAAAATGATTTCTTTCTCTGTCAAAAGAAAACGTTCTCAAGGGGAAAGAGTTAAGCTATTAGTGATGAGCAGTTTCCACCAGTTTAGCCATTTTAGGAAATATCACTACCTTGTCCTTAACAATGAAAATCCTGACATTTCAGCCTGGAGTGATAGATTCAGGCCAATCAAGACACTGAATACACCACTAAGACACCATCTAAGCAAGCCACAGAAATATCTTTACTGCCAGCACCAATATCACAAAAAGTATTTTCAATATTATCACTAATTTTAAAACCTCACATGAGTACCTCTTTCCTCAAAAGTCAGCATATGCCAGTAAGGATAAGCAGAGCCTTATTCACTGGCAATTTCTTTGCATAGTATGCAAACCTGCAAACTCAAGGGCTACAATTTGCTGGTATTTCCAATTCTCATTTTCATTCGATATCAAGAGGCTTATTTCTCACTTGCCAACTCTTCTCTGGAAATAAAGGAGAACGTGGAGTGACTCTGCTCTTATTTAGGTAGTGATGTCCTTTTTTGCTATATGTAAATTTGGTGTTCTGCCTTTCCATTCTAAAACAGCTGACAAAATACTTAACTAAAGAAACAAATAAAAAGTCTTTTCCTGTAGCATAGGTTTTCAGTGATAAATGGAAAATAAAAGTTGCCCAAATTTTCTTCATTGTATATGTGCCACACATAAGCTAATACTTGAGTCATACACTGTGTAAGCAGTTTCTTCCAACTGTAAAGTGAAATAACTGAATAACTCTACCATGCAAACAAAATATGTTAATTGTCCTATACTGTATGCCACTGAGAGTATATATTCAATAGGGTTATATGATAAATTAATTTTGCTTTTTTTGAGATATCTGTCATTAATTCTGAGGCTGATCTTTGTAAGTTTCTTGGAAATACTGTTATCTTTGCCATGAGCAGGGTAGAGAATGACACTTCTCTAATTTGGTTACTTCTATGCCATTAGCAACAAAATTAATTAATTAATTAATTAATTAATTAATTAATTTCATACTAGAAAGCTTATTTTTTATTTTTTTATAGAAAAATTCACTGTACTCTGAAATAACCTAAAACTTTCAATGACTTCATGTCATTATCTGACCAAATTTCATAATAAAAAAGGCACTGGGTAGAACAGATAACCAGTCCAATAAAATTGTTTCTAGGTATTCAGTGTGATGCTTTTTATTTGCATCTTTCTGTTTTGGAGGGTAGTATGAGATTATCACAACAGTAGGTACACTTATCTCAGGACATACAGATTCACATTCTGTATTCTCAGTTAGATCTTATTTACTACTTACGTTATGATGTTTTGAGTTGCCCCATTATCATTATTTCACAAGTATTTTACACTTTAATGACTACTACTGAGCAATGGATTCATTTTAAAAAAAATTTTTATTGGAGTATAGTTGATTTACAAAGTTGTATTAGTTTCTGCTTACAACAAAGTGAATCAGCTATACTGGATTCATTTTTGTGAACTGGGGATAAAGCAGCATAATACTAACAATAAAGCATAAATTTAAGAAATGTAAACAATAATATGCAAATGTCACGCAAATATGTCAGCAGCAATAATTAATTGGATCCTGTTAATTGACCTATGTAGTTCTTTTTGTTCAATGACTAACATACTAGCATTTCTCAGAAAATGTGAATTATATGTGAACAAAATGGTTTCATGGCTTTGCACTCTTCCTAAAACTTCCTGGGGGCCACTTGCTAGATGACTATAGACCATCATAGGTCCAGCGATCATACTTCAATAAATACCAAACTAGAAAGTGTATAGAAGGAAAATTTATCTCTTTTATAATTCTGTTCTTTAATATCTTTTCTAAGAACAAATCCCAATAAAAGGTTGCTCTGTAGACAGCATTCTCTGAATTGGTAGAAGGTTGGTCTAGATTATCTTTAAGATCTTTTCTAATTCTTGAGATTCTAATATACTATTAATACGTCCTTAGTTTATAGAACAGTCAGCAATCAGAACCCAATAATTCCTATTGGAATTGAAACCAGGGTTATGTATAGAATTCTTAAGCATGAATAACTTCACTTATTCACTCAATAAATACTTACTGTGTATCTATTATGTGCCAGGCACTATTCTAGGTATTGGAGATATAGCAACATCTAAATATAGACAAAGTCCCTCCTCTCATGGAGTTTATGTTATAGAGAAGGAGATGGACAATAAACAAAAAATTTACGTATCAGTGATATAGGCGCTAAGAAGGAAAATAAAGCAGAACAAAGGAACAGAAGTGTAGAGGGAGGGGACAGGCAGAAGAAGGGTGAAGAAGGCAGAGGGTGATCAGGGAAGGTCTCACTAAGAAGGGAATGTCTGAGCACACATCTGGATGAAGTGAGGGAGTGAGTCATGTGGAAATCTGTAGGAAGAGCATTCCAGGCAGAGGAAAGAGTAAGAACAAAGCACCTGAGGCAGAAGCAGGTTTGCTCTGTTCCAGGAACAGAGAGGAGGCAGGCCGTTGTTGCTGAAGCAGAGTGATGAGATGGGGAAACACTGGAGGGTCTGAGCAGAGGAGTGACATGGTCTGACTTATATTTTCAAAGGGTAACTCTGCTTTGTGGAGACTAGACTGTAGGGCAATGAGGGTGTAAGTAGGGAGACCAATTAGAAGGAATCTATGTGAAACACAAGGATGAGTGGCTGGGCCAGGGTGACTGTAGTGGAGGTAGTGTAGTAGAGTGTTGTGGTTAACAGGCAAAAATAACTTCTGAGATACTCTTGGATGACAGTGACACCTTATGGTTCAAATAAAGTCTTATAAAGTTTTATGACAGAAGAGAATCAATGTAAAAGCAAATAATGAAGTTCCTACAGTAGAAAAAGAATGGTAGTATTCTGTAACTCAACAGAAACCAACAAATTCGTAGCCAACAAAAAGTGCCCTAAGAATGAGAGGGCCTTCCTCAGAGGAGACTGTTCTATTTACCAGAGGCAGGGATCATCTCCCCCGGGTATGGCTGTGAATGTGAGGTGTGCCCTGAGGTTGGTTCAGCTGTGGAGTTCTTCCAAAGATAATCTGGAAGCTAGGGCAGAGAATGCCTGGTGTGGCTGCAGTATGAGCTGTAGGCCTGTGTGCTCTCACTCATACTGCATGCCCTGCCTGTGACTGACCAAATGAGGCTGTGTATGAGAAACATGGGATGAGAACACCCCACAAAATAGGAGATTGTGATCATGTTATTTTAAATTCTTACATGATTTGTTTTCTGATTACATACAATCTATTTTTCATTATCATTTCAGTTCTAACTTTGAGGCTCTATAGATACATCTTTTTTTGGAAAAGGATGTTGAAAATTCTTTTCAGTATTATTTGCAAATGCTAAAGATCAACTGGGTATCAATATTAATGATACAGCAAAAGGTATACCTCATAATACCAGACCGAATGAGCATATCACTTAAATTTTATATACAAGAGACCTCTTAAGCGCTGGACACATATAAGAAGGCAAATAGATAGAAATAACTAATTCAATTTTACTTCCTTCCACTTAAAATAATCATTATAGCCCATTTTGCATAAAGATCTGAAAGCCTGGATACTAGATGACAAAAAGGAGACTTACAGAGTTATATTAAGACAAAAAGGGACTCGGCCTACCGTGGTGATGTAGCGGGAGTGGAATTCTGGAGCATCTTTCAGGAACGTGAGGCCAGGATGTGTATCTACCACATCCTGAAAAAGAACAAAACCAAACTAAATTAACAAACATACCCAAAAAATCCCCAAGACACCTACAGAATTTTTTTCCCTCTTGTAGAATACTTGCCAGTTGAGCAAACTCGCTGTTTCAGAATATTGAACAATGTACTTAAAATTTAATTAGTACTTTATTAAATTCAAATATTTCACAAGCATACTTATGTGTGTTTTTGAACAGTATATGTCAATAAAAAGTTAAAATTTTAATTTAGCTATATTTGGTGATTTATGAATCAAATGTCTTACAGGTACATACTGTAATTCTAACATGCATGTCCAGGAAATTCATCTCACAGATCTTGGTAGGGATTGCTAAGTGAAATTTACACAGAAAGGATGATAGACACAAGCCCACTAGAACGATTCTTTCTCAAACTACAGACATGGGAAATTTTTTGGGAAAAAAATAGCCTTGTAGCCAAATAGCTTTAAATCTATGTTAAGTTCTATGAACCAGCTAATGTTCATCAAAATAACTGTGTTGACAAATGTGTTTTCCAATTTAGGATTTTATTTATTTTAAAATCTGATATTTTGTTCTCATGGAAGACTATTAGAATATTAAATCCTTGAAATACTGTTTTTATTTTCTAATTAGGTTTTAAAAGCACTTTGAATGAGCCTAGAGAACCTAATGGAGATAATTACTGTTAATTTAATAACCAGAGGCAACAGCAATGCTAACATAGATATAATCTATTAATTGGCTAGTCATGAATGGACAGACATCAGTTATATCTCTTTCCTTTGTTTCTTCAGAGCAGTTAGCTATTCATACCTACCCATACAGTCTAAAACCAATGGACCTTACTATTTCTTTAAATTTTATTTGAAAATAATTTTAGACTTACAGAAAATTGCAAAAATTTTATAGAGAGATTTCCTACATATTTCTCCCAGCTTCCCATAATGGTAACAACTTACAAACCATAGTACAATTATCAAAACTAGGAAATGAACATTGATGTAATGCTAAACTACAGACCTTATTCAAAAATTTCCAGCTTTTCCCCTAATCCGTTTTTTCTGTTCCAGGATCCTAACTGCATTAGTTCTTGTGTCTCATTGGTCTCTCCCAATCTGTGGCAGTTCTTCAGTCTTTCCTTTTATTTCATGATTCTGACACTTTATGAGTTCTGGTTAGTTATTCTGTAGAATGTCTCTCAATGTGGCATTGTCTGGTATTTCCTCATCATTAAAGTTACACACTTTTAATGGGTATACCACAGAAGTGATGTTGTGTCCTTTTCAGTCTTACAAGGAGTATGTGATGCTGATACGTTTTACAACTTGTGTTAATTTTAGAACACACTTGGTTAAAGTGGTATCTGCTGGGTTGCCACCATAAATTTATTATTACCCCTTAATAACTGATAAATATCATGGGGGAGATACTTTAAGACACTGCTAATATCCTGTTTCTCTGAAAACTTGTGCCCACAGATTTCAGCAGCCATTGATGGAAACTGACTGTGGCATTTATATAGTGGTGTTTACCTTATTTATTTATTTATTAAACATCTTTATTGGAGTATAATTGCTTTACAATGGTGTGTTAGTTTCTGCTTTATAACAAAATGAACCAGCTACACATAAACATATATCCCCATATCTCTTCCCTCTTGCATCTTCCTCCCACCCTCCCTATCCCACCCCTCTAGGTGGTCACAAAGCACCGAGCTGATCTCCCTGTGCTATGCGGCTGCTTCCCACTAGCTATCTACTTTACATTTGGTAGTATATATAAGTCCATGCCACCCTCTCACTTCGTCCCAGCTTACCCTTCCCCCTCCCCGTGTCCTCAAGTTCATCCACTACATCTGCATCTTTATTCCTGTCCTGCCCCTAGGTTCTCCATAACCATTTTTTTAAGATTCCATATATATGTGTTAGCATATGGTATTTGTTTTTCTCTTTATGACTTACTTCAGCCTGTATGACAGACTCTAGGTTCATCCACCTCACTACAAATACCTCAGTGTCATTACTGTTTATGGCTGAGTAATATTCCATTGTATATATGTGTCACATCATCTTTATCCATTCAGCTGTTGATGGACACTTAGGTTGCTTCCATGTCCTGGCTATTGTAAACAGTGCTAAAATGAACATTGTGGTACATGACTCTTTTTGAATTATGGTTTTCTCAGGGTATATGCCCAGTAGTGGGACTGCTGGGTCGTATGGTAGCTCAATTTTTAGCTTTTCAAGGAACCTCCATATTGTTCTCCGTAGTGGCTGTATCAATTTACATTCCCAACAACAGTGCAAGAGGGTTCCCTTTTTTCCACACCCTCTCCAGCATTTATTGTTTGTAGATTTTTTGATGAAGGCCATTCTGACTGGTGTGAGGTGATACCTCAGTGTAGGTTTTTTTTTTTTTTGCGGTATGCGGGCCTCTCACTGTTGTGGCCTCTCCGGTTGTGGAGCACAGGCTCCGGACGCACAGGCTCAGCGGCCATGGGTCACGGGCCCAGCCGCTCCGCGGCATGTGCTATCCGCCTGGACTGGGGCACGAACCTGTGTCCCCTGCATTGGCTGGTGGACTCTCAACCACTGCGCCACCAGGGAAGTCCCACATTTATGTCTTTAATCCATTTTGAGTTTATTTTTGTGTATGGTGTTAGGGAGTGTTCTAATTTCATTCTTTTACATGTGGCTGTCCAGGACTACTTACTGAAGAAGCTATCTTTTCTCCACTGTATATTGTGGCCTCCTGTATCAAAAATAAGGCGATAATATGTGCGTGGATTTGTCTCTGGGCTTTCTATCCTGTTCCATTGATCTATATTTCTGTTTTTGTGCCAGTATCGTACTGTCTTGATTACTGTAGCTTTGTAGTATAGTCTGAAGTCAGAGAGCCTGATACCTCCAGCTCTGTTTTTCTTTGTAAGGATTGCTTTGGCTATTCGGGGTCTTTTGTGTTTCCATACAAATTGTAAAATTTTTTGTTCTAGTTCTGTGAAAAATACCATTGGTAGTTTGATAGGGGTTGCACTGAATCTGTAGATTGCTTTGGGTAGTATAGTCATTTTCACAATGTTGATTCTTCCAGTCCAAGAACATGGTATACCTCTCCATCTGTTTCTATTATCTTTAATTTCTTTCTTCAGTGTCTTATAGCTTCTGCATATAGGTCTTTTGTCTCCTTAGGTTGGTTTATTCCTGGGTATTTTATTCTTTTTGTTGCAATGGTAAATGGGAGTGTTTCCTTAATTTCTCTTTCAAATTTTTCATCATTAGTGTATAGGAATGCAAGAGATTTCTGTGCATTAATTTTGTATCCTGCTACTTTACCAAATTCATTGATTAGCTCTACTGGATTTCTGGTAGCATTCTCTATGTATAGTATCATGTCATCTGAAAACAATGACAGCTTTACTTCTTCTTTTCCAATTTGGATTCCTTTTATTTCTTTTTCTTCTCTGATTGCTGTGGCTAAAACTTCCAAAACTATGTTGAATAACAGTGGTGAGAGTGGGCACCCTTGTCTTGTTCCTGATCTTAGAGGAAATGCTTTCAGTTTTTCACCATTGAGGATGATGCTGGCTGTGGGTATGTCATATATGACCTTCAATATGTTGAGATAAGTTCCCTCTATGCCTACACTCTGGAGGATTTTTATCATAAATGGGTGTTGAATTTTGTCGAAAGCTTTTTCTGACTTTATTGAGATGATCATATGGTTTTTGTTCTTCAATTTGTTAATATGCTATGTCACATTGATTGATGTGCATATATTGAAGAATTCTTGCATTCCTGCGATAAACCCCACTTGATCATGGTGTATGATCCTTTTAATGTGCTGTTGGATTCTCTTTCATAGTATTTTGTTGAGGATTTCTGCATCTGTGTTCATCAGTGATATTGGCCTGTAGTTTTCTTTCTTTGTGACATCTCTGTCTGGTTTTGGTATCAGGGCGATGGTGGCCTCATAGAATGAGTTGGGGAGTGTTCCTACCTCTGCTATATTTTGGAAGAGTTTGAGAAGAATAGGTGTTAGTTCATCTCTAAATGTCTGAAAGAATTCACCTGTGAAGGCAATTGGTCCTGGGCTTTTGTTTGTTGGAAGATTTTTAATCACAGTCTCAATTTCAGTGCTTGTGATTGGACTGTTTAGTCTCCGCAGGTTGTGCCTTTCTAAGAATTTGTCCATTTTTCCAGGTTGTTCATTTTATTGGCATAGAGTTGCTTGTAGTAGTCTCTTATGAGGCTTTGTAATTCTGCAGTGTCCATTGTAACTTCTACTTCATTTCTAATTTTATTGATTTGAGTGCTCTCCCTCTCTTTCTTGATGAGTCTGGCTAATGGTTTATCAATTTTCTTTATCTTCACAAAGAACCAGCTTTTAGTTTTATTAATTTTTGTTATTATTTTATTAATTTTGTTATTGCTATTTCATATATTTCTCCTCAGAACTTTATGTTTTCTTTCCTTCTACTAATTTGGGTTTTGTCTGTTCTTCTTTCTCTTGTTCCTTTCGGTGTAAGGTTCATTTATTTGAGATTTTTATTGTTTCTTGAGGTAGGCTTGTATTGCTATAAACTTCCCTCTTAGAACTGCTTTTACTGCATCCCATAGGTTTTGGATCATCGTGTGTTTGTTGTCATTTGTCTTTAGATTTTTTTTTGATTTCCTTTGATTTCTACAGTGTTCTCTTGGTTATTTTGTAACATATTGTTTAGCCTCCATGTGTTTGTGTTTGTTTTCCCTTTAACTGATTTCTAATCTCATGGCGTTGTGGTCGGAAAAGATGCTTGATATGATTTCAATTTTCTTAAATTTACTGAGGCTTGTTTTGTGCCCCAAGATGTGATCTATCCTGAAGAATGTTCCGTGTGCATTTGAGAAGAAAGTGTAATCTGCTGTTTTCTGATGGAATGTCCTATAAATATAAATTAAGTCTATCTTGTTTAATGTGTCATTTAAAGCTTATGTTTCCTTATTTATTTTCTGTTTGGATGATCTCTCCATTGGTGTAAATGAGGTGGTAAAGTCCCCCACTATTATTGTGTTACTGTTGATTTTCTCTTTTATAGCTATTAACAGTTGCCTTATGTATCGAGGTGCTCCTATGCTGGGTGCATATATATTTATAATTGTTATATCTTCTTCTTGGATTGATCCCTTGATCATTATTTAGTGTCCTTCCTTGTCTTTTGTAACATTCTTTATTTTAAAGTCTATTTTATCTGATATGAGTATTGCTACTCCAGCTTTCTTTTGATTTCCATTTGCATGGAATATCTTTTTCCATCCCCTCACTCTCAGTTTGTATGTGTCCCTAGGTCTGAAGTGGGTCTCTTGTAGACAGCATGTATATGGGTCTTGTTTTTGTACCCATTCAGCCAGTCTATGTGTTTTGGTGGGAGCATTTAATCCATTTACATTTAAGGTAACTATCAATATGTATGTTTCTATTACCATTTTCTTAATTGTTTTGGGTTTGTTATTGTGTGTCTTTTCCTTCTCTTGTGTTTCCTGCCTGGAGAAGTTCCTTTAGCATTTGTTGTAAAGCTGTTTGGTGCTGCTGAAATCTCTTAACTTCTGCTTGTCTGTAAAGGTTTTAATTTCTCCATCGAATCTGAATGAGATCCTTGTTGGGTAGAGTAATCTTGCTTGTAGGTTTTTCTCCTTCATCACTTTAACTATGTCCTGCCACCCCCTTCTGGCTTGCAGGGTTTCTGCTGAAAGAACAGCTGTTAAACTTATTGGGATTCCCTTATATGTTATTTGTTGTTTTTCCATTGCTGCTTTTAATATTTTTTCTTTGCATTTAATTTTTGATAGTCTGATTAATATGTGTCTTGGCGTGTTTCTCCTTGGATTTATCCTGTATGGGACACTCTGTGCTTCCTGGACTTGATTAACTATTTCCTTTCCCATATTAGGGAAGCTTTCAACTATAATCTCTCCTAATATTTTCTCAGTCCTTTTCTCTTTTTCTTCTTCTTCTGGGACCCCTATAATTCGAATGTTGGTGCGTTTAATGTTGTCCCAAAGGTCTCTAAGACTGTCCTCAATTCTTTGCATTATTTTTTCTTTATTCTGCTCTGCAGTAGTTATTTCCACTATTTTATCTTCCAGGTCACGTATCCATTTTTCTGCCTCAGTTATTCTGCTATTGATTCATTCTAGAGAATTTATATTTCATTTACTGTATTGTTCATCATTGTTTCTTTACTCTTTAGTTCTTCTAGGTCCTTGTTAAACGTTTCTTGTATTTTCTCCATTCTATTTCCAAGATTTTGGATCATGTTTACTATCATTACTCTGAATCCTTTTTCAGGTAGACTGCCTATTTCTTCTTCATTTGGTAAGTCTGGTGGGTTTTTACCTTGCTCCTTCATCTGCTGTGTGTTTTGCTGCCTTCTCATTTTGTTTAACTCACTGTGTTAGGGGTCTCCTTTTCACAGGCTGAAGGTTCGTAGTTCCTGTTGTTTTTGGTGTCTGTCCCCAGTGGCTAAGGGTGGTTCAGTGGGCTGTGTAGGCTTCCTGGTGGAGGGTACCAGTGCCTGTGTTCTGCTGGATGAGGCTGGATTTTGTCTTTCTGGTAGGCAGGTCCACATCCGGTGGTGTGTTTTGGCGTGTCTGTAACCTTATTATGATTTTAGGCAGCCTCTGTGCTAACGGTTGGGGTTGTGTTCCTGTCTTGCTAGTTGTTTGGCATAGGGTGTCCAGCACTGTAGCTTGCTGGTCGTTGAGTGGAGCTGGGTCTTAGCGTTGAGATGGAGATTTCTGGGCGAGCTTTCGCCATTTGATGTTATGTGGAGCTGGGAGGTCCCTGGTGGACCAGTGTCCTGAACTTGGCTCTGCCCCCTCAGAGGCACAGGCCTGACACCTGGCCAGAGCACCAAGACCCTGTCAGACACACGGCTCAGAAGGGAGAAAAAAAGAAAGAAAGAAAGAGAAAAAAGAGAAATACAATAAAGTTATTAAAATAAAAAATTATTAAAAATAAAAAAATGAAAAATAGGGCTTCCTTGGTGGCGCAGTGGTTGAGAGTCCGCCTGCCGATGCAGGGGACACAGGTTCGTGCCCCGGTGTGGGAAGATCCCACATGTCGCGGAGCGGCTGGGCCCGTGAGCCATGGCCACTGAGCCTGCACATCTGGAGCCTGTGCTCCGCAATGGGAGAGGCCACAACAAAAAAAAAGGCCCGCGTACCGGAAAAAAAAACAAAAACAAAAACAAAAACAAAAACAAAAAAAAAAAAAAAAGAAAAAGGAATGAAAGAAGAGAGCAACCAAACCAAAAAACAAATCCACGAATGATAACAAACGCTAAAAATTATAGTAAAAAAAATAAATAAAACGGACAGACAGAACCCTAGGACAAATCGTAAAAGCAAAGCTATACAGACAAAATCACACAAAGAAGCATACACATACACACTCACAATAAGAGAAAAAGGAAAAAAAAAATATATCATTGCTCCCAATGTCCACCACCTCAATTTTGGGATGATTCGTTGTCTATTCACATATTCCACAGATGCAGGGTACATCAAGTTGATTGTGGAGATTTAATCCACTGCTCCTGAGGCTGCTGGGAGAAACTTCCCTTTCTCTTCTTTGTTCACACAGCTCCTGGGGTTCAGCTTTGAATTTGCCCCACCTCTGTGTGTAGGTCACCTGAGGGCTTCTGTTCCTGCCCAGACAGGATAGGGTTAAAAGTAGCAGCTGATTAGGGGACTCTGGCTCACTCAGGCCGGGGGGAGGGAGGGGTACGAAATGCGGGGTGAGCCTGCTGCAACAGAGGCCAGAATGACATTGCAACAGCCTGAGGCGTGCCATGCGTTCTCCCGGGGTAGGTGTCCCTGGATCCCGGGACCCTGGCTGTGGTGGGCTGCACAGGCTCCCTGGAAGGGGAGGTGTGGAGAGTGACCTGTGCTCGCACACAGGCTTCTTAGTGGCTGCAGCAGCAGCCCTAGTGTCTCATGCCGTATCTGGTGTCTGTGCTGATGGATGCAGCTTGCACCTGTCTCTGGCACTCATCTGGGTGGTGCTCTGAATCCCCTCTCCTCATGCACCCCGAAACAATGGTCTCTTGCCTCTTAGGCAGTTCCAGACTTTTTCCCGGACCTCCTCCTGGCTAGCTGTGGCACACTAGCCCTCTCAGGCTGTGTTCATACAGGCAACCCCAGTCCTCTCCCTGGGATCTGACCTCCCAAGCCCAAACCTCAGCTCCCAGCCCTAACCCGTTCCAGTGGGTAAGCAGACAAGCCTCTCAGGCTGGTAAGTGCTGGTCGGCAGCAATCTTCTGTGTGGGAATCTCTCTGCTTTGCCCTCTGCACCCCCGTTGCTGCACTCTCCTCTGTGGCTCCAAAGCTTCCCCCCTACCCACCCCCCATCTCCACAAGTGAAGGAGCTTCCTAGTGTGTGGAAACTTTTCCTCCTTCACAGCTCCCTCCCACTGGTGCAGGTCCCATCCCTATTCTTTCGTCTCTGTTTTTTCTTTTGCCCTACCCAGGTACGTGGGGAGTTTCTTGCCTTTTGGGAGGTCTGAGGTCTTCTGCCAGCACTCAGTAGGTGTTCTGTAGGAGTTGTTCCACATGTAGATGTATTTCTGATGTATTTGTGGGGAGAAAAGTGATCTCCACGTCTTAGTCTTCTGCCATCTTGAAGGTCTCCCCCTACCTAAGTCTCCCCCTTCCTTCTATAAGGAAGAGCTGTCCTTTCTCTCCGGCGTACTTATTTGTTCAATTTATGAGCTAGCTTTGGTCACTGGGAACTCTTTTAAATTGGCTCCTGTGTCCTCTTGACATGTCCCACCCTTTTGTAAGCACTTCTGTATTTTTTGGTATCACAAGATGGTCCAGTCTCATCTTATATTTTCCATGCTCCAGCCCTAGAATCAACCTTTTCTCCAAGCAGCCCTGATTCCTTTTACTGCAGAATGGTATTGAGAAACCACATCTGGGGGCTGCTTGTTACTACTAGGGTGTCATTGCTAGTGGACCCTCTTGGCAGACAGAACTAGGAATATATATATGTGTGTATATCAGTCCGTATGTACACATATATTTCTTTCTCTTTCTATCTGTGTATATTAAAAACTATGTAATCATACAGATAACTGATTTCAATTCAATACCACAAGGTTCATTCATGACTTCCCCCTTTCCTTTGTAACTTTAACAGACTTGCCAACACCTACCCCATTGAGAAAGTAATTTACTAAGTAGGCTACAGTATTTGTGTACAGTACCTTTTGTCTTTAGTCTTAAGAGTCTCCAGTTAAAATATTCTTTCCAAGGTTACTTAGGTTAGCTCTTTCCTTATCTTCCTTTATCCTCTTTAATGTGGTTGTGCTGTCCATTTGTAATACAGTTCAGTTCATTTGTTACTGTTTATATTCTATTTTGGGTTTCTTGCCTACAGGTCTTGGTTGATTATTATTTATTGCAGGGAGAGTATGCAAAACATTACTATGGTTCTAAGAGTCAAATCTAAGGTAAAACTGACATCTTAATAATATCAAGTCTTCCCATCAATAAAGAAGACAATCTCTCCATTTATATAAATCTTAATTTCTCTCAGCAATGTTTACTGTTTTCAGTACACATGTTTTGCACATCTACTGTCAGATCTGCCTCTAGTATTTGATATTTTGGGGTAGTATTATAAACGGTATTTAAAAGATTTCAATTTCCAATTATTTGTTGCTAGCATATAGAAAGAAAATTGAGTTTTGTACATTGATAATGTAACTGTAACCTTGCTAAACTCACTTATTAAATACAGCTTTAAAGTGATTGGCTCAAGATGGCGGAGTAGAAGGATGTGCACTCACTCCCTCTTGCAAGAGTGCCGGAATCACAACTAACTGCTGAACAATCATCCAGAGGAAGACACTGGAACTCACCAAAAAAGATATCCCACATCCAAAGACAAGGAGAAGCCACAGTGAGACAGTAGGACGGGCGCAATCACAGTAAAATCAAATCCCATAACTGCTGGGTGGGTGACTCACAGACTGGAGAACACTTACACCACAGAAGTCCACCCACTGGAGTGAAGGTTCTGAGCCGCACGTCAGGCTTCCCAACCTGGGGGTCAGGCAACGGGAGGAGGAATTCCCAGAGAATCAGACTTCTCAGCCTAGACGGATTTGATTGCAGGACTTCGACAGGACTGGGGGAAACACTCCACTCTTGGAGGGCACCCACAAAGTAGTGTGCACATCAGGACCCAGGGGGAAGGAGCAGTGACTCCATAGGAGACGGAATCAGACCTACCTGCTAGTGTTGGAGGATCTCTCGCAGAGGAGGGGGTGTGGCTGTGGCTCACCACAGGGACAAGGACGCTGGCAGCAGAAGTTCCGGGGAGTACTCCTTGGCATGAGCCCTCCAGGAGTCTGCCATTAGCCCCACCAAAGAGGCTGTAGCCTCCAGTGCTGGGCTGCCTCAGGCCAAACAACCAACAGGAAGAAAATTCAGCCCTACCCATCAGCAGACAAGCAGATTAAAGTTTTACTGAGCTCTGCCCACTAGAGCAACACCCAGCTCTACCCAACACCAGTCACTCCCATCAGGAAGCTTGCATAAGCCTCTTAGATAGCCTCAGCCACCAGAAGGCACACGGCAGAAGCAAGAAGAACTACAATCCTGCAGCCTGTGGAACGAAAACCACATTCACAGAAAGATAGACAAAATGAAAAGGCAGAGGGCTATGTACCAGATAAAACCCCAGAAAAACAACTAAAAGAAGTGGAGATACGCAACCTTCCAGAAAAAGAATTCAGAATAATGATAATGAAGATGATCCAGGACCTCAGAAAAAGAATGGAGGCAAAGATTGAGAAGATGCAAGAAATGTTTAACAAATACCTAGAAGAATTAAAGAACAAACAAACAGAGATGAACAATACAATAACTGAAATAAAAAATACACTAGAAGGAATCAATAACAGAATAACTGAGGCAGAAGAACAGATAAGTGACCTGGAAGACAGAATGGTGGAATTCACTGCTGCGGAACAGAATAAAGAACGAAAAGAAATGAAGACAGCCTAAGAGACCTCTGGGACAACATTAAATGCAACAACATTTGCATTATAGGGGTCCCAGAAGGAGAAGAGAGAAAGGACTAGAGAAAATATTTGAAGAGATTATAGTCGAAAACTTCCATAACATGGGAAAGGAAATAGCCACCCAAGTCCAGGGAGTGCGGAGAGTCCCAGGTAGGATAAACCCAAGGAGAAACACGCCAAGACACATAGTAATAAAATTGACAAAAATTAAAGACAAACAAAAATTATTAAAAGCAATAAGGGAAAAATAACACACAAGGGAACTCCCATAAGGTTAACAGCTGATTTCTCAGCAGAAACTCTACAAGCCAGAAGGGAGTGGCACCATATATTTAAAACGATGAAAGGGAAGAAACTACAACCAAGATTACTCTAGCTGGCAAGGATCTCATTCAGATTTGACAGAGGAATCAAAAGCTTTACAGACAAGCAAAAGCTAAGAGAATTCAGCACCACCAAACCAGCTCTACAAGAAATGCTAAAGGAACTTCTCTAAGTGAGAAACACAAGAGAAGAAAAAGACCTACAAAAATAAACCCAAAACAATTAAGAAAATGGTAACAGGAATATACATATCAATAATTACCTTAAATGTGAATGGATTAAATGCTCCAACCAAAAGACAAAGGCTCGCTTAATGGATACAAAAACAAATCCATATACATGCTGTCTACAAGAGACCCACTTCAGACCTAGGGACACATACAGACAGAAAGTGAAGGGATGGAAAAAGATATTCCATGCAAATGGAAATCAAAAGAAAGCTGGAGTAGCAATACTCATATCAGATAAAATAGACTTTAAAATAAAGAATGTTACAAAAGACAAGGAAGGACACTACATAATGATCAAGGGATCAATCCAAAAAGAAGATATAACAATTATAAATATTTATGCACCCAACAAAGGAGCACCTCAATACATAAGGCAAATGCTAACAGCTATAAAAGAGGAAATCGACAGTAACACAATAATAGTGGGGGACTTTAACAACTCACTTACACCAATGGACGGATCATCCAGACAGAAAATTAATAAGGAAACATAAGTTTAAATGAAAAAATAGACCAGATAGGTTTAATTGATATTTGTAGGATATTCCATAAGAAAACAGCAGATTACACTTTCTTCTCAAGTGCACATGGAACATTCTCCAGGATAGATCACATCTTGGGTCAAAAATCAAGCCTCGATTAATTTAAGGAAACTGAAATCATATCAAGCATCTTTTCTGACCAAAAACGTAAAAAACACTAACACATGGAGGCCAAACAATACGTTACTAAATAACCAAGAGATCACTGAAGAAATCAAAGAGGAAATCAATAAAAACCTAGAGACAAATGATAACAAAAACATGACGATCCAAAACCTATGGGATGCAGCAAAAGCAGTTCTAAGAGGGAAGGTTATAGCAATACAATCCTACCTCAAGAAACAATAAAAATCTCAAATAAACTAACCTTACACCTAAAACACCATGATCAAGTGGGATTTATCCCAGGGATGCAACGATTCTTCAATATATGCCAGTCAATCTATGTGATACGTCATATTAACAAACTGAAGAATAAAAACCATATGATCATCTCAATAGATCCAGAAAAAGCTTTTGACAAAATTTAACACCGATTTATGATAAAAACTTTCCAGAAAGTGGGCATAAGAGGGAACCTACCTCAACATGATAAAGGCCATACATGACAAACTCTCAGCAAACATCATTCTCAATGGTGAAAAACTGAAAGCATTTCCTCTAAGATCAGGAACAAGACAAGGATATCCACTCTCACCACTATTATTCAACATAGTTTTGGAAGTCCTAGCCACACCAATCAGAGAAGAAAAAGAAATAAAAGGAATACAAATTGGAAAAGAAAAAGTAAAACTGTCACTGTTTCCCATGATAGTAAAACTATCATGCCGATGATAAGATACTATACATAGACAACCTAAAGATGCCACCAGAAAACTACTAGAGTTAATCAGTGAATTTGGTGAAGTTGCAGGATACATAATTTGGTGAAGTTGCAGGATACATAATGAACGCACAGAAACCTCTTGCATTCCTATATACTAACAATGAAAGATCAGAAAGAGAAATTAAGGAAACAATCCCATTCACTATTGCAACAAAAAGAATAAAATACCTAGGAATGAACCTCCCTAAGGAGATAAAAAACCTGTACTCAGAAAACTATAAGACACTGATGAAAGAAATCAAAGATGACACAGACAGATGGAGAGATATACCATGTTCCTGGATTGGAAGAATCAAAACTGTGAAAATGATTATACTACCCAAAGCAATCTACAGATTCAATGCAATCCCTATCAAATTACCAATGACATTTTTTACAGAACTAGAACAAAAAATCTTTAAATTTGTATGGAGACAAAAAAACCTGAATAGCCAAAGCAATCTTGAGGGCAAAAAATGGAGCTGGAGGAATCCGACTCCCTGGCTTCAGACTACACTACAAAGCTACAGTAATCAAGACAATATGGTACTGGCACAAAAACAGAAAAATAGATCAATGGAACAGCATAGAAAGCCCAGAGATAAACCCATGCACCTATGGTCAACTAATGTATGACAAAGGAGGCAAGGATACCTTGCCTTGGAGAAAAGACAGTCTCTTCAATAAGTGGTGCTGGGAAAACTGGATAGCTACATGTAAAAGAATGAAATTAGAACACTCCCTAACACCATACACAAAAAGAAACTGAAAATGGGTTAGAGACCTAAATGTAAGACTGGACACCATAAAACGCTCAGAGGAAAACATAGGAAGAACATTCTGACATAAATCACAGCCAGATCTTTTATGACCCACCTTGTAGAGTAATGGAAATAAAAAAGTAAATAAATAAATGGGACCTAATGAAACCTAAAAGCTTTTGCACAGCAAAGGAAACTGTAAACAAGATGAAAAGACAGCCCTGAGAATGGGAGAAAATATTTGCAAATGAATCAAGAGACAAAGGATCAATCTCCAAAATATATAAACAGCTCATGCACCTCAATATTAAAAAAACAAACAACCCAATTCAAAAATGGGCAGAAGACCTAAATAGACATTTCTCCAAAGAAGACATACAGATGGCCAAGAGGCACATGCAAAGCTGCTCATCACTAATTATTAGAGAAATGTAAATCAAAACTACACTGAGGTATCACCTCACACAAGTTAGAATGGGCATCATCAGAAAATCTACAAACAACAAATGCTGGAGAGGGTGTGGAGAAAAGGGAACCCTCTTGCACTGCTGGTGGAATGTAAAATTGATACAGCCACTGTGGAACACAGTATAGAGGTGCCTTAAAAAACTAAAAATAGAGCTACCATATGACCCAGCAATCCCACTACTGGGCATATACCCAGAGAAAACCATAATTCAAAAAGACACATGCACCCCAGTGTTCACTGCAGCACTATTTACAATAGCCAGGTCATGGAAGCAACCCAAATGCCCATCGACAGACAAAAGGATAAAGAAGATGTGGTACATATATACAATGGAATATTACTCAGCCATAAAAAGGAACAAAATTGGGTCATTTGTAGAGATGTGGATGGACCTAGAGACTGTCATACAGAGTGAAGTAAGTCAGAAAGAGAAAAACAAATATCGTATATTAACGCATATATGTGAAATCTAGAAAAATGGTACAGTTGAACTGGTTTGCAAGGCAGAAATAGAGACACAGATGTAGAGAACAGATGTATGGACACCAAGGGGGGAAAGCATGGGGGTGGGTGAGTGGGATGAATTGGGAGATTGGGATTGACATATATACAGTAATATGTATAAAATAATTAAGAAGAACTTGCTGTATAAAAAAATTTTTAAATTAAAAAAAAGTACAATAGGAAGTAAAAAAATAAATACAGCTTTAGCAGAATCCCATAAATTTTGATATGTTGTATTTTCATTTTCATTCATTTCAAAATACTTCCTAATTTTCCTTTTGATTTCTTCTTCTCTGACCCATAGGTTATTTAGTTATCAAATATTTAGGAATTTTTCACAGATTTTTTATTATTTCTAATTTAATTCCATTATGGTCAGAGAATATATTTTGTGAGCTGAATATTTAAAATTTGTTGAGATTTGTTCTATGGCCCAGAATATGGTCTATTTTGGTAAATATTCTGTGTACATGTTAAAGGAATGTGTATACTGTATGACAAAGGTATGTGTGAACCCATACCTTCTTACTCAGATTCCTAATACCCTTTCTGGTTTTCAATATAAAGTAGAAAAGATAACATGTGGGGAAAAATATAATCAAATATATCAAGATTTCAGAGAAAAAATAAAGGAATGTGTATTCTGCTGTTGTTGGGTGAAGTGTAATACAAATGTCAATTAGGTCAGGTTGGTTGATAGTTTTGTTTAAGTGTTCTATATCCTTATTGATTTTCTCTCTACTTGTTCTATTCATTATTCAGAGCAGCACGTGGAAATCTACCACTATAAGTGTGGATTTATCCTTGCAGTTCTATTGGATATTGATTCATGCATTTTGAAGGTCTGTTATTAGGTGTGTAAACATTTAGAATTGTTATATCCTCTTGACAAATTGATCCCTTTATCATTCCCTAGCAACATTATTTTCTCTAAAAACTACTTTGTCTGACATTAATATAGCCACCCTGCCTTTTCTTTTCTTTTTGTGGCAAAAAAAATACATAAGATTCATCCTCCCAATGATTTCCAAGCATATAGTACAATACTGTCAACCACTTGCACATTGTTGGGCAACAGATCTCCAGATTCCCCCCACTCCCCACCCACTCAATCCCGGATGACTAAAACTACACTCATCACACAATGAATCCTTACCTCACCCTCCCTCAGCCACTGGCACCCACCATTCTTCTTTCTACCTGTATGAATTTGACCACTTTAGATACCTCATATAAGTGGAGTCATGCAGTATACGTCTTTTTGTGACTGGCTTATTTCCCTTAGCATAATGTTCTCAATGTTTATCTATGTTGCTGCATGTGACAGAATTTCCCTTTTTAAAAAAGGTGAACAATATTCCATTCCATGTATATACCACATTTTCTTTATCCATTCATCCACTGATGGACATTTATGTTACTTCCACCTCTTGGCTATTGTGAATAATGCTGCTATCAACGTGGGTGTACAAATATCTCTTTGAGATTCTGTTTTCAATTCTTTTGGATGTACACCCAGGAGTAGTATTGCTGATCATATGGAACTTCCATATTACTTTCCATAGTGGCTGTACCATTTTACATTCCTACCAGTATTCCAATTTCTCCACATCCTTACCAATGCTTTAAAAAAAAAAAAAAAAAGTAACCATCCTAATGGGTGTGAGGTGGTATCTCATTGTGGTTTTGCTTTGCATTCCCTACTTATTTAATGATGTTGAACATCTTTTCATATTCTTATCAGACGTTTTATTTTCTTTAGAGAAATACCTACTCAAGTCCTTTGCCCATTTTAAATTCAGGTTGTTTGTTGTTGTTGTTATTGAGTCACAGGAGTTCTTTATATAGTCTGGATAGTAACCTAATCAGATACGTTTGCAAATATTTTTCCATTCTGTAGGTTGCCTTTCACTGTGCTGACTGTTTCTTTTCTGTGAAGGCTTAAAGTTTAATATAATCCCATTTGTCTATTTTTGCTTTTGTTGCCTGTGCTTTTGGTGTCATATCCATAAAGTCATGGTCAAATCTAATATCGTGAAGTTTCCTCTATGTCTTCTTCTAGGAGTTTTATAGTTTCAGGTCTTATGTTTAGGTCTTTAATCCATTTTGCATTAATTTTTCTATATGGTGTAAGATACGTTCTAACTTCTTTCCTTTGCATGTGGATATCCAGTTTTCCCAGCTCCATTTGTTGGGGACTATTGTTTCCCCATTATTATTCTTGGCACCCATGTTGAAGGTCATTTGACCATATAAGCAAGAATTTATTTCTGGGTTCTCTATTCTGTTCCATTGGTCTGTATATCTCTGTTTATGCCAGTACCATCCTGTTTTGATTGCTGTATCTTTGTAATAAGTTTTGAAGTCATAAAGTGTGAGGCTTCCAGCTTTGTTCTCCTTTCTCAGGATTGTTTTGGCTATTCCAAGTCCTAAAAATTCCATATGAATTTTAGAATTGTTTTTTCTATTTCTGCAAAAAATACCATTGGTATTTTTAAACAACTTTATTGAGGTATAACTGATATACAGAAACTGCACCTATTTAATATACACAATTTGATGAGTTTGGACACATGCATACACCTAGGAAACCATCAGTGCAATCAAGGTAATAGACATATACTTCATCTCCAACACTTTCCCTGTGCTGCTTCTCTTCTTGTTTCTTTTGTTTGTTTTTTGGTAAGAATACTTAACATGAGATCTACCTTCTAACAAAATTTTAAGTGCACAATACAGTATTGTTAATGATAGGTGCTATGTTGTACAGCAGATCTCTAGAACTTATTTGTCTTGGATAACTGAAACTTTATAACCAATGAACAACGTCTCCATGATTCCACTTATATGAGGTATCTAAAATAGTCAAACTCAGAGAAGCAGAGAACAGAAATAGTAGTTGCCAGGGAATGGGGGAATGGGACCATTGGGATTTAGATAGAGATTGCATCAATCTATAGATTGCTTTGGATAGTATGGGTATTTAAAAATAGTAAGTCTTTCAATCCATGAACATGGAATATCTTTCCATTTATTTGTAAGAGTTTTTTTTTTTAACAGGAGAAAAATTAAACAAAAGTTAAATGTGTATACATGGGAGAGACCCAGGAAAACTGAGTAACTAGCCAAAATGGCCAAAGCCTTTACCTTAAATACCATCTTCAGCTAAAGACACACGTGGATGTTGGGGGTAGTGGTTTGGGACTTCAAAGAGGAGGAAGGCAATTCACATGAAGATGGAAAAGCAAATGTTTGATAAACAAGTGTTCGCTGGGCTACACAGAGACAATAGAACAGAGTGGACTCTGATTTCTAGGCCCTGCCCAGTTTCCCCCACCATACTTAGCCCATATTCTTTGCAGAGATCTCTGCTGATAGCTCTGTTCCAGGAACAGTCCCTCTATCTAAATTCTTTTAGGCAATTAGGGAGAAGGTCAAAGTTTTTTCCTGTGTCTTTTGGGCTTTGTGTTCAGCCTGAAATAACCTACATGCCAAAGAGACATTTTGGGGTGGCAAATTTTGCTCTCCTACATGGGCTTCAGTGAGGAAGTCAAAATATGAATGGGCTATCTCACAAAAATAATTCTCAGACTTGAGGCAGGGGTCAAGGGCAGCTGAGATCTGGTGGCCTGCAGGAGAGCTAAGGGCTACTGCAATGAGGGAATTCCTGGGGACCTCATCCTTACTCCCCATCAGATAAAGCCTGGGACATTTGGTTATTAACATAAGGGAGTAATATTATGAAGAAGCTTGCTTTAGGGGTCTCTCTGGCCCCTCCTGTCTTCACGGCCCCTTCTGACTGAGTTCAGAGCCCTTGAAGTGCCTAAAAAATTCCCCAAACCCCACCCCCAGGAAAATCTCTGCTGGGGTCTGCTTTCTTCCTGGAGATCCATGAGGAGAGAGATCTGGGTATATAGGTGAGATCCTCCAAACAGTGCATATGGATGGAAAAGAGAAGGTGTTAAAGGGCTCAGCTGTGGGAGTTCCAACATTTAGAAGTCAGGAGGATGAGGAGGGACCTTTCTACCTTTGCCAAATTGTTGCTTTCTTAAGTTCTTAGTGGTAACATTTCTGGCTAAAGGGTGGGAACAACATGGCTGTAAGAATGTATGAGTCAATTTCTGGGCAACTTCACCATCACTGGATATAAACATTTTTGGGGGGTTCTTTTAGAATGTGTAAATTGTCATCTTCAGACTGCTTTCATTTACATTTCTTTGATATCTAGGGAGAATTAACATTTTCCCACTGTTTGTCTACTAACTGTATGTCCCTTATGGGATTAGTCCTGTATTTTACTTATTTATCGTTTGGAATATAGATATTTATTTTACAAATTTGAATCAGTTTTTTTCATTTAATTTTTTATTGAAGTATAGTTGATTTACAAATATTATGTTAGTTTTAAGTGTACAGCATAGTGATTCAGTATTTTTGCAGATTATACTACACTATAGATTATTACAAGATAATGGCTAATAATTCTCTGTGCTATACAGTATATCCTTGCTACTTATTTTATACATATATACTTTTTCAGATTGTTTTCCATTATAGGTTATTAGAAGATACTGAATATAGTTCCCTGTGCTATATAGTAAGTCCTTGTTGTGTATCTATTTTATATAGAGTAGTGTACATCTGTTAACCCCAAGGTCCTAATTTATCCTCCCCCCCACCCCCACCTCCTTTCCCCCTTTGGTAACCATAAGTTTGTTTTCTATGTCCATGAGTCTGTTTCTGTTTTGTAAATAAGTTCATTTGTATCATTTTTTTAGACTCCACGTATAAGTGATAGCATATGATATTTGTCTTTGACTTACTACTTCATTTAGTGTGATAGTCTCTAGGTCCATCTATGTTGCTGCAAATGGCATTATTTCATTCTTTTTTATGGCTTCCATTATATACATCTTTATCCATTCATCTACTGATGGACATTTAGGTTGCTTCCATGTCTTGGCTATCGTAAATAATGCTGCAACAAACACTGGGGTGCATGTATCTTTTCAAGTTACGGTTTTCGTCTTGTCTGGATATGTGCCCAAGAGTGGGATTGCTGGATCATACGGTAGCTCTATTTTTAGTTTTTTAAGGAACCTCTATACTGTGTTCCACAGTGGCTGCACCAATCTACATTCCCACCAACAGTGTAGGAGGGTTCCCTTTTCTCCACACCCTCTCTAGCGTTTGTTACTTGTAGACTTTTTGATAATAGCCATTCTGACTGGTGTGAGGTGATACCTCACTGTAGTTTTGATTTGCATTTCTGTAAGAGCTTTCTTTTGATTAATATTAGCATGGTATATATATTTCCCTCCTTTTACTTTTAACCTATTTGTGTCTTTATATTTCTTTCAGGCAACATACTATATTTGGGTCTTGGTTTTTTGTCTAATCTTTGCTTTTGGGGGTATTCACACCACTTATACGTAATGTGACTACTGATATGGTTAGGTTTAAATCTATCATCTTGCTATTTGTCCCATCCATTCTTTGTTCTTTTTTTTTCTTCCTTTTCTGCCTCCTTTTGTGTTAACTGAGTGTTCTTTATGATTCTTTCATTTTATTTCCTTTTTTGGCTTATTAGCTATAACTCTTATTTTAGAGGTGCATCAGAGGTTACAGCATACATCTTTAGTTTACTACAATCTACTTTCAAGAGATGTTATACAACTTCATGGATTACATGCAAGCCATAACAATATACTTCCATTTCTCTTCTCCCAGTCTTTATGCTATTGTTGTCAAATTGTACTTAAACATATATTAGAAACACCATAATGCATTGTTGATAGTTTCATTTAAAGAGTTACTTTTCTTCTAAAGAGATGTGAATAATAAAAAATCACATACATGTAGTTACCACTTCTGGAGTTCATTCCTTTGTGTAGATTTGCATTTCCATCTGGTATTACTTTCTTCCTTGCCTAAACAACTTTTAAAACAAACAAACAAATAAAAAACAAACAAACACAACACATCTCTTGTAGTGCATTTCTGTTGGTGATGAATTCTTTGAGCTTTTCTATGTCCAAAAAAATCCTTAATTCACCTTCATTTTTGAACGGTATTTTCACTGTGTATAGTATTCAAGGTTGATAGTTCTTTCCTTTCAGTACTTTAAAGATGTTGCTCCTCTGTCTTCTGGCTTGGACTTTTCCAACACGAAATCCGCTGTCATCTTTATCTTTGTTCCACTCTATGAAATGTGACTATCTTCTCTGGCTACTTTTCAAAGTTTCTTTTTATTACTGATTTTGAGCCACGTTATTATGATGTGCCCTAGTATAGATTTGTGTTTCTTGTGCTTTGGGCTTATTGAGCATCTTAGTTTCATGGGTTTATAGTTTTTACCAAGTACAGAAAATTCTGGGCCATTATCTCTTCAAATAATTTTCTGTCCCCCTGGAATGCAATTTCAGCACTAACTATGCAGAGTTAGTGCAGATTTCACAGGTTAAGGGCACAGTCCCCCACAAGACTCCTCTCACTTCAGACACCAGCCATAACTCTGGGGTTCCCAGGCTACCCATACTTCTGACTAACTGGCCATGAATTTGGGGGTTTCCATTATCCTCTGAGGTTCAACAACTTGCCCAAATGACCCACAGAACTGGGGACAGTAATATATTATGATTACTATTCTATTATAAAGGATACAAATGAGGACCAGCCAAATAAGAGATGCACAGGGCAAGGTCTGGGAAGGTCTAAAATGTGGAGCTTCTGTGTCCTCAAGATGTATCACCCTCCTAGCACATTACCGTGTATCGTTAACCAGGGGGAGCTCAATTGTGCTTCAGTGTCCAGACTTTTTAATTGGATTTCATTATGTAGACATGATTGATTGAATCACTGGCCACACGACTGAATTCAATCTCCAGGCTCCCTGCCTCTTTGGAGGTCAGGCTGATATCACCTGGCTGAAAGTCTCAAACCTGTAATCACATGGTCGGCCTTTCTGGCATGGGAAGCCCTCATCCTGGAACTATACAGGGGCCCACGATGAGTCACCTCATTAGTATAAACTCAGGCATGAAAAACAAAGACACTCATCATTCGGGAAATTCCGAGGCTTTAGAAGTTCCGTCCTAGGAAACTGCGACTAAGACCTGACAAATTCTTTATCTAACAACATCCTCTCTTCCATTTATAAGTATGTTAAGTTGCTTGAAGTTAGGCCCCACAGCTCACTGATGCTCTTTTCATTTTTCTTTCTTTTTTTATGTCTCTATGTCTCATTTTGGATAGTTTCTATTCTATGTCTTCAAGTTCACTAGTCATTTAATTTGCAATGGTTATCTGCTGTTAATCTAATCTGGTATATTTTCCACCCCAGACACCTTAGTTTTCATCTCTACGAGTTCAGTTTGGGTCTTGAAAAAAGTATTCAGTTTTTGATATCTGTTTTAATATACTTGTCTGCTAATTTTAACATCTGTGTCAGTTCTGAGTCAGTTTCAATTGATCGATTTTTCTCCTAATCATCAATTGTATTCTTGTTTCTTTGCATGCCTGGTGTTGCCAGCCATTTTGAATTTTACCTTTTTGAGTGCTGGATATTTTTATATTCTTTTATTCTCAAGTTCTGAATAGAATAAATATTTTATGTTCTGGGATGCTGTTAAGTTACTTTGAAAAACCCTCTCATCCTTCTAGATTTTGCTTTTCAGATCTGTTAGACAGGACTGAGTGCTATCTAATTTAGGGCTAATTATTCCCCACTACTGAGGCAAGACTCCTATGACTACTCTACCTAAAGTGCCATGTATTATGAGGTTTTCCAGTCTGGCTGGTAGAGACAGATATTAGTCTTGATTGGCCCTGTGTGACTTATGGGTACTGTTCCCTCTAATTTGGGGTAGCTCTTTCTTCAGCTTTGGTTACTTTCCTCACATATATCTGCTGATCAGTACCTCTGATGAATACTCATGGAGGAGTTATGAAGCTCTTTGGAGTTTTCTCTCTGTGCATTTCTTTCCTCTTTGGTGCTCTGTCCCAAGAATTCTAGCTGCTTTGGTCCTTCTAGATTCTCAGCTCTGTCTCCTAAACTCAGGGAGTTCCCTGAACTCTGCCTAGGGTCCCCATCAACACACTGTGGCTTGGAAACTCTCTCAAGGCAATCATAAGGATCACTTTGTTTGTTTACTGTTTCTCAGGAATCACTATCTTTTGTTGCCAGATGTCTGGCACCTTGAAAACCATTATTTTGTATTTCTTGCCTGACGTTTTTGTTGTTTCGGGTAGGAAGGCAAATCCAGTCCCAGTTACTCCATTTTGGTCAGAAATGGAAGATCTGGTGATTGTATATGTTAATTTTATTTCCTACTATTTTACTGAATTATTTTATTGTTTTGAGTTTTATCACTGATTCTCTTGGGTTTCCAGGTTTACTGTCACGTCATCTATGAATACTTTACTTCTTCAACCATTCTTATGCCTCTAATTGTTTTCTCTTGTACAGTATAATTACTCTAGTACAATGCTGAACAGTAATGGATATTGTGACATCCTTGCCCTGTCTCTGATCTTAATGGAAATGCCTCTAATGTTTTTCTATACTGGCTTTAGCGCTAGGTATATATATATTATAATCATGTTAAGAAAGTATCTCAAATATCTCCTTTCTTGAGCATTTTTTAATGAATGGGTGTTAAATTTTGTCCAAAGTGATTTCAGCATCTATTGAGACAATCATAATTTTTTTCTTAAAAACAACATGTGATATTAAAAAAGATCCTGGGCTTCCCTGGTGGCGCAGTGGTTGAGAGTCCGCCTGCCGATGCAGGGGACACGGGTTCGTGCCCCGGTGTGGGAGGATCCCACATGCCGCGGAGCGGCTGGGCCCGTGAGCCATGGCCACTGAGCCTGCGCGTCCGGAGCCTGTTGCTCCGCAACGGGAGAGGCCACAACAGTGAGAGGCCCGGGGGACCCCAAAAAAAAAAAAAAAAAAAAAAAAAAAGATCCTAATACTGAAGCAATCTTGACTTCCTGGAATAAATCCCACCAGGTTGTATGCATCTTTTTAATATTTTATTTATTACTTTTTATTATTAATCATGAATTATATTCATTTGCAATTTTCTTTTTTGTACTGTCTGTACCTGGTTTATGTATCAGTTGTTTTATAGAAGGAGCTATAGAGTTTTCCTTCCTTTTCAATTCTCTGGAATAATTTATTAAGCATTAGGACTATCTGGTCTTTGAAGGTTTTGTAGAATTCCCTTGTGAAACTACCTGGGCCTGGTGCTTTTTGTGGGGTAGTTCCTTAATAAAGATCTCTACTTCTTCTAAGGAAATTACTTTGTTAAGCTTTCTAAATAAAATGGGGTTGCGCTTCCCTGGTGGCATAGTGGTTGAGAGTCCACCTGCTAATGCAGGGGACATGGGTTCAAGCTCTGGTCCGGAAGGATCCTACATGCCACGGAGCAGCTGGGCCCGTAAGCCACAACTACTGAGCCTGAGCTCTACAGCCCATGAGCCACAACTGCTGAGCCAATGCACCACAACTACTGAAGCCTGTGTGCCTAGAGCCCGTGCTCTGTGACAGAAGAGGCCACCGCAATGAGGAGCCCTAACGCTGCAGCAAGGAGTGCCCCCCACTCACCTCAACTGGAGAAGACCCGTGCACAGCAATGAGGACCCAACACAGCCAAAAATAGATAAATAAAATAAATAAAATAAATAAATAAATAAAATGGGGTCAATTTTGGTCAGATGTATTTTCCTAGGAAATTTTCCATTTCAGCTAGGTTTTCAAATTTATTTCCAAATAAATTTGAGGCCTGCAAAATAGTCTTTTATGATTTTTAAAAAATTTCTTCTGTTCCTCCTTGTCATTTCTTATTTTGTCTATTAGTTCTTTCTCCTTTTTCTTGATGAAATTAGTTAATTGGTGGTCTATTTTGTTAATGTTTTCCCCATACCAAGATTTCAACTTACTGAAAGTGCTACTATTTTTTAAATTCTCTGTCTCTTTGGTTTCTGATCATTATTGGAGGTGGGTGATGGGTACATGGGGGTTCAGTAGATCACTCTGCCTGCATTTGTATATGCTCAAAATTATCCATAATAAAAATAAGAGAAATTACATATACACATGGTATAAAATCAAGGAGTATATAAGAACTTATGATGGAAGAACCATTCTACCAACCTACCCCATCCATGCACCTTTAGCCCCACTTCTTTTGAATCATTCATATTTTTATTTCTTTTGCTGCTTAACTCTATAATTAAACATAAAATTTAATTATTTAAGTATAATTAAATACTATGTTACAATTACTCTTTTTAATAGGCATCACTTTTTTAAATTAATTTATTTTTAAAAATTTATTTATTTTTGGCTGTGCTGGGTCTTCATTGCTGCACTCAGGCTTTCTCTAGTTGTGGAGAGCGGGGGTTACTCTTCATTGCAGCGTGTGGGCTTCTCATTGCGGTAGCTTCTCTTGTTGTGGAGCACAGGCTCTAGGCATGTGGGCTTCAGTGGTTGTGGCACATGGGCTCAGTAGTTGTGGCTCGCGGGCTCTAGAGCACAGGCTCAGTAGTTGTGGCACATGGGCTTAGGTGCTCCGCAGCATGTGGGATCTTCCTGGACCAGGGCTCAAGCCCGTGTCCCCTGCGTTGGCAGGTGGGTTCTCAACCACTGCACCACCAGTGAAGTCCCTACAATTACTTTTCTTTATAGCTCTATCAACTTTAGACAATATCTATTATTCTTTGCTAGGGAAGATGAGGGTTTAGCTCATTTATACTGTCCCACTTTACTCAACTTACCTAATATTTGAGGTTATGATTTTTAGTTCTTGTATTGGTTATCTTTGTAAACTGCAAATAATCTATTTATACATTTAATTTTCACCCCATTCATCTTAGTGCCTTAATTTCCTTTTACATAGGATGATGATTATAGCACCCCTACCCTTATTTTCTCTTCTCCTTCTTTTTCTCTTTCACATTTTGTTGGCAATATTTTGACTTTTACATTGTTCAGGTTGTTTAAATACTGTTCTGCAACCATAATAAAATTTTCTACAGTTAATCCATAGAGTGACTTTAGGTGTTATACATCAAAATATTTTATGACATTTTGATTATATAAATACTGTTGAATGCTAAGTTAAGCAGCATATAAGGAATGCATTTCATTTCTTATTGGTCCAACATCATGTCCCTTGGGGGCATTCAAAGGAGAATGTTCCAGGCATTGAGGTTAGATGAACTTCCTTTTCTTACCCTCCATCAGTTGTTTATAATCATGTCACATTTCAGTTTGCTTCGTGTTTATACATGACTGTCTTACACAGGTTTTTCATTTTTCAAGGAGTTTCTAATTGCTTTTCTTTAGCTTGTTGATACACGATGCTGCATCTTCATCATACTCTCCAGTTTCCCTGTTCTCACATGTAACAACTATCCCCTTCTACCTCCCTTTCCAGAGAAATCCTCCACCTTCTCTATTCTGGACTGGCTGTTCTTCAGTTGCCAACCTGGGACTTTATTTCACTGCTTCTCTGGATCGAATCCACTCTTTCCTGTATCTCATGCATTTCTCTTTTTTGTTTTACTTAATTTGCTGTAGAATATATTCCCGTAACTCTCTAAGAAAACAGGAGATAAACTTTCTGAATTTTTAAATGACTTTATTCTAACCTCATATCCGATTGATAGCTTGGCAGGATGTAGAAATCTGAATTCAAATCCATTTCCCCAGAGCTGCCAATGAGAATCTAATACCATCCTGATTCTTATTCTTATTAAGGTGACCTGGTTTTTCTCTCTGGGGGATTCCAGTGGTTTTCTAAAATTTCAAGAGGACTGGTTTATGTATATCTTTTTTTTATTCACTGTGTTTGGCACTCAGAGGCTCCTCTCAACCAGAAGATTTATATTCTGTATATTCTGGTTCTGTGGGCAGTAACTGGAGGGAACATGAGAGGCTGGGATGGGAGGGTCACATTCTGTTTTTGATCAGATGATGGTTACACAGGCATGTTGTATTTCCTCAAGAAAGGAAACAGGAATCCCAAGGAATCCCACTGGGTTCCTGCTCTCTGGACCCATCCTATCACTCCAGTCCTCCCAATTCTCTCCATCCTGTATTATTTCCTTGATGACTCTTATATTATTTCTTTGATGATTTCCTTCTCTCCATTTTTTCCCTTCTTTCTTCCTCAGATTCCAGTTAGTTAGATGTTGAAATTCTTGAATTGGTCCTTTATGTCTTCTCTTCTGTCTCTCTCTTTCTCCCCCATCTGTGAGTTTGTGTGTGCCAGAGATATCCTTAACTTTAGTTTCCAGGCCTTATGTTGAAATTTAAAATTTTGGCACTTACATTTTAAAATTCAAACAGCTCTTTCTTGTGTCAGCATCTATTCTTGTTTTATATAATCTCCCTGAATATAGTAATTATTTTTTAAAAATGCCTTTTTAGAACAGTTTTAGCCTTCCAGAAAAATTGAGAAGACAGTATAAAGTTCCCATATTTTGCACCCAGATCCCTAATTATTAACATCTTACATTAGCATTTGCTATAATTAATAAGCCAATATTGATACATTATTATTACTATTATTCAAGGCCATACTTAATTCACATTTCCTTAGTTGTTACCTAATGTATTTTTTTCTGTTCTAGGATCTCATATTACATTTAGCTGTTGTACCTCCTTACACTCCTTCCGGCTAAGACAGTTTTTCAGACTTCCCTTCTTTCTGATGATCTTGACAGTTTTGATGAGTACTGGCCAGACACTATCTAGGATGTTCCTCTACTGGAATTTGTCTTAACATGCTCTATTGCTTGTTAATTTGTCAGGCTGCACTTTACATCTGGGAACCAGGTAAGGAGTCAACTGGTCAACTGCTCTGTATACCAGCCTTCAATGATTCCCCATTTCTAATACTTCTCATTAGCTCTGCCAGCTCCAAGTTTACAGCCTCTCTGGGATCCTAATGAGCAGAGTGGAACAGAGTAGCTCACTTCTCCACTGCAGCCCATACACAGCCCCTCGTTCCAGGCTGTGGTCTCCTTAGCCTGCTTCTGCATTCTATCTTCAAGGAATACTACCTATCTTGTATACTGATTTTTTTCTTCCTCTGTTCCTCTATGCCATTCCATTAACTTTCATGGATTTATTCCTTTTAAATATCTATATTTTAACTGGAGGAGTTTGGAAAAGAATGGGAGGAGAATGTATCAGTCTGTCATCTTTTACCAGAAGACTCCATACGTCCACTTCTTATATGAAAATAAAACTTCTCCTTACATTTAAGGGAAGGAAGTAAAAATGTCCACTAACTCATAATTTTGTTGTTTGTTCATAATTCTCTTGGTACAGCTTAATTTATATTCCTGTCAAAGCTTTTATTAAAGCTTCTGATAAAACTCAGTCAAGGTAGGTCCCCATAGGAAAAAGAATTCACCCATATGAACCTTTCACGAAGCAATTATGTGTGGAGTCGTGGGGAGGTTAAGGGAACAAACAAGGGAGTGGAAGGCACCCGGGATGAGCAACAGAAAGATATTGTTACAATCCCTAGGGCCAAAGGGCAAGGGGAGGAACAGAGCTACAGGAGCCCAGTAGGCACTACAACTGTGGAGAAGCGGCCATCCAGCAGAAGCTGTATTATAGAGAAATACATTACTGTGCTGAAGCAAAGAGTTGGGAAAAAATGCTAACTTCTTTCTTTTCTGCCCTCCCACCTCCTGGCGGTGCTATCCATCTGCCAGACCCAACCAGAAGCTATTAGGGGAAGGGGGCCAAAAAGATGCAGTTTGTAGGAGACAGAGCACGGCTGCGAATGGATTGAGCTGGTGAGGGTGAGGGGTGGCTGGAGAACTTTCACAAAACATAAATAGGAACACATAATATTGGATATTATGTATGATGATCTTGATTAAATGTAAGAAACGATTAACAATCCTCATTCCCATGAACACTTTTTAAAGGGGAACAAAAACATGTAGCAGATGAGTCTAAGGATAATCAAGGCTACCATGCAAATTAAGACAAGCTCAAAACCCTGCACACAAAATAAATTACAACCAAACTTCATTTTCTGAACATGTAAAACTGTTCCAACAACTAGAAATCTATGTCATACAGTGTTAGAAGTCAGGATAGTGGTTCCCCTAGGGCATCAGTGACTGGGAGGGAGCATGAAGAACTTTGGGAGTACTGGTAATTTTTGGTTATTCATCTGGGTGCTAGTTACACAGATGTGCTCACACTGTGAAAATTAATTGATGCACTGTGATTAGTGTGTCTTTTTGTGTATGTATGTTGCAATTCAACAAAAATCTATTAAAAAATTCATGGTAGCCACGAATACAACTTAAAAAAACCTGCACTACATTAATGCATCTTTCTGCCCTTCTTTAGGTATCCTAACTAACAGTAAACAAGGATTTACTAGAACAACTAAAAAAATGATGTGCATTCAACAGAAATGAAAGGCAGGTCTCAGCTTCAAGTAATTTGTGAACTACTTAGAAAAATGTAATATTTAAATATGAAATTAAGAATATTAACAAGTAATGTATCAGGCTATGAAGAATGCTATAATAAAAACAGATCCAGTATTGGCATGCAATTGATTCTCATCAGAAGGCCTGGATATAAATATTCCCCAAGTGGGCTCTTTCTGTTGGCGATCTCTTTCTCTTTAACCTTAACAAAGGTCTACTCAACTAGGCCAATTGCCTGGTTTCAGAAGGTGCTTCTGTGACTACTGTGGGTGGGCAAGAGGAGAGGCTGAGTAAGGCCTCTCTCTTCTGCTTCAGTGGGAGTAGCCCTGTTTTATCTGTTTCATACTATTATCTGTTTATACTATTATCAGTGTTAATTTTCTCTAAACAAAAGGATTTTGCTGCTAAAACAAGCTTGGAAACAACTTGTCTAGAAATCTGACCTCTAAATTTGTATATCTCAGTTGACATATCTCACAGTTGAAAAAATTTTAAAAGCCTCTGAAACTCTAAAAATAAAACCCATTTTTAAAAGGAAATGAAAATTACCTGAAGTAAAGGAACAAAATCATCCTGTTCTAGATAGCTGCAGCTGGGCTTTGCAAGAAGACAGATAAACTTAGAGGCATCATCATGATGGTTACTCAGCAACCTAGAAAAGAAACAATTGCTTAGGAAGACTGGCTACTATGAACAATGACTACAACATCAATAGTTGGTAATTTCAGTCTGATCTGAAGGCCATTTAGATCAAGAATCAAGTGCTCTCTTTTCAGTGATTAAAAAAAGGAAATTTTTCCATGCTCTTGATTTTGTCAAAGGGCCATCTTAATAAAAGCTCAACAACAAGACGGTACATTATTTTTGTAGAATGCTTCTGAGACCACAGAGTCAACTGAACTAATGCATGTAAAAATACACTTGAAGGAGAATGTCTGTTCAGGTTAGCTCAGGGCATCTGGAACCAGAACTCCAGAGCTGCCCAATAGGAGGGAACACATCTGATGGACCACTACATACCACGTAAGACATGAACTTCTGCTTGTCCAGGTTGGCAGACATATTCAGGACTAACATGGTAGGGGGCTTTTGAAATTAGACTTTGAAGCACCAGGCTTAAGAAGAAAATGAAGGCCCTATTAAATCTTCAAGTTCTAAGAATTCCTCACATCCAACTAATTGCTGGACATTTCCATCTGGATGCTATACTCTGACAGCAAAGTCAAAATAGCGAAAACCAAATTTAAAATCTTCCTCTCAAAAATCATGGATGTCTATTTTTGTTAATGGTGGTACCACTCCAAGTTATCTGGGCTTGAAAATTTGAAGTCATTTTAAACTTATTTCTCTTCCTTATTCTCCACATCCAATTAGTTTCCAACCTTTCTTGCTTTTCTTCCTTAATCATTTACTGAATGCTAATTGTGTGCCAGATACTGTCTGGCCTTGTGAATACTTGAAATACAAAGAAAATAAGACATAGTTTTTTGTTTGTTTGTCTGTTTGTTTGTTTATGCGGTACACGGGCCTCTCACTGTTGTGGCCTCTCCCATTGCGGAGCACAGGCTCCGGACGCGCAGGCTCAGCGGCCATGGCTCACGGGCCCAGCCGCTCCGGAGCATGTGGGACCTTCCCAGACCGGGGCACGAACCCGTGTCCCCTGCATCGGCAGGCGGACTTTCAACCACTGCACCACCGGGAAGCCCAAGACATAGTTTTGTGCCCTGTAAGGAACTTACAGTCTAGTGAAAGAGCTACACCAATAAGATGTATAATCCTGTATAATGTTATTACAGAAGTAATAAACTCAGGGTGTCATGGAAAGATACAGGAGGACCAGTGAAATTCCCTGAAGAGTTGTGAAGTAGGAAAGTGGACTACTGCAGATCAAGAGGGATGCATGTACAAAGACCTGGTGTGAGCCTGCACAGATTATTTGAGCAGCTGCAAGCACGGGGTGGTAAGGGAAGGGGACATGAGCATGTAGGATTGGACCCTGGAGGCCCTTTTATGTTAGGTCAAGAAGCCTGGACTTTCGCCTACTCACAGAAGAATTTTAACTTGGACTGAGACATGACCAGATGTGTTTTTCAAAAATATCAAGCAGAAATCTTTCCAAGGGCCTGAGCATGGATACTGGCAGTGGGAGATGAAGAGAAAGGGGCAAATATGGTTCAAGTGAAAGGAAATGGTAGTTGATAGGTGTGGAGGGGTAAAAGGGGGGAAGTCCATGATGACTCCCAGCTTTCTAACTTAGACCACTAGGTGCTTGGAATTTGGGATGGGAATACTAGAGTCCTAAGGAATATTTCCTCAAAACATTTTAGACAACCATTCCTTCCTTCCTATTTCTGTCTTATCATCAAGTCCAGGGTCTTATTCCTTCATGCTGAGACCTTTAGAAGGGAAGAGGGTCATAACAGGCTTCAGTGTCCATGCAACCTCACATCATGGACAATTCATCATTCTAAAACATTCTTTGATTATATAATTCCCTTTTCCAAAAATGTTCAACAGTTTTCTACCACTTATATGAGTAAGTCTAGATGTCTAAGTTGGGCATTTAAGGCCCTCTTTAATTAGGCTAGAGTCTGCCTATCTCACTACTATGATAAATGAAACGTCCACTCCGGGTAGCTGGCCTGAACCACTCTTCTCTGAGCATGCTGTGTGCATTCTTGCCTCGGTGCCATTTCTCATGTTGTTTTACTCTCCTAGAACACCACCTCTCCCAACTTTGCTATCTGAACGCTGGCTATTCTTTAAGGTCCAGCTAATAAACTACCTCTTTCAAAAAACCTTCTCTGACAACTAAATTCCTTACTGATCTTTGTACTATTTAATTTGTATGTATTACATACACCATTGTACCACGAACTTTCTTTTATTTCTCTGGCACCTAAAGGGCAGGCAAAGTTATAGCTCTTTTTTTCCCTTAACACTAGATATAGTGACTTTCACATTGAAGATTCTCAAAAAATGTTTGTGATCTAACAGATATACCCTTAACTGACTTCATTTGTGATTATTAAAGCCATAGAATGATCTTTATATTTATTTTCCTTAACACTTTTCAGCATGCTCAGGACCCCCAAAGTTAAATAAATATACATTTCAGAAAAAGATTACTGAAATAGGTGTTGATGGGAATCACCTCTTAGGATAAGAAAATGGGTGGGATGATCACAACAAAAGGCAGTGAGGTAATAGCACCACTAAGTACGAACTGCACAGACACTGACAGATGAGAGACTCTCTAAGAGGGAAAAGTCAAATCAGGTATGGCCTTTTGCGATCAGAAGCATGAATCAGAGAGAAAAGGTGAATTCTGATTCTCAGCCAATGCTAGTGGCTGGTGAACTCTATAAGGCAGGAGAGAAAGAGATTAAAAAAAGGCGTGAAAGCTGGAGAAAGAAGGTAAACATAGCTATCCTAAACTATCATCCAGAGCTCTTAGGATGAAATATTGTTTTGTTAGTCGAAAAATCACACTTTGACATGAAAAGGTAAGAGGAAGTAAAGCATAAAAAAGCTGGGACAATATTACTGACTCTGTGTAAGAGGAGCTCTGTCACAAAGCTGGTAAACTGGGAACTCAAAAAGAAAAGCTGTGGAGCAATGCCTTTCCCCTAAAAATGTCTTGACTGCAAGAGAAACAGATGTCAAAATACAGATATGAAATGGGCAGCAGAGCAGGGAAGGGACGGGGAGCAGAGGCAGGGGAACAAGAGCCTGTTAAGGTGTTCATGCTCAAACCACTCAGAGGAGGGCTCAGAAGCCTCCACCCCATAAACACTGGGACAGGAGGCAAACTATTTCCTGTTTTGCTGTTAACTTTTGTATTTGACTTTCCCCCCAAGATTATATAGAGCCTATTACTGGAGCAAGTCAGCATGTGTATGTATATGCCAATATGTTTTAATTCTGTGTCATTATCTGCCAGTTATTTTTTTTTAAACTTTTTAAAATTTATTATTTGGCTGCATGTGGGCTTTCTCTAGTTGTGGTGAGCGGGGGCTACTCTTTGTTGCGGTACGCAGGCTTCTCCTTGCGGTGGCTTTTCTTGTTGTGGAGTATGGGCTCTAGGCACGTGGGCCTCAGTAGTTGTGTCACGCGGGCCCTAGAGCGCACGGGCTTCAGTAGTTGCGGCGTGCGGGCTGTAGGGCACACGGGCTTTCAGTAGTTGTGGTGCGTTGGCTCAGTAGTTGTGGCTCGTGGGCTCTAGAGCGCAGGCTCAGTAGTTGTGGCGCACAGGCTTAGTTGCTCCGCGGCATGTGGGATTTTCTTGGGCCAGGGATCGAACCCGTGTCCCCTGCACTGGCAGGCGGATTCTTAACCACTGAGCCACCAGGGAAGTCCTGCCAGTTATTTTTTTGTACTTGAAAGTTTTATATACTATACTTGGACCCAAGTCACTTTATGCAAAGGGTACAATTTGTAAAAAATTATAAAAATAAACACATGTCTTCTTTAAGGTCAGTGTGGTAATTCAAACCATCCTGCTTAGTTGCTTTGTCTCCCAAAATAGCCATACTTGAGTCTCCTTTAAAGCACGCATTTTAAGTGCTGAGAAAGGAGCTCCCACTAGAGGGCGCTCCAGTCGTTATAGTATCTGGCCAGAAAATAAAGCTTTGATACAGAGACATCAGTTATCTGTTCACAGAATTAAAAAAAAAATTTTTTTAATGAAAAAAGACAGGGACAGTTGCTCATGCTGTATAACTTCATAAGCAGTGTCCTACAGTAACTGAAAATGAAGACTTGTGCTTCAAGTCTTTTTGCCTTTTGCCTTTGCAGAAATAATCTCTTTTCCTTAGAGATAGAGTGAAAATGATTCATCTCAATAAAGGAATATAGCTGTTGCGGGTGCTGCTGCTCTGTCCACCAACAGAAATGTCCACCCTATCCCGGTGACACGAAGTCTAAGACAAAAAACTGGCTGTTACTTTCCTTAATATTATGCAGTTAACTGCCGATAAACAAGTTGATTACTAGTTTTTCTTTGATAGTCAGCCTCAGGCTCACAAACATAGGGTCCTAGCATATTCAAAGTAACTTAGAATGTAAGTAGTTATAGTTCTTCTCTCTGGCTCTAATTTTTTATAGAATGAACTACTCCCCCTACCCCTTTTTAATCTCCCAGCTTCTTCAACACGTTCTCTGAAATAATAACTCACTTTTTGCTCCTTTCCCAGATTGTTAGATGGCTTTTGCCAACAATGCTGAACTCAATGGCTGAAGATACCCAGGACAAGAGCTGTGTAACATCCCTATTCTTTCTAACCCTTGTTCACACTCCACCTGAGGCATTTTTCAGGGCCTGGCACCTACCAGGGGGAGAGAAGCTAGCTGAATGAAAGCTAGAACATCTACACATTTCAAGATCTTCAATTCTGCTACTGTTATACACTGACTTCTAATAACAACAATAATAATTAATAATAGACAAGCAGACCACCCAGCTGAAGTCCTGGCTTTACTGGTAGGGAAAGGAGAGGGAATCCAAGCTGACCCCCCTATTGTTCAGGCCCTTGGCTCTATTTTCTTCCCTCAGGTTCTAGGGTGCCAGAGACAGCCAGAATGGCAAATGCCAATTCTTTTACTGGTTTACTCCTAATTAGTGCTGTTTTGCTAATTCTAGACTCCAAGGAGTTCTTCTTTTATGACTACACACACAAAAATTTTTTTTAAAGATTTTTATCTAGCTGTTTCCTATTTGCTATAGGAGAGGTGGAATGGTGACCATGGCCCTGACCTTGGAGGGTCATCCTGCTGGTGTATGAGGAGTGGTTCTAGTCCTAGGGCCATTCTAGTCCTTGGTATTTGAACAACTTAGAACTATTCCCTGTAACAAAATGACTAAAACTCACCTGGAAAACATGAAGCATTTATAACTTTTAGCTTTGATGTCGTTCTTTAAAAGAAGTCCATAGTCTTATATTAACTGGTAGTCTTATATCCCCTGATCACTTTAGTTCTATTGTAATGCAAGAAGAACTTGGTGAACTCAACTTGCTGCTAGATTTTTCAAAATAAGAATACAGTTATTCATCACCTATTATGTTCTCAAGCATTATACTACTAAGGGCTTTGAGGTGGCATGGAAGAACCAGAAGAATCTGTAAGCTGAATTTTGCTGCTATTATATGTTGATTTTAAATGATGATGATGATGATGATAGTGACATCAGGTGAACAGCATTTCCCAATAGTTCATCAGGAAGGGTATCTAGCCCAGAAAAGATGAGAAGAGCATATTTAAAGAAGGCTGATCAGTTAGAAGAGGTAGAAGGGGCATACTATAACAGTCTCTTAAATTGATAAATATATCAAGAAATAACTTCTAAAGAAGAAAGAAGGGAGAAAAAAACAAAAGAGAGAAGAAAGTTGGATTTGAGTTCAAGAAAACTTGTCAGGATGTTAAAATCCAGGAGTATCTTGATAGATGTACTATTCCTTTGTTCCTTAACTGGAGCTTTCAAAAAGTAGTAACTAAAATCTACTAGAATTCAGCTATTTTTAAGAAATCAACTACATACAATTCTAAATTTGATCACATGAGAATGGAAGCATGTGACATGTGTGGTCTGCTCCCCTTAAAGGAGCATTTATGTCACTGCTGCAAGAGTCAAATCCTAAGACTCAAATTGTTAACAAGTGAAACTAAGAAACTACCAAATAGTCATTAAAGAAGTATTTCTGAAGGTCTGTTTTACTGATTAGAGACGTAAGATAAAGGCTTAGGGAAAGAATTTGTGTGTGGGCATAATAAGCTGTGAGTCATTGAATTTTACTTGTTGAAACAAAGGATAAGGGGAAAATTAATAAATGAGTAAAATAAGTGACTTTTATAAAGCATGTCATGAGGGCCAGACAACTCCTTGCCCAGCCCCAGAGTAACTGCACTCATACTTACTTTCTCCACATGGCAATGAATGACTGGGCTGACACAAATCCTGTCCTCTCTCCCCCTGCAGCCCTGAACATGGGGGTTTTCCAATAAAGAGGACAGCCACAGACCTGCAAATAAAGCACAAATACAGTGTAAGCCAAGGGGCAGTGAAGAGATGACATGACCAAAGAAAGGGCCTTTGTGGCTTTTACCCTTCATGCCACAGTGGACAGAAGGGCCCTTGGAGGAGCAAAACTGGGGCAGAGGCAGATACATCAGCTGGAGTAGATTCAGCAAGACAGAGGGGAAACAAAATAAGAAGATGACATGTTTAATGAAGAAAATGAAAATCCATTTGCCTTTTCTTCAAGTGCATTTATAGTGATGTTTCTTTCCCCTAACCTGAAAAAGCAACCAGTCTCCCTCCCTTCCTACCACTCTTACATCATATATTTTCTACCTTTAGGAAAAAAAAGAAGTGACTGAACGTCATGGTTGTATATGCCTTTCCCCCTTTGGCAGGAAAACACAGCCACCTTTATTGCTCACTCACTTGGTGTCAATACACTCTATCACCTCTCTCCCTCTCTCTCCTTTGCTTATTGTGTTATTAAGCCCCAGGTGCAAAAAGAACCAGAAAAGCCTGGACTGTTCAAGAAAACAGCCATAAATCTATTTAAATGGATACAATTCAGGTGAAAGCTGAAAGGCAAAAATTAAAATGCTATTATTTATTTAGAAGATACCACAAATGACTACATATTATAAAAGCCTTAGAAAGAATTAAATACAATACCCTAAAAGATAATGATTTTTTTCTCCTCAATAAAAAAGCTCTTTCTTTCAATTAAGAAAAATTATTCTTATACTCTTATAAGAGACAGTCTGTACCAAATTAACCTGCTTTTTTTCTAGAGGGAAAATTCTTCCAAGTAATAATAATATCTAAATATTAGCAGAGAAATAGTCTCTATAAATGATCCCAATTTTATATATACACATAAAATGTATTCCCAAATCTGAAGCTCTTCAGAGAGTCACATCTTGTCATTGGATAAAGATATTCTTATTATTCATATTAGATATAGGATCTGTTGAGCCTTATTCTACAAAGGGAAGCTTCCCCTCTGACAGATGACTGGATGTGAACCCACAATAGGTTGAAGTGAAGCTGCTCCTGATGTGAGGCCTCAGTGCATGGGGGATCCCCACAGAAGCCTGCATAGTACCTCATCTGAGATCAGTTATGCTGAGAGAATGCCCAGGGCTGCTGGGTTCATGTCAGAGATGACGATATGGATGGTGAGATTCAGGCCAAGGAAGGTAAGTACAGGGCAGAAATGAGATTGCTTCTGCCAGGGCCACTAAAGCGTGTGCTGCAAGCAGGATGGAATTTAAGATTTCTTATGTCCAGAGGTCAAATACCTCCACTGAGGTCAAGAATGAGGGAAAGGTGTTGCTTAGCAAACAAATGGATTTTGTTTATTGTATAAATTATGACTGCCAAGGTACAAAGCTTACAATTAACATACTTTGGGTGGTAACTGTCAAATCCACTTTCCCCAATCCCAATCCTTCCTTTCATGCAGAATGGTGGTTTGCCAAGAAAATGCTCTTAAATATGACAGGCTGTTGGTAACTGCTGGAAAATTTGAAAGAATAGCCTGTATTATGGAGGTGGGGGGTGCAGAGCCACAAAAAGGGAGAAAATACAAGGAGAGACTGGAACTGGCTTGCCAAGGTGCTTGAAGCTCCCACCACTAGAGCCACTACGGATTTTTCAGAATTGGAAGGGATCAGGAATCTTCTAGTTCATCCTTGGGAAGTGGTCACCAGCTCAGCGAAACACTTCCAGGGACTGTGCACTTACTATCTCCAGTGGGGCTACTTCCACTATTAAAAACTTTCATTTCCTTAGATTACAGTCTTTTATTCAGAAGACTCCAGTTAAAATGTGTACACATCAGCTCATAAAGAGTAGTAAATCACTGGGATTAACATTTACAAATTTTTTATGACCCAAAGGCAGAATCCTAAGAGATAAAGTACAGAATAGATACGTTTTGAAGTAGATGGGAAAGGGCTGACTTGTTTTTCATGTAGTGGGTCACCCTGAGCAGCTAAAGGTTGGGCAACATGAGGGTATCGGGCCCTTGGAGAAAGTGCCAAAAGAAAAAACTGGAAGGGCAGTGGATGGCAAGGGCTTCAGACAATACACTTTGACCATTTTTAAAAAATGTATGGCTGGCCTGCATCTGCTTAAAAACAAAGGATTAAGATAAAGAGAGTGAGCGAATAGCCAAAGCAATCTTGAGAAAGAAAAATGGAGCTGGAGGAATCAGCCTCCCTGACTTCAGACTATACTACAAGGCTACAGTAATCAAGACAGTATGGTACTGGCACAAAAACAGGAACATAGATCAATGGAACAGGATAGAAAGCCCAGAGATAAACCCACACACATATGGTCACCTTATTTTTGATAAAGGAGGCAAGAATCTATAATGGAGAAAAGACAGCCGCTTCAATAAGTGGTCCTGGGAAAACTGGACAGCTACATGTAAAAGAATGAAATTAGAACACTCCCTAACACCATACACAAAACATAAACTCAAAATGGATTAAAGACCTAAATGTAAGGCCAGACACTATAAAACAAAAAAAAAAGTAAATGATATCAACCTGAGTGCAACAGAATAGAAACTTATAACAAAGGAGAGAACAAGCTCATGTCAAGGCTTTTTACAAAGGAAAAGACTGGATGACAAGTGAGGAAGTACAAGATGTGCTAAAAATGGGTTTAGGAAACTGAGATTTAGAGGAGGAGGAAAGAGTCAGCGTTGCTGGAGCAAAGAAAGCTTGACTGACACCTATAATTAGATCTAAAAATGGCCCAACAACATAAAGAACTGAAAGCAAGGTTATCTAATGATACACAGGAAGAGATGATCACCCAGTATTTGTAATGTTCTTTAACATTTTTAAAATGTCTCACGCCCGTTATTTCATTTGGCCCTGACATGATCCCATACAGAAGAGGGTGGGTATTTTTATCCAGTTCTGCAGATGAAGAAAAAAAGGTACAGAGAGGCTAGCTTCCAGGCCACAGGCACGATGGGTCAAGATGGTACTGTATCAGCCAATTAGAGGAGCTGGAGGGCTTTGTTCGGTTCAGAAGACTTTCATTCTTTTCTCTCAACTTTCTCTTAGAGGCTAAAACTCAGTGGTGACAAATACTTCCCTTGCTGTTCCTCAGTTTCTGTTCCTATGCTTTTTTTTTTTTTTTTTTTTTTTTTGTGGTACGCGGGCCTCTCACTGTTGTGGCCTCTCCCGTTGCGGAGCACAGGCTCCGGATGCGCAGGCTCAGTGGCCACGGCTCACGGGCCCAGCCGCTCTGCAGCATGTGGGATCTTCCCGTACCGGGGCATGAATCCGTGTCCCCTGCATCGGCAGGCGGACTCTCAACCACTGTGCCACCAGGGAAGCCCATCCTATGCTGCTTTTGCTCCTTTTAGATTCATTCTCTAGTCATTTCTTCTCCATTACTACTTAAAGCTGTGGAAAAAAGTACAAACTACACACTGAGAATTTAATCAGAAATGGACATTAATCTCTCCACGCTGTTTGAGGTTGAAGATGAATGAGCTAAACTTCACCAACAGATGCAGATTTCATAAACAGAGTTTTCTTTGCACTTAAAAAACAGACCCCAGTCTCTACAGCTACACTTAAGCATCATGGAGAGTAGACTGTAAACTCAAGGTGGCCTTCCAAGTAGCTTTATAAGAGAGAGATTTTTCTCTTTTCTTTTGATGTGGACCTTTTTTTTTTTTTTTTTTTTTTTGCGGTTTTTTTAGCCACCAGGGAAGCCCTGATGTGGACCATTTTTAAAAACTTTATTGAATTTGTTACCGTATTGCTTCTGTTTTATGTTTTGGTTTTTTGGCCGTGAGGCATCTGTGATCTTAGCTCCCTGACCAGGGATCAAACCCACACCCCCTGCATTGGAAGGCAAAATCTCAACCACTGGACCACCAGGGAAGGTCCTCCAAGTAGCTTTGTAAACTATAAGAATCCATAAAAACGTTCATTTATTGCTCTGACCACATCCTCCTTTGTTGTCCCCCAGGGGTTGTCTTCTCCTTTCCTATAGCCAACCTGTCGTGAGAACACAAGCACACGAGGGTCAGTGATACAGGCACTGCCAAAGGATGAGGACGGTCTGTAGAGCAAAGAACGGTGGAAAGTAAGACTGATTTAGTGAGTGCTAAAAGACTGGCTGTAGCCAAGGAAAAGCTGGATTACATGAGCCTAGCTAACTGGAAGACATGATTAAATGAATTTTTAAAAAAATAAATGATTTTAAGAATAGAGAGACAAAATCCAATAAAACGAGCTGATACAGTACTTCCAAGGTCATTATACACACATCCTCATCTTTATATGCAATGTTAGTTTTAACTTTTTAAAAGTATGAGCAGTTCACCTTGCTATCTGCGCTGACAATTAAGGTCTAAGCAGTGAACACAAATGCTTGGCACCCCTAATGGAAGTTAGGGCTATAATCAAGTACAATTCAGACAAGTTAATCAGACACGTATGTGTATACGGGCTATTGTGCCACATGATAATTTGGTATAAACAGTAAATTGTCACGTAAATGCCTGTTACTATGGCTACTAAACAAAATAGTTTTCTATCTTTTTAAACTTCTCTATGTTGTCAGCTTCAACACTGGCAGTGTTTCCTGATGCCACCTACAGATTGATCCTCAGTGCCTGTAAATAGGAAAGTCCTCTCTCTGACTCCCCAGCATGTAAACCCCTTCTCTGACTTGACTACGCTCTCTCCTACACTTCTCGTGACCATGTGGAGTCCTCAGGCTCTCTGCTCTCCTCTCACTGTGCATTCACTGTGGAGTGCTGGCGGCCACTGAGCCACAGGCAGGGCAGGGCTACCACCAGCCAGGTGGGAGAGCCAGAGCAGGAGGGTGGAGGCAGCACAGCAGGAAGGCTCCTCAGTTAGGCGCTGGGAATACTTAGAGGAAGGTCGACCCAGAGACCTTCAAGACAGAGCAGGCTGCAGGTCTCTGGCAGTGAGGCACTAGTCACTGATTGGCTCTCCAGATGTGGGGAGCCCAGCAGACCACTGGGGAACTACCATGTCCTGCAATCTGCAGTCTCTCCTGTTTGCCTGCCCGAAGTGGTCCATGAAACCTCATGTCTCTCTCACACAAATTGTTACCATGTTAGACATACCCTGTTTGGCATTTATGCGATTAACATGTTATCTCCAAATTAGACTTCATTCATCCTTGCTAAATTCTATCTTTTGGATTTAGATTCATCATTCTAGCCCACTCAGATAATTTACCACTTGATTCATAAAATAGTCATCTCTCAAAGCTTGGGGTAAGAAAATGCCAATGTCCTGAAAGAACTTATAACTTATTTGGGTGGATATAACTTGGAAGTCAGTTGATGGTATGTTAGCATACGTCCAGGGGAGATAGGGTAGAAACAGCACGATGCAGGAGTCAGAGGACATGTCTCCTGACATGGACAAACTCTGTGACTTCACGTACATACTTGTAGGACTTCGGTTTCCTCATATGTACAATAAAGGAGAAGCAGGTGAGCTCTTACTTTTGGAATGAAAGAGGTTGTTTTTCACTAGAAACATTCTAAGGGGTCAAAAAGCAAGTTCTAAGATTGGGGGGGTGATGAAAAAAGGAATAAAAAAAGGATTCTTTTTCACTTCCCTTAAAATCACTCTACTTACAAATTATTTAACAGCAGTAACAAATGTTCTGAGGTTAGAGGTAGGAGAGAAGATGGGACATGACAGGGCGGGGGTTCAGGGACATCTCTCAGGACACAATGGAAGCTAGGTCTTAGAGGATGGGTGATGTGGGAGTGGCAGAGTGGAAGCCCACTTTGGAGGGGAGAACTATGAGAGCCCAAATGCAGAGGCAAGCCTGTGGGAGGGCAGGTGGGTCAGGCCCATGCAGGGAACAGTAGTTTGGGTTTTATCCTCAAAAGCGGTAGTCTTCAAACTTTCAAATATTATTCCTGAAAGCAGAGGAAGCATTCCCAGTGGAAGGGTGCATGGGGTCTTGGGAACTCCCACTTGGTGTCTAGTTGTCCACGTGCAGCCCTTAGCCTACTAAAGCCCCTCTGTCTCTTGAAGCACAGCTTGAGACCACTGCTAAATCCTGAGGTATGATCTGACTCTTCAGTATACATGCATCATAAAAACAGAACCCAAACGAAACAAAGCACTCCTACAGATGGTAGGAATCCCTGAATATTGCTGAGCTGGGGAATGACATGATCAAATATAAACTGATGATTATGCTCAGTAGTAACTGTTCTAGGAGGAGGCTGGAGGTGTAGAATCCATTACTAAAGATATTACAGTAGTCTTAGCGTTAGGGACTAAGACCTTAAATTAGAAGCAGTTGGATATATTGAAAAGTATCACAGACTTGCTTCCTAGTGGCAAATCCATTTATTTCTGAGAAGAATTACAGTGTTGAGCTGGCCTAATTGTTCCTTGTCTGGCTTCAGGGCAAGGAGTTATGATCAATGAATGAGAACAAAAAAGAGAGATTTGTATTCAACACAAGGGAAATTTTTCTAACAAGGAAGGCTATTTAATGATGGAACAGGCTGCTTGACAAGGTAGTGAGTTTCCTGTCACTGAAGGCATTCAAGCAGATAATGGATTTATGTGTTGGTGATGCCATGGATGGAATTCCTGTATTAAATGGGAGGATGGACTAGGAAACCTCTAAGGCTTTTTTCAAACTTAAGAGCTCCATAAAGTAGAACCATAGCTAATACATCAGTATCAAATACATTTTTCCAATATGGAAAAAAAAGATCTATGTATGCTTACAAACAGAGAGCAAGGAGGCAATAAAGAGAGGGAGATTGGGATTGCTAGAGAAAGGGAGATTATACGTCATTTAGTAGTTATATTACCTTTGCAATTTTTCCCATTTCATAAATGTCTGCTTTCTGATCTTCAATATCCATGAAAGCAGTTTCAATTCTGCTTAGAGTCTGTTCATGATTACTGCAGGCATCGGGGAGTCCTTCAGGGAAGTAGAACCGTGGAATGTTTATGGATAATGTTGCATTCACAACATTATTGACATGAGGAACAGGGGAGAGAGGTCGGGCACTACTTGCAAAGGTGGCTGGAGGTGGAAGTGGTGTTCCAGGTTTCTTTTCTGGTTTATTTTGAATCTGGAAAGAAAATATGATTATGAGACACAAATATTCTAAACAGTATATATTACTGGAAAGTCCTCACCAGTAACAGGAAGCTGGGTATAGACACAAGAAACCACAATTAGAAGCAGTACAGATGAAGAGCTCACTCAACCATGGACAGGGGTAAGCATGCTCTGAGGGAATGCTTACCTACACTGAATCAATCAGTACATTACTCATCTGTCAATACTAGAGTCTACATAGATTTGTGCTTAAAAAATCCTACAGTACATTTTCCCACCAGTGATGAGCAAGACATTTAAGAGCAAGGTCAGTTGACATATTAAGGACCTTAAGGTGAATTCTCAGTCTGTTGGACCTGGATTAGTAAATTCTTCTTGAAGACTGTTCTTGGTGTTTCTATGCATTTCTACCTGTCCTTCAGTAAGCAAACAGAATGAGTTCTTTTTAAATATATAGATCTAAAATGTATTGTGGGGGCTGTCCTTCTACCTTCTTCCCTAGTTTGACTTTATCTAGGTAAAATCACTGCTAGTCCCTGATGCAAAGAAAGTCTTTGTTAAGAAAATTAAAGCATTTTAGTTTTAGAATGTCTTCTACCAGGCTGACTGACTTGCCACCAGAGGCATGCTATTTTTTGAGATACACAATTCTCTCATTTTTAGTATACTCTAATAGACAAGGATCATGGTCATTAATTTCACCACAGCCAAACTCTCTTTACAGTTTATTAATTCTTTAATAGTTTATATCATTCCTTTTTCCAAAAAGGATTTGATGTGGTGTACCATAAACAGACATAGAAAGGACAGTATTTAAAGGTTGGGGGGCAACAGGGAGACTAAGAGTAACCATGATTTAGGGAAAGGGGAGGGGAGGTACACTAATATTCAGGTAGAAGTTTATTTTAGCAATGAAGACTAAATTTAGTTCTGAGATTCATAATAGAAAAAGCAAAAAAGATTCCATGAAGATTTTCAGAGTTTAATTTCTATTCTTAATTTTGACCAAATTATCTGTCAAGGCTCATGAGCATGGCATTATTAAATGCTACGTAAAGTATGAAAGATGGACATGACTGTTGACTAGCTAAATTTATTTTAAATTCACTGTGAACACAAAATATTACTCGAGTGTTCTTCCTTAAATTATATCCTAACGCCATTCCTAAAGTCTGAACAATGATTTATCAGTATGAAGTAGATCTGAACATCATATTCCCTTTTGACATATGGACTTATAACATGATTTTTAAATTCAGGGTAAAAATTTTAGCTACCTTTGAAAAGCATAAGTATTATAGGAAGACAGGCTTCATTCATATAAATATGTGATAAATATGATTTAATCTCCTACTTTTATTAAACACGGCCCATTTCTCATGTTAATATCTGACATTAATACAGAGTGGAATCTGCTCATATATTTTTTTTTTTTTTTTTTTTTTTTTTTTTTTTTTTTGCGGTACGCGGGCCTCTCACTGTTGTGGCCTCTCCCGTTGCGGAGCAACAGGCTCCGGACGCGCAGGCTCAGTGGCCATGGCTCACGGGCCCAGCCGCTCCGCGGCATGTGGGATCCTCCCACGCCGGGGCACGAACCCGTGTCCCCTGCATCGGCAGGCGGACTCTCAACCACTGCGCCACCAGGGAAGCCCTGCTCATATATTAATACTGTTGGGGATACGAAGGCCAGTTGGTCACACCAAGCCTTTGCTGCAGTATCAGGATATCACTCATATAAAGCAATAGTCAAGGAAGACATTGCCGAGGGAAGTGATGCCAATGAAATATGAAAAACTTAACAAAAATCAGTGATGGCTTACTAGCTCTGTGACCTCAGGAAAGTTACTTAACCTTTTAGAATTTCAGTAATAAAACAGATTAATTTCCTTTAATCCTTACAGATTAATTTCCTTTAATCCTCACAACAACCTTCTTCTTGGAAGGTTGTTGTGAGGATTAAAGGAAATTACAGGATGTAACATAGGGAAGAGGCTCAAAACTGTGCTGGGCAGAGATATGTCTTATTTAAGAAAATGAGTCACAAGGCCAAAGGATGGGATTCTCAAAAGATTAAACACAGGGCTTCCCTGGTGGCGCAGTGGTTGAGAGTCCGCCTGCCGATGCGGGGGACACGGGTTCGTGCCCCGGTCCGGGAAGATCCCACATGCCGCGGAGCAGCTAGGCCCGTGAGCCATGGCCACTGAGCCTGCGCATCCGGAGCCTGTGCTCCGCAACAGGAGAGGCCACAACAGTGAGAGGCCCGTGTACCGCAAAAAAAAAAAAAAAAAGATTCAACATAACTTGGCATGGTCCTTCAGATTCAATACTAAATAAAATAATCACTTACACTTGTAAGGCAATTTAAAGTTTACAAACTACTTTTGATTTAACAAACTGATAATCTCTTCTAAGTAAACAACTGTCTCTGCCTTAGTGCTAAATCTGCAATTATTATTACATAGTCCTATGAGTCAATAACAGTAGAAACTGTTCTTAAATTTCTAAAATAAAGCATATAATTCTTCAGGGGCTTTACTTAGGTCACTTGTATTAGTGTCATTTCCTTTCTATTACTCTATGCTGAAAGAGATTTGTGAGACTACAAATATACAGTCACCAAAATTCTTTTTTGTTTCTCAAAAATGTTTCCCATGGTGTGACATCCAGGGTAGTTATGGATAACTTCAGGGCAATTATAACCATAGGATTGAGACCACTGGTGCCACTGGGAATGAAACTCAATATTCTAGTGAACACACAATACTGGAGAAGGTTTAGAGCAAGCCCTTCAGTGTTAACTCTACACTTTTGCTTTGACAGAAATAAGTGACATTCAGAAGAAACCCTGGCTATTTGTCAAAGTTTTAATTTGAATGGGAAAATATTCAATTATATAATAGTCTACTTTGCTTTCCTCAGTGTACTTTAACACAGAGCAGTTCACTAATAGGGAAGTATTTACTAATTCACTGTTTAAGTCCATATTTAATAAAACTGATGTTAATACTTAAAGGGAAGATAAAAAGAATGCATTTACTTTGAACTTTTCAGGTGTATTGATTTACTTTCCACTGGGTTCAATAGGAGACATATAATTTAAGTCTTAAAGTAGTTTAATAAAACTGACGCTTTACAACATTATAGAATAAAACAGTAATATAAAGTTCGTCAGATTTACCAAGTTTAGCATCTGCCCACTTTAAATAAAACTATTTCATTCAAATCTAGGAACAGCATTAAAACAGAATTAGCTGTGTAAAGTATCTCAATTCTCCATTACAGTCTTTCCCTATACAGTATCATATAGATATTCATTCTGAACAGTACCCTTATGTTACTGTAGCATTTCCAATATTTGACCATTTTTGACCTATTTTTAAAAACGCAATTTCATATCATTCACTCAAATAATTTGAAATTACTTTAGGTCAGAATAACTACAAAACTATGGTTTCTTGCTGGATTCTGGATGTCCATCATTGATATGGCCCTTGATCTGTATTGTATTCAGTGCTAGGTAACTTGTTTGATGAGACACTGGCTCTACAGTTGTAAGCAAATAAGCACAATCTCTGCAAGCAGCCACTGCAGGCAGAAATGACTCAACCTCACAGCTGAGGGAAGACATTCTTTCACAACCCAGGAGTAACTGCCATCCTTTGCTCCCTACACACAGTATATCACACACACACAACTGCCTATATGTATAAAAATAGTTCTTTCAAAAAAAAAAAGACTATCAGGATCAATATTCTTTTTTAAAAAAGATTCATTACAGATATATGTATGTTAATACAAATTAAGTCTACTGAATCAAAGTACAAACAAGGATTTTAACATGGAAATTCTAACTTCTCAAAGATATTTCTATGAAAAATTCTAAAATATTTGTTAAGCTGTATTTAATTGTCTCTAAAACTGGATTCCCTCTCTACAAGAGAAAAATGTGAGTACTGTACTTCAGGTCCAGAAGGTCTATTTTTAAACCTGTTGGAATCTCTCTACAAATAGCTTTCTGGAAATAGCTGAATAGAGGACACAGATTAATTCCTTGATCTAATATCAAGTGAGCTGTAAAATTATTTGTAAGTTAGTTCACTGGGTGGCTTTATTAGTAATAAAAATATTTTAAAAGAAACACCCAAGTTTCAAACCTGTGTCTGCTGAAATGACTTCAGCCGCTTCTTAAACCGTGACGGGAGAACAAAATCACAGCCCCTTGCCAGGAAAGCTAACTCTCCCCTTAAGTCCGGGTCCCTTCGTAGAGATGTTTCCTTGATCATCATCTTTGAAAAGTGGATGTTTACTTATCAAACTGTCCAGCACACTTCTGAAGATAGTCAGACTTAATAAGTTGTCAATCTCGTCAGGTAGAAAGGTATTTTTTTTCTTCTTATCTCCCAAAGAAATTAAGTTCAAGCATTGTGCTCTCCCAGCCTCCAGGGACCACAATCCATGCTTGTACTGACATGCAGCTGCTTCCAAAATACAGCCTGTGGCTCCCAAGACCTGCTCATAATTTTCAGGTAAGAAACACGGGCTGCAATGGGCCTGTTGCTCCTCGTAGGTAGCTTTAAGTCAAACTGACCTGCCCATGTGGAGAATACAGAGCCTTCTGGGAAAGGAAGCACCCACTACTCTGAGCACCAAAGTTAGAAACATTACAGCTGGACCTAAAAATAGTGACTTCTCAGATAATGCTAACTTCTTAAACTCAGAGTACATGAGGTGTCAAGCCACATAAAACAGTTTCTCCTCAAGCTAGGAGAGAACATGTAGAGCATTTTTGATTTTGCTATTTAATATTTTATGAAAAAAAGAACATGCTGCACTTCAAATTTGAAACTATTATTTTAAGAATAATTTAAAAACATTCTTATTTGAAGGGAAGCAAATGTCTAAAACCTTCTAGATATAACCAGTCAAAATATGGAGAAAAACACTATCATCCTCAAACAGGAATATACAGAGATTTGTTAGTCTCAGATTTTAAAATCAAATCTTTTTTCCTTTTTTTTTTTGGTCAGTTTGCATAAGACTATCTAGTGATCAAGCATACTTTTTTGAAGTGATTATGACTCTGGATACATTTGAAAATTTACTGTCAAAGCACTGGTTAGTTAAGAAAGAGGAATGATGGAATGCCAAAAGAAAGCAGATTTAGATACACAGAAGTGAATGAAATTTGGTTATAATAAAGGTACAAAAGATGATCAAATAGCAATGACATAATACATCTTGAATTTGTGAGACTCGTTTTTCTTAAGCTTTCAAGAAATCTCAGATTTTAAAAAAATTCTATTATTTTATCATATATTGAATAGCTGCCTCATAGTTATTTACAAGCAAATCTTCAAGTATTATCTCATGTTTAATATTTAGAATTCAATATTTATTTTCAGTTATCCATATTATTCAATCCATACTGATTTTCTACTTCTAGAAAATATAAACCAAATATTACCAAATAAACCCCAAAACCAAAAACAGCTTACAATTCTCTTCTGCCGAACCTTTGTCTAATTTACTGGGAATTAAATTCTTTGGTTTTCCATTGTTTCCTACAACTTAAGTTTTTTTCTCGATTTTAAGACATTCTGGTAACACTTTATAACATGTATATTGGGCTTATATGCCTAAACCTGTAGTTTTCAAATTTCTTTTTAAGCTGTAGAATTCTCCACTCATACAAAATCTTACCTGAAAGCTCTCAATATATACTATGATTGAAAGAGGATTACATTGAAACCACTGGTCTAATGCTTCAACCTGGGCCTTTCCTTTGTCTCCCCAATTTTCTCTCATTCAGGTTAACTCTTTGAGCTAGGTGGCTTTCCCTACACTCTTGTCTATAATGCTCTAATTCCTCCTTCATTATTTACCTCCAAATTAAAACATTAAAAAAGTCTGTTATGAACGCAGCTGGGTTTTTAGACTTGTGATTTAATGCTTTTTCACTTTAGCCACACCTTAGTTGTATTTCTCCCCTTCCTACAACAACCCATGGATTCAGGGGTGTGACTTTTCATCCCCTTCCTGAGAATACTCCTTCTCCTCAAATTATACACACTTTAACCATCCTTCGAAATTCAATTCAAATTTTACCTATTTCATGAAGGATTATCTATTTAAGTCCCCTTATTGCAATTCTCTTAATAAAATATTGTAGAGTCTTTCTTGAATGACTTCCACTTAACTTATTCTCTGGACGAACCAATGCTCTCCATTTTACCTATAGGAGAACCACCAATGCCCAGGACCACTGGTTCATGGCTAATAGTTTAGTTTCTGTTATGCTCTCATGTTTCTTATCTCAGTAGTTGAGTTCTATGCTTACTAAGAGTTGGTTGTATTTGTCCCCATCTGTTTAAACTGGTTGTACTTTTTACAGTAATAATTCAATTCAATTACATAAACTAATGAAATATGAATGTGGAAAAAAGAGAGTTGATATTTCTAAAACTAAAACCCTAAGTTGAATATTTTATAAAGACTCAGTAAAGGCAAAAAACTACTAAAATTTTTCTGCTGTAAAATTAGTTATTGGTGAGATAAAGGAGAAAAATCATTAAAATCTAGAAGGTAACTACATTCAAATTGCTTCACTACTGACTTAAGTTTCTGGAAATCAGTTAACAAATATACTGAGTGTGATTTACTACAAAAAGATGTCATGAAACTTCAATTTCCAATTATGACACTCATTTCCAAAGAAAAGGCTTGGCTCTACATTAAAAGATCTGAATAATTAATGTTCCCAAGTTAAAATAAAATGTTTAAGATACACATTTTACAGAATACATGGATAGAGTTTACAATTCCCTATTGAGTAACTATCCATCCCAATCATGTTCAGGTAAAAGGGCTTCTACTGCAATATTTTATAATCTGGCAATATTTTCCAATAGTGTCTAAACTTTTCAGGGTAAGGCCAATTGTAAAGTCATTCAATCACTCAACAAATATATTTCTGACACTTATTATGTGCAGTTACTTTGCTGGGTGCTGAGGATACGAAGAAGATAAGAAGTGATCCCTTTTTTTCTTCATCGCACCTAGCACAATGTTGGTTTAGAGCAAAGGACAGCAAATACTTTCATTTACTTCTTATAAATCTCTGGAGTTTCAAAGTCAGAACAGTGGTTAAGAGGCTGTCCTGCTACCCCTCTTAAGCAGGAAGAAGACATTTCTCCATGTCCTTTGATGGTGAAATAAGCTCTAAGTTTTTATTTATCCAATGGCTTTCCAAAAAATTCACAGGGAGAAAGGCCAGGTCCCCTAAAGGGGGTTAGGAAAGAACTGGTCTGTGGCAGTGAGTTATTGATGGAGAAAGACTATTATGAAGTTTGTTTATTTGCTTTTTACATATTTACTTGTGTCTGTATGGAAGTATACCTGCTTGGTTCAAGAAAGAGTCTAAGAATGTGAGTTAGTTTCAAGAAGTATATGATAACTGAAACATAGCAGCAAAGAACATGGCTTTTAGAGTGACCTCTTCTTTACTGGAAAAAGATCAAACAAGGAATTTCACTATTGACATAAACACGGCCTATGATCTGCTCTCTTCTCTCTTTACTTCAGTCACAGAGAAAGTGGTACAATCCTTGGGGCTGGGGGCTGGAAGGGAAAAGCTGTTTCTAGGTGAGGTTTTCCAGGGAGGAACTAAACAGAATGAGGAAGAATAGAAAACTATAAACATATAGTTTATAAATTCAATTTGCAAAGATGGAAGGTTTGTCAGTTATAATGGAAAGAGTCGAATGTAAGGGTCTTCCCAATGTCCTTCTGGAATAAACCATGCGATACTCTCTCCTGCCCTCTGCAGCATACATGAAGTCCATCCTAACAAGACAGCTAGCCAATAGTAGGTGTTTCCTGCACAGCAACCTGCATCTCTTTTTGGCCTGCAGATCATTCATGCACATACACTGCCTGCAGACAGAGGATGTCCTGTCTGGACCATGGGCCCAACCTGGTCTTCAGGGCAACTGTGTTAAGACAGCTTGACTAGAGGATGGAAAAGACTGGTGCTCTCTTGCTGCGGGAATGACTGGGATATATCAGTTGTTACCTTAAGATCCAGCTGCCTTGACTGGGGTTCCTTTCTTGTGTTACCATTCCGTATATGTTCCCCCTGAGCAAACATGCTTGAGCAAGGAGGATAACCTTTCTCAAAGAGAACAAGCTCAGTGGTGGATTCCTGGGTTACAGGGTTTTACAGGTTCCCTGGCAGGGGTACATACGAGAGACTGGCCTCTCCGAAATGACTAAAAACTATAGAACTGTTTTAAGGATAGCCTCCAATATATCAAGCAAGAAAAGATACTCCCTTATCATGTCCTGAAATGACCTACAGAACTGAGGCGTGAGTCCAGAAAGAGCCTATACCCTAAAGGAAGGTGACAGTGGGAAGGAGATAAAAGGATAAAACTGTGTGTGACACCCAACATATTGTTTTTGTAGGAGTCAGTCTTTGAAGTTTAGTTTGGAACTCAGAATGGATTTTCTAGAGCTTTCCAAATCCTCTCATAACTCCCTGCCCTTCCCCCTCTGAAAATGAAGACAGTGGTGATATACAATATTAATTCACTCTCTTCAGAAAGCATCAGCTCTATGGGATGTTTTAAGGAAAAAATGGGTTGATTACACAGGATAGAGAAAATTTTGAACATTTGCTGAAGACATGAATCACTTATTTTGACTTGTATAAAACTGCTAAACAGTTAATGTTGTATCGATATATGCAATGTGTTGTCCTAAAATAAGTCTAGCCTTTATTTTATAAACTAACATGTAAAGTCATACCAGCCTCAGGTGACAATGACTTTGGAGACTGAGATAATAGCACTGATCAAGACCACAGAGTTAAGAAGACCTGTTGGGATAGACAAGGCAGCAAAACTGTGAACATTTGAGTGAGCGATAGAAACACGTAGCATAGCAAGCCTGGGAAATCAGCTCAGCTGTGAGGACCTGTGTTGAGGTGAGAAGAATCAGGTCCAGAAAGACATGAGAGTCACTCTGAAGTGACATCAAAAGATTTTGCTCATAAGATGCTACAGGGAAAAAAAAGTTACATATGAAAGAGGAAGTTACGCTACATCAAGAGGGTACTTCTGATTTTAAAAAGGAAGCTGGCTGTTTTGAAAAAAAAGCTAAATCAGAAGCCTTTTTCTGTCTACACAAAAATTTGTACATGAATGTTCAGAGCAGTGTTATTCACAGTAGCCAAAAAGTGGAAACAACTGAAATGTCCATCAGTTGATTAATGGATAAACAAAATGTGGTATATTCATACAATGGGATATTATTTAACCATAAAAAGGAATGAAGTACTGATACATGCTACATGATAAATCTTTAAAGCATTATGCTAAGTGAAAGAAGCCAGACACAAAAGACCACATATGGTATGATTCTGTTTACATGAAATGTCCAGAACAGGCAAATCTATGGAGACAGAAGAAAGATTAGTGATTGCCAGGGGTTGGAGGGAGGGGGGAATGGGGAGTGACTGCTAATGAATACAGATTTTTTTGTGGGATGATGAAAACGTCCTGGAGTTGGTGCTGATGGTTACAAAATCTTGTTGAATATACTAAAATCTATTGAATTATGCACTTTTTGTGTGTGTGATTGTATTTTATTGATGTAGAAACATAAAGTGATACAATGAACACTATAGGGCATATAGTTTAACTGAGGTACAGTTGATGTACAATATTATATAAGTAATGGGTATCAAATATAGTGATTCTGAATTAGGCACTTTAAAAAGGGTGAATTTTGTACTATTACATCTCAACTTAAAAAAGCCTTTCTCATCTTGGCTCTAACTGGCAGAGCAGTTAAAAAAGCTAATAATAACTTGGAATCATAGACTTTATTTAAAATATCATTGTAAATAAGCTTTAATAGAGGAAATTGATTATAAGCTAATTATTCTTAATGCTAAATTTTTATATCCTCCTTTATGCTCCAACTTGGTGTTTTCTCATTGTCTTATTAATAGCTTGCTTTGTGTCACGAATGTTATTTTACTTTTAGTAATGCAACACTGGAGTGGGGGAAGGAGGCTGGTGGTTGATGTTGGTGGTGATCCATGGTTTCTTTGCTCCTCTAGCCTTAACCTCATTGGTTGTAGCAAAACAGGAGGACATCTAATTAAGCATTTTTGTGTCTTGCTTCAACTCCTCCAAATGACAGGAACACATTCCATAGGAAAAAGAACCCATAAATCTAATATTTTTAACTCTCAGTGTTCCTAATACTTAGGGGTAGATGCTCTTCTACGATCTGGGGCAGGCAGAGATAATTAAGAACCTAAAATTATTACATATTATAATTCTTGGATAACTGGAATTTCTGGTTCATAGAGTTCTGTACTTCTTAGTCTGCCTTTCTTCTTCCTTCAGTAATTACTTCAAGTAGAGACTGTTCATTATAGAGCATAAGAATTCAATTTTGGCCTATAAACATGTTAGACAACTCAAGTTCGAAGGAATATAGGGTTTCCAATCCACCGACACTGCCATGTTGAATATCAGTGAATGCATGGTGACACTACTATAAAATCAGTTGCCCCAACGTCTTTGTTGGCGGTTTACATGTGTGTGATGTCTCAGGATTTTGGGTGAGGGATGAATTAAGAGATGTCAAAAAAGAAGGCTGATATATGACAAACCCACAGCCAACATCGCTGTCAATGGTGAAAAACAGAAACCATTTCCACTAAGATCAGGAACAAGACAAGGATGCCCACTCTCACCACTATTATTCAACACAGTTTTGGAAGTATTAGCCACAGCAATCAGAGAAGAAAAAGAAATAAAAGGAATCCAAATGGGAAAAGAAGAGCAAAGCTGTCACTGTTTGCAGATGACATGATACTATACATAGAGAATCCTAAAGATGCTACCAGAAAACTACTAGAGCTAATCAATGAATTTCATAAGTAGCAGGATACAAAATTAATGCACAGAAATCTCTTGCATTCCTATACACTAATGATGAAAAATCTGAAAGAGAAATTAAGGAAACACCCCCATTTACCACTGCAACAAAAAGAATAAAATACCTAGAAATAAACCTCCCTAAGGAGGTAAAAAACCTGTACTCAGAAAACAGTAAGACACTGATGACAGAAATCAAAGATGACACAGACGGATGGAGAGATATACCATGTTCCTGGATTGGAAGAATCAATATTGTGAAAATGGCTATACTATCCAAAGCCATCTACAGATTCAGTGCAATCCCTATCAAACTACCAATGGCATTTTCCACAGAACTAGAACAAAAAATTTCACAATTTGTATGGAAACACAAAAGACCCCAAATAGCCAAAGCAATCTTGAGAACAAAAAATGGAGCTGGAGGAATCAGGCTCCCTGACTTCAGACTATACTACAAAGCTACAGTAATCAAGACAGTATGGTACTGGCACAAAAACAGAAATACAGATCAATGGAACAGGATAGAAAGCTCAGAGATAAACCCACGCACATATGGTCACCTTAATTTTGATAAAGGAGGCAAGAATATACAATGGAGAAAAGATAGCCTCTTCAATAAGTGGTGTTGGGAAAACTGGACAGCTACATGTAAAAGAATGAAATTAGAACACTCCCTAACACCATACACAAAAATAAACTCAAAATGGATTAAAGACCTAAATGTAAGGCCAGACACTATAAAACTCTTAGAGGAAAACATAGGCAGAACACTCTATGACATAAATCACAACAAGATCCTTTCTAACCCACCTCCTAGAGAAATGGAAATATAAAAATAAACAAATGGGACCTAATGAAACGTAAAAGCTTTTGCACAGCAAAGGAAACCATAAGCAAGATGAAAAGACAACCCTCAGAATGGGAGAAAGTATTTGCAAATAAAGCAACTGAGAAAGGATTAATCTCCAAAATTTACAAACAGCTCAGGCAGCTAAATATCAAAAAACAAACAACCCAATCCAAAAATGGGCAGAAGACCTAAATAGACATTTTGCCAAAGAAGATATACAGATTGCCAACAGACACATGAAAGAATGCTCAACATCACTTATCGTTACAGAAATGCAAATCAAAACTACAATGAGGTATCACCTCACACCAGTCAGAGTAGCCATCAACAAAAAATCTACAAAAAATAAATGCAGGAGAGGGTGTAGAGAAAAGGGAACCCTCTTGCACTGCTGGTGGGAATGTAAATTGATACAGCCACTACGGAGAACAGTATGGAGGTCCCTTAAAAAACTAACAATTGAACTACCATACAACCCAGCAATCCCACTACTGGGCATATACCCTGAGAAAACCGTAATTCAAAAAGTCATGTGAGAAGCAAGAAAACTACAATCCTGCGTCCTGTGGAACAAAACCCATATTCACAGAAAGACAGACAAGATGAAAAGGCAGAGGGCTATGTACCAGATGAAGGAAAAAGATAAAACCCCAGATAAACAACTGAATAAAGTGGAGATAGGCAACCTTCCAGAAAAAGAATTCAGAATAATGATAGTGAAGATGATACAGGACCTCGGAAAAAGAATGGAGGCAAAGATTGAGGGATGCAAGAAATGTTTAACAAAGACCTAGAAGACTTAAAGGACAAACACCTAGAAGAATTAAAGAACAAACCAACAGAGATGAACAATACAATAACTGAAATGAAAACTACACTAGAAGGAATCAATAGCAGAATAACTGAGGCAGAAGAACGGATAACTGACCTGGAAGACAGAATGGTGGAATTCACTGCCATGGAACAGAATAAAGTAAAAAGAATAAAAAGAAATGAAGACAGCCTAAGAGACCAGAGACAATATTTGAAGAAATTATAGTCAAAAACTTCCCTAACATGGGAAAAGAAATAGCCACCCAAGTCCAGGGAGTGCAGAGAGTCCCAGGCAGGATAAACCCAAGGAGAAACTTGCCAAGACACACAGTAATCAAACTGACAACAATTAAAGACAAAGAAAAATTATTAAAAGCAACAAGGGAAAAGTAACATACAAGGGAACTCCCATAAGGTTAACAGCTGATTTCTCAGCAGAAACTCTACAAGCCAGAAGGGAGTGGCACGATGTATTTAAAGAGATGAAAGGGAAGAACCTACAACCAAGATACTCTACCCGGCAAGGATCTCATTCAGATTTAATGGAGAAATCAAAAGCTTTAGACAAGCAAAAGCTAAGAGAATTCAGCACCACCAAACCAGCTCTACAACAAATGCTAAAGGAATTTCTCTAAGTGGGAAACACAAGAGAAGAAAAGGACCTACAAAAACAAACCCATAACAATTAAGAAAATGGTAATAGGTACATACATATTGATAATTATCTTAAACGGGAATGGATTAAATGCTCTGACCAAAAGACACAGGCTCGCTGAATGGATACAAAAACAAGATCCATATATATGCTGTCTACAAGAGACCCACTTCAGACTTAGGGACACAAACAGACTGAAAGTGAGGGGATGGAAAAAGATATGCCACACAAATGGAAATCAAAAGAAAGCTGGAGTAGCAATACTCATATCAGATAAAATAGACTTTAAAATAATGTTACAAAAGACAAGGAAGGACACTACATAACGATCAAGGGATCAATCCAAGAAAAAGATATAACAATTATAAATATATATGCACCCAACAAAGGAGCACCTTGATACATAAGGCAATTGCTAACAGCTATAAAAGAGAAAATTGACAGTAACACAAAAATAGTGGGGGACTTTAACACCTCACTTACACCAATGGAGAGATCATCCAAACAGAAAATTAATAAGGAAACACAAGCTTTAAATGACAAAATAAACCAGATAGATTTAATTGATATTTATAGGACATTCGATCCAAAAACAGCATATTACACTTTCTTCTCAAGTGCACGCAGAACATTCTCCAGGATAGATCACATCTTGGGTCACAAATCAAGCCACAGTAAATTTAAGAAAATTGAAATCATATCAAGTATCTTTTCTGACTATGACGCTATGTGATTAGAAATTGGTTACAGGGAAAAAAAACATAAAAAAACACAAACACATGGAGGCTAAATGATACGCTACTAAATAGCCAAGAGATCACTGAAGAAATCGAAGAGGAAATCAAACAATACTTAGAGACAAATGACTATGAAAACACGATGATCCACAACCTATGGGATGCAGCAAAAGCAGTTCTAAGAGGGAAATTTATAGCAATACAATCCTACCTCAAGAAACAAGAAAAATCTCAAATAAACAATGTAACATCACACCTAAAGGAACTAGAGAAAGAAGAACAAACAAAACCCAAAGTTATCAGAAGGAAAGAAATCATAAAGATCAGAGCAAAAATAAATGAAATAGAAACAAAGAAAACAATAGCAAAGATCAATAAAACTAAAAGCTGGTTAGGGAGGGAGACGCAAAAGGGAAGAGATATGGGAACATATGTATATGTATAACTGATTCACTTTGTTATAAAGCAGAAACTAACACTCGATTGTAAAGCAATTATGCTCCAATAAAGATGTAAAAATAAATAAAACTAAAAGCTGGTTCTTTGAGAAGATAAACAAAATTGAGAAGCCATTAGCCAGACTCATCAGGAGGGAGAGAACTCAAATCAAGAAAATCAGAAATGAAAAAGGAGAAGTTACAACAGACACCGCAGAAATACAAAGCATCCTAAGAGACTACTACAAGCAACTCTATGCCAATAAAATGGACAACCTGGACAAAATGGACAAATTCTTAGAAATGTATATAACCTTCCAAGACTGAAACAGGAAGAAACAGAAAATAGGAACCAACCAATCACAAGTAATGAAATTGAAACTGTGATTAAAAATCTTCCAACAAACAAAAGTCCAGGTCCAGATGGCTTCACAGGTGAATTCTATCAACCATCTAGAGAACAGCTAACACCCATCCTTCTCAAACTCTACCAAAAAACTGCAGAGGAAGGAACACTCCCAAACTCATCTACAAGGCCACCATCACCCTGATACCAAAACCAGACAAAGATACTACAAAAAAAGAAAATTACAGTCCAATATCACTGATGAATACAGATGCAAAAATCCTCAACAAAATACTCACAAACAGAATCCAACAACGCATTATAAGGATCATACACCATGATCAAGTGAGATTTACCCCAAGGATGCAAGGATTCTTCAATATCCTCAAAATCAATGTGATACACCATATTAACAAATTGAAGAAGAAAAACCATAAGACCATCTCAATAGATGCAGAAAAAGCTTTTGACAAAATTCAACACCGATTTATGATAAAAACTCCCCAGAAAGTGGGCATAGAGGGAACCTACCTCAACATAATAAAGGCCATATACGACAAACCCACAGCAAACATCATTCTTAATGGGAAAAACTGAAAGCATTTCTTCGAAAATCAGGAACAAGACAAGGATGTCCACTCTCACCACTATTCTTCAACATAGTTTTGCAAGTCCTAGCCACGGCAATCAGAGAAGAAAAATAAATAAAAGGAATACAAATTGGAAAAGAAGAAGTAAAACTGTTTCTGTTTGCAGATGTTATGATACTATACATAGAGAAGCCTAAAGATGCTACCAGAAAACTACTAGAGCTAATCAATGAAATTTGGTAAAGTTGCAGGATACAAAATTAATGCATAGAAATCTCTTGCTTTCCTATACGCTAATCATGAAAAATCTGAAAGAGAAATTAAGGAAACACTCCCACTTACCATTGCAACAAAAAGAATAAAATACCTAGGGAGACAAAAGACCTGTATACAGAAAACTATAAGACACTGATCCAAGAAATTAAAGATGATAAAAACAGATGGAGAGATATACCATGTTCTTGCATTGGAAAAATCAATATTGTGAAATGACTATATTACCCAAAGCCATCTACAGATTCAATGCAATCCCTATCAAATTACCAATGTCATTTTTTACAGAACTAGAACAAAAAAAATCGTAAAATTTGTATGGAGACACAAAAGACCCCGAATAGCCAAAGCAGTCTTGAGGGAAAAAAATGCACCTGGAGGAATCAGACTCCCTGACTTCAGACTACACTACAAAGCTACAGTAATCAAGACAGTACGGTACTGGCACACAAAAAGAAATATAGATCAATGGAACAGGATAGAAAGCCCAGAGATAAACCCACGCACCTGTGGTCTACTAATCTATGACAAAGAAGGCAAGGATATACAATGGAGAAAAGACAGTCTCTTCTATAAGTGGTGCTGGGAAAACTGGAAAGCTACGTTAAGAGAATGAAATTAGAACACTCCCTAAGACCATACACAAAAATAAACTCAAAATGGATTAGAGACCTAAATGTAAGACTGGACAGTATAAAACTCTTAGAGGAAAACATAGGAAAAGAAAAAAAAAAAGTCACGTACCACAATGTTCACTGCAGCTCTATTTACAATAGCCCGGACATGGAAGCAACCTAGGTGTCCATCAACAGATGAATGGATAAAGATGATGTGCCACATATATACAATGGAATACTACTCAGCCATATAAAGAAATGAAATTGAGTTATTTGTAGTGAGGTGGATGGACCTAGAGTCTGTCATACAGAGTGAAGTAAGTCAGAAAGAGAAAAACAAATACTGTATGCTGACACATACATATGGAATCTGAATCTAAAAAAAAAAAAAAAGGTTATGAAGAACCTAGGGGCAGGACAGGAATAAAGACATAGAGAATGGACTTGAGGACACGGGGAGGGGGAAGGGTAAGCTGGGACGAAGTGAGAGAGTGGCATGGACATATATACACTACCGAATGTAAAATAGATAGCTAGTGGGAAGCAGCCACATAGCACAGCTCAGTGCTTTGTGACCACCTAGAGGGGTGGATAGGGAGGGTGGGAGGGAGACGCAAGAGGGAGGAGATATGAGGATGTATGTATAGCTGATTCACTTTGTTATAAAGCAGAAACTAACACACCATTGTAAAGCAATTATACTCCAATAAAGATGTAAAAAAAAAAAAAAGAGAGAAGGCTAGAATTGATGGTCAAGGACCCTAGGGCTGAGCATTATGTTGCAAATGTACTGATGGAGCTGTGTCTTTTGGATGTCAAAGTGCCTTTTGGATGCCTGGTTTTAAAGAGGGCAGAATTGTTGTCTGTTTATCTGCTGACAGAATGATCAAAGGGAAAAAACTGATGACTGCAGGGGAGAAAAGGGTCAATCACTGGAGGAGTGTCCCTGGGTTGATGGGAGAGGAGGGGATCTAGAGCACAAGTATAGAGGATGGCCTTAGAAAGGTGCCCGGACTGTATATGCACAGCAACAGAAGGGAAGGGAAAGTATATAGGTACTGATATGGCTAGGTGGGTGGCTACAGGTCTCCTCGTATTGCTTCAGTTTTCTCAGTAAAATAGGAACCAAAGTAATTCGCTGAGGGCAAGGATGGAAGAGGAGATGTTAGAGGACAGAGAAGAAACTACGAAAGAGTCATTTGCATAGCGGGAAAGTGAGGGAGTAGGGAAATGTAGTAGGACTGCCAGAGTGCTAAAGGTGCACTGTATGTTGGCAGTCATAAATTTAACACAAGACCACTCAGTATGGTTGTGTGATATTCTCCAGTCAAGGTCAGCTGCACAAATAAAAGCCCAGAGTAGACAGAAACACATTTAACATGAGTTGGAGTTTTCCCAGATGAGTACCACAAAATGAAGGCAAGGCATGGAAACAGAGTACATTCAGAGAGTGATTTTAATGATGAACTATGACAGTGGTTCTCAAACAAGATCATGTATGAGAATCACCTAAAGGGCTTGTTAAAGCACAGGTTGCTGGGCCTCAACCTCAGAGTTTTAATTTAGTAGGCCTGGGCTGGGGCCTGAGGATATGCATTTCTATCCAGCTCCCAGGTGATGCTAATGCTGTTAGTTGGGAACCATACTTTTAAAGCCACTGACATAAACAAAGGACCAGAGAATGAGTAGCTAAAGAAGGGCAGAGGACAAGCTCACTGGAGGAGAGATCAAAGAACTGAGAAGCATGTACTGAATGCTTCATCTACTGAAAACTCACAAGAATGTTAGCAAGTAGTATTGGAAAGTGTCATACAGCCAGGAATTAAAATCTTCAGGAAATAAGGGAAGGGACCTGGGGGTGGTAGATGACTAAAATCAAGGAGGGGTAGTGGGTGGCAAGTCTGATGACATTAGCTCAAAGTTGAGGGAGGGTAGTTTCAGAGAGGTGGGAAAAAGAATAGCCTGGAAGCTGCAATGAAATGTAAGAACATTTACTGCTCCCTCTAGATCCAGTGAGACAGGAGGTGGAGTGGGAAAGAAAAGTGCCATCATTTCACATGGCTATAGTACTCTTAGGGAGAAATAGGTTTCAGTTAGAAAAAGAAGGTAAAAGGAATGTTTAGAAAAGAGTTTGATGACCTAGGACATTTTGCCAGTGGATGATCAAGAGGGCATGGTGAAAGGATTTCAGGGCTGGGCTCAGAAAAGGGGATGTACAAGAGTAGGGTGAGGAGGAAAGTGATGATCTGGATTCCTAGATTTCCCTGGTGACTAATGTAAACAGGGATGAAGGGCATATCAGATTAGTCCTGATGGTCTTAAGGCAGAAATGGTGAGGGGAACCGAGGAGCAATCTGAGCTCTGGGAGCTCCTTTTCACTCCTGTTCTGGAGGCTGTAGGGGGGGCTATACTTAGCAGAAGTACCTGGATATCTGGGTCTCGCATTTTACTTCTAGAGGAACATGCATAATTGGGAGCATATTTACCCCTCCCCATTTTTTTGTGTACATACAGACATATCAATAACAAAAAGGGATCACATTGGTACATCTGTTTTGCAATTTATATTTTTATCTATTTATTGTGACCATTTTTCTACACTAGTACATACATATCTATCATATTCTTTTGAATACAGGTGGGGACATATCTGAGATAAGTGATGTTGATTAATTAGAACGGATGGAGATGCAAAAGGACCTGATCTCAGAAGACATTAAAGGTGGAGGAGGAACACTGGTTGAACTCATTCTGCAAATTTATATTTGTCCCTGGCCAGATCCCTTTTTACTTTTATTAATCTACATGGTGGTTAATGAAGTAGAAGGGAGAATGGTTTCCTATTTGAGTGTTTTGATTTCTAGTCAAACATTTCCAGCACTGAACTCAAGAAACCGTCAGCACCTATAAAGCTGGGGGAGAAGAAACATTTTCCCTCAATGACATGGCTGGTTCATCTTAATGAAGGCATGGATACAAACCTAGAAAGTAAAAAGAGAAATGCTCCAGAAGAAACTTTTAATAAGGTTCCAAAAGTGTGCTTTGATACAATTTTATTTATTTACATAATTATTCTGCATTTAAATATATATGAAATTATAGAATATAATATCTAAACTTTGAAAAAACCGTAATGTTAGATCATTAACCTAGGAAGGCCCATTATTGCCGCTGGAATGGTATCTCAGACACATATTCCTGATCAGGGTCAGAAAAAACAAAGTGAGTGCTAGTAATAAGTGTAAATCCTTCCCACCTTAAAAGATTACTCTGACCCTCTTGGGCATCCAAAAACAAACAAACAAAAACAAACAATTGTACTGAAATTAAGTGTCCAGAAAAGTTCTTTTCCAACCTAAATCCATGGGGATGAAGATAGGACTTCTGAGAATGGGGAAAAGGAATTTTCAAGATTTAAACAAACAGCTTGTATATGGAGGTACTACACTAGGGCTTGAGGGTGCAATGGTTAATAAGGGAGCACCCTCTCCTCAAAATGCCTACAGTCTATAATCAAGAAATTTCCATCCTGTGATAAGGTAAAATGATCTATACTTTTAATGGGGTTCTCCCCTCTTGCCAGGGAAGGTGATGGCATTTTCCCCAGAACACCATAGGTTTTTAGGTGTTAAAATCTAGAGGAATTAAGAGGCCAGAGGTCTGGGTGATATATTTGAGTCTTGCTGAGGCACCACCCTCAAGTCCTAGAAGGGAACCTTATGTCAGGTCCTTTTGCATGCATCCTTGAGAAGCCAAGGGCCGGGAAAGAGATGGCCTTCAGGCAAGAGGGCAGAGTTTCCATTTGAGAAGGGGGCAAAGCAGACAAGCAAAAATCCTTCATCTGATTATTCATTCACTTTTTTGTTTATTCATTCAATAAATACTTATTTAACGCTACCATTTGCTAAATAAAGGCCAATAGAGGATAGTGGCTCAGGCAAAGAAACTTGAGAGGAATTCATAAATCTCTCTGCATGTGCTTACATTTTTAATAGGGGTATGTTTGGGAGCCGGAGATTACAATTTTGGAGTCTGAAGTGGTAAAAGAGAAGATAAGGTACGAATTAGGTTGTGAGATAGAATGTCTGCTTAAAGTCTGACTTAAAAACTGCAGAAAAATGATGGGAGATGGGTCCCACCCATTTAACCCTTTACTTTATTAGTGTGAATTCTACTAACTTGGAAATTGAAATAATATAAGCACAGCAGCCTGATATTTCCCTTTATACTCTCTTGGAAGGGGAGTTCTGTTAAGCCCATTTCGTTTGCCCTTGATCATCGAGATTAGACTACCAGAGAGCCTGGGTTTGAGAGAAACAATGGATTTATGATCTATCCATCTAGCCTCCCTTACTGGATTCTCCTGGGACCAAAGGCTTATATTTGTAAGATAGATGGAGAAGACTAAGGTACATTTTGATGTCTTGGAACAGTATGGAAATGGTCTAAGCCAATGTGAGAAATAAACCTCTACCCTTAGTATCATTAACACTGTAATAACACCAACATTTAGGACCTTAAGTAAATTAATTGGATAAGAGTAGGGTATCCACATCCGAATGCTATTTCCTCCAGAGAAACTTCCTTGAATTCCACAAGCTGGGATCTCTCTCTCCATCCTCTGAACTCTGTAGCACTTCACTTATCTCTCTCATGGAATCCATTCTTTCTACTTTGCATCACAGTAAATAGCTCATCTCTCCTACTAAACTGTGAGCTCCACAAAGCTTACGATGTCTGATTTATCTTTATCCCCAACTGTGTGCTGTACACAGTACATGCTTAAGCTATTTAGAAACTATCTTTTTAAAAGCATTTTAAAGCATTTTAGCAACCTCCGTTTTGCATACCGATAATGTATTAACTATGTTGAAATAAACTTCTAGGCTCAAGATGGAGCTGCTTCTGCCATGTCATCAAACCAAAACTTGGATAACTTATGTGTCCCTGTAAATGGTCCACTTGACCAAAAATGTTGTATATTCAGTCAGCTAATCCCCAAATGCCAAGCCAACTGTGGGCCTTCTCACCCCAAACAAGGTTGACTATGGGGCCCCAGCCAATCAGATATTTGCCTCTTCCTTTTTCTTCATTTTTAATCCTATAAAAGCTTCTTGCCTTCCACTCCATTTTGCCACTCTCCAAAAGGAGATTCTACTTCATGAAGTGTTAAATAAAGTCTGTTTGATCACCTAAATTGTCTTCTTTAATCATTTTTTAACAACTATGAATGATCTTTACCACATTATTAAGATAGATCCAGCTAAAGTTCACACCTGGCAATACTCTGATAATAGTTTTACTCTTTAATCTTGAAATTAATAGTTTTTTAAAAAAAATTAAACATTAAAATTTTAATTTGTACTTTCTAGTAATTCAGACAGGTTTCCCCCTCAATTAGTGAAATTTGTATGGTTTCACTAGACTTAAATATTATAGTATAGCTTAAAAAAAAATCTTCCTCTTTCATTGAAGAATTCTTCCCCCTGCCCTCCACTCTTTCCATTGAGACAAGCAGTAATGGAAATTTCCCCCTGGCTTTGTTTTTACTAAAATTAAGTAAAAGTAAATAATTTTCAGGGGAGGCAAGGGTTTATTATTTTAACCTGTGAATAATAGCCAACAGGTTATTGCCCCATAAGGCTAAAAACAGACCAGAAACAACTGTAATACCATCTGCTGGAGGTAATAAAACATGGAATTAAAATATCATTTATTACGTGAACTTCCAAAGCAGTACAATTTTTCTCAGTGTTTAAAAAATTTTTTAATGTCCCATGTCAAAACATGTCCTAAGTAATTCACCCATCTGTTATTATGAAACCCTTTGAAACCTCAGCCACACCTCCTTTCTCTCCTCTACAAGCTGTTCTTCTTATTTTTAAATTGAAGTATTGTTGATTTACAATATTATATTAGTTTCAGGTGTACAACATAGTGATTTGGTATTTTTATAGATTATACTCCACTTAGTTATTATAAAATATTGGCTACATTCCCGATGCTGTACAATATATCCTTGTAGCTTCTTTATTTTCTCCTTAGTAGTTTGTACCTCTTAACCCCCTTCCCCTATCTTGCTCTATCTCCCACCCCTCCACCCACTGGTAACCACTAGTTTGTTCTCTGTATCTGTGAGTCTGTTTCGTTATATTCATTCATTTGCTTTAATTTTTTAGATTCTACATATAAGTGAAACATACTGTTCTCTTCTGTTTAACTCATTTCAGACCCATCTGAATAACATCTCAGCTATTCTAGGACCTACAGGATTGTTTCCTGTCACTTAGAGTCTTTGTGAAAAATGTATGTACACAGGCAAACACTCATTTGTTGACCAATGATATAGATAACTTGACACAGTGAGAGAGTTCATGAGCAAAGAAAAGGAAAAAAGAACAGGCAATAAGACAGGGGATGAAAAGGAATCTGTTTTGCCACATAGCACAGGGAGTTCAGCTCGGTGCTTTGTGACCACCTAGAGGGGTGGGATAGGGAAGGTGGGAGGGAGATGCGAGAGAGAGGGGATATGTGGCTATATGTGTATGTATAGCTGATTCACTTTTTTATACAGCAGAAACGAACACAACATTGTAAAGCAATTATACTCCAATAAAGATGTTAAAAAAAAAAGGAATCTATCTTAAGTGGAAAAGTCAGAGATAGGTAGTGACTGGAGAGGAAAGGGGAGAAAGCTGTGTAGATCAGAACCCATGATGAAGGATTCTGAAACTGCGCTTACTTACTTTTCTGTTTCTACTGGTACACTGTTTTACTGCCACCCATCATTGGTAGTTTTTGCTATTGATATTTAATGATGTTTCCAAGATTTCCAATGTCTTTAACAAAATATCACACTGAACCTTATCAAAAGTCTGTTTTGCTGATCTACTATGAAATAATACCTAAACTAAGAATTAGCAAACATTTTCTGTAAACGGCCAGATTGTAAATATATTAGGCTTTAAGGTCTCTGTTGTAACTACTCAGCTTAGTAGGCAAAGCACAAGAGCAGTCATAGACCATATGTAAGTGAAGGACTTTAGCTGTGTTCCAATAAAACTATTTACAAACACAGGTGGCAGGTCCCATTTGGTCCATGGGCCACAGGTTGCTGACCCCTGATTTAGACCAATATCCTCTTTATCAATCTCTCAACATCCTCCTAGTATTTTCTATTTGACTCCCTGTCCCAATATAGGTTTGAATAGTATTTCTGGACAACAAATACTGTTCCTTATGAGAAATTATTTTGAAATACATATGTATTAAAATACTAATTATATATAATATTGTCAAGTCAATCTTTCTTCTCAGGGATAATCATCAATGTCATATAAAAGCAATTCCTACATGCCCCTTACGTAAGTCTTTTACTTGAAATGTTTTGAACAACTGGAAAATTTTTGACTGTCCAAAATGTTGAAAAAATAAAAGCCTTAATTTATTATTCTTTAAAAAATTATTATTCTTAAAAAACTGTATTTGTGGGACTCCTCTGCTTTAAAGTCTCCTTTAGCGCCTCACTCCCTTAGAACAAACTCTTTTTTTAAAAATTGAAGTATAGTTGCTGTACAATATTATGTAAGTTACAGGTGTATGATATAGTAATTCACAATTTTTAAAGGTTATATTCCATTTATAGTTATTATAAAATATTGGCTATATTCCCCATGTTGCACAATATATCCTTGTAGCTTATTTTATACCTAGTAGTTTATACCTCTTACTCCCCCAACCCTATATTGCCCCTCCCCGCTTCCCTCTCCCCACTGGCAACCACTAGTTTGTTCTCTATATCTGTGAGTCTGCTTCTTTTTTTTTTTTTTTTTTGTGGTACGCGGGCCTCTCACTGCTGTGGCCTCTCCCGTTGCGGAGCACAGGCTCTGGACACGCAGGCTCAGCGGCCATGGCTCACAGGCCCAGCCGCTCCACAGCATGTGGGATCCTCCCGGACCGGGGCACGAGCCCGCGTCCCCTGCATCGGCAGGCGGACCCCCAACCACCGCGCCACCAGGGAAGCCCAGAGTCTGCTTCTTTTTTGTAGAACAAACTCTTTAGCATAGCATACAAGGAAGGTCATTCGTAAGCTGGCCCTAACCTACCTCTCTGATTTTATTTTCTGCTGCTTTCTGTTCATTTTTTTTATACAAGAATAAAAACATGACCAACGATACTGTATAAAAACTTGCAGGATGGGACCTCCCTGATGACAGAGTGGTTAAGAATCCACCTGCCAATGCAGGGGACACAGGTTCAAGCCTGATCCAGGAAGATCCCACATGCCACGAGGCAACTACTCCTGTGTGCCACAACTACTGAGCCCATGCTCCACAACAAGAGAAGCCACCGCAATGAGAAGCCCGCACACTGCAATGAAGAGTAGCCCCCGTTCACTGCAACTAGAGAAAGCCCGCGCGCAGCAACGAAGACCCAATGCAGACAAAAATAAATAAAAATAAATAAATAAAAATTTAAAAACATTTTTAAAAAAAAGCTTGCAGGAGATAAATATTGACACTTCAAGAAGTGGTTACTTCTGGAAACGGGAGAGAATACTGGGGAGGGGAGCCCTAGGGATTTCAACTATATCTGAGATGACCTTTTATTAAATGATGATGATATTAACGAAAATATTAAGTAAAACAAAGATCTGAAACAAAGCTATGGCAAAACATTAAGATTTGACAAAGCTAAGTGGTGAGTAATAAGAATGCTTTTTCTACCATTCACAATACTTTTCTATTTGTTTAAAATAAGGGTTGAAAAACTACAGTCTGTGGGCCAAATCTGGCCCACTGCCCATTTTTTAAGACTTGGAGCTAAGAATGGTTTTATATTATTAAAAGGTTGTTTAAACAAACAAACAACAAAGAAGACTATGTGACAGAGAACTTGTGACCTGCAAAGCCTAAGATATTTACTATTTGGCCCTTTATAGAAAACGTTTGCCATCTCCTGATTTAAAATATTTCATAAGAAGAAAGACAAAAAAAATGAAAAGGTAGGAGGCAAGGAAGAATGGTTTTGTTTTCTTGCATTAAGTACATTCCTGAATTAAACATTTTATATTACCTGTTTCTTTAAATTAGCTTTTCATGAATTACTTTTTCAACTTTCATTAAGAAGATATCTCAATATCTCAATAAAGAAAAATTATAATGGTGATGGATGGTAATAAGACTTATTGTGGTGACTATTTCACAGTGTATACAAATATCAAGTTGTTATGTTGTACACCTGAAACTAATATAATATGTCAATTATACCTCAATTAAAAAAGAATTATGTACCTCTGGGGGGAAAAAAAGAAGAAATCTCATCAAATTTTATTCTATGATATTGGAACTTATTTAAAAGACCTATGGGAGAGTCTTTTAATATGATTTTGACTTCAGTCCATACTTGTCAAAAAACTGGGGAGCTCATTAGAGGCCATTGTGTCATTTTCAGGTAGCTGTACGTAGATTGGAGACCCACTTATGAGCTGTCAACCAGGGACACAGGAGAGGTGCTGCACAGGACCTATTCTTGGCTTCAAGTTCACATTTTCTGCTTTCTGTAGCCCACCTCTCCTAGAAGAATTTTGTCTCCTTTTTTCACAGAAGATAATGGGGCAAGAGGTTAAATAAAATTCAAAACACTATATTACAGTAAGAGTTTCTCGCTAGAGTGGCTGTGAGACATTGGAATATGTCATCAGAGAAAGTAGACTTTTTTTTAATGGGGAAATAGTGAGAAAATACATCTAAATATCTTGGCATGGCTCAGATCACAAATACTGTTAGATCTTCTGTTATTACCATTTTGAGGTTGCTATATAGGCATTTTCTTTTCTTTATAAAATATTAAGCACATCAGTATTGCTTATGTACATGAAAGGATTTTTTTCTTATTTTTATAATTAATTTCCATAGTTCCTCCCCCCAGCACTGACTCACATTAACTAAAGATATTACCATCTGTGAATCAATGAATGAGGAGGCTCACACAGAGACTTCACAGAAATGCTCAGTGAACACTTGAGGATCTTTAGACCTAAATTATTTAATAACCTTAAGTAGTTATTGTTTTAAACTTTAGTGTCACTAGTAACTAAAAATGTGCACAGGACAACAACAGCCACAAAACAAATACGAGGTAAAATTTATTCTGATCACAATATGCATTTTTTCCTGTTCCAATGAAAACATTAATGCTAAAATAATAAGTAACTTGTTTTTTAACTTGGCCATATTTATGCCATCTCTAATATCCATTTGTTTTTTAAATTTACTACATTAAAGATATACAACATGGCATAAAATAATATGACAAAATACTTACGATCCATCACCAGATTATGAAATAGAACATTACTAATTTTACTGAGGCCCTGGACACCCTTCCTCAGTTCCATCTCTCTTCCTTCCTCTAGGGATTAATCATTGTTCTGAATACTGTATTTGATGTATCCATGTATTTATTCATACTTTTTGGACAAATGTAAATACCTCTAAATAATTCATATCATTATTTTACAACTTGCTTTGGCTTCATGTCTGAATTCATACATGTTGGCATGTATGGTATATTCATATGGTAGAGACAGTGCTCACCAAATATTTTATGTGCTCCCCTATGATTCTTAGACTTCAGGTTGGAATCACTGGATTGTGAGCAGATGGGAAGTGTGTCATGTGTGGGACAAGGCAGTTAAAAGCTCCATCCCTTTCTTCGCCTTCCTTGGTGAACTCACAGGCCACATATTCCAGATGGGGCAATGGGGCAGCTGTAGGAACATGGAGCATCTATCAGCCTGGGTCCCTGAGTGAGGTGGAGCAGAGCCTCTTACCAACTGCGTTGGACATGTAAAATGAACAAAAATAATCCTGTTGTGCTAAGACACACACACATACCTACAAATGGGCAGATAACTCCCTTTCTGGGATTATTCAAAAACAATGCTATCAGTAGCAGGGTAGATTCAAAGCCTTTTGAAAATACTTCTACCCTATGACTGTAGATGGATATTTATTCCCACTTGTATGATGAAGGAAATCTCACATCCTCTAGTCTTTACCTTCTTTGAAGACCTACTGCACTAACAAAACTTTCAGAGACATGCTTACATGTTCACATACTGTTTCTGGTATGTTAGCTTTGTTTCCCCAACTAGATTTTAAATTCTACACTGGCTTGCACTCTACACAGCATTCAGTAATAAGTGGCCTACTGGTTGACTGAGGGTAAGAACTAATATTAAATGCCTACTTTGTGTAAGGCACCTTGCTTGTGCTTCACATAAGTTATCTTGATCGTTATTATTTCCATTATATAGATGAGAATATTAAGGCTAAGTAACTCTCCTTTGGTCACAGAGCTAGGAAGATGATAAAGGATGTGGGGAAGGCAACTAAAACTAGTCTGACTGACTCTAAAGATTTCGCTTTTTGGCTTTCTCCACTGAACTTAGTGAGACCGTGCCTAGTGCAGGGCAGGAGCTTTAGTAGAACATAAAATGAGTAACAAAAAAAGTTTTTGTTTATAAATTTTGCAAACATTAGAACATTTCTTTGGCGACATCTCAGAACTGAAGATTGTCGGGTCTTACCTTGATCACCTCTGGGGTCTGCTGAATCAAAACCGAGGTAGTGTCATTGGCTTTATCACCAACAGGACTTCTACAGACTGATAAACTGGCCTGCGAGGAAGTTGTCAAGGTCTCTTGTAGAATTTGCATCATCTCTTTTTCTTGTGATAGGTTCCCTCTGCCTGATTTGCATTCAACCAGTTCTTGAGCAAAGTCTTCAATGCTTTCTAGAATTCGCAGTAAGAGGGCTCGATCCTCTTCCTCTATTTTGTGTCCGTTGGTTTCAATAATCCTTGTTAGGCAGGAAGGTGACACTTTTTCCGTGGGTGAAGAGACTTTAGATTCAGGCTCAAGATCTACAGGGAGGTGACCAGTCAACTGACTATGACTATTTAGAGAGACAGAGCTTTTACCTTTGGCAACTGGCTCTCTTAGAGAGGTCTCCATTTTCTGTGAGAAAGATTCCAAATCCATTAACAATTTATCTATCTCTTCCTGACTGTTAGGCTTCATAAAATCTCTGTGGTTTCCCTCTTCAACTTTAGGAACTTTTGATTTAAGATCTTCCTCAGATAGATTAACTGGTTTCTCAAATATCTTACCAATTTCATTTTGCATTGAGGCAGGGCATTTTTTAAGATGAGTACCACGAACTGATAATTCTGCTCTATCTTCATTTACCTTTAACAACTCCTGACTGGGTCCATTTTCTGTCCTCTGTCCTTTATCTAATGTTTTCTTTCCATCTGACTCTTCCTCAATATAAAGGGTTTCCACTAGATTACCAGAAGAAACATTTTCTAAAGCGTTCATGGTTAATGACTGTGATTGAAGCTGGACATTTTTTAGAGGTCTGGGATCACTTATCTCTAAATTACACAAGGAATTTGCAGAGTTGTTTGGAATGGATTTTACAGTGTCTGTTTTCCTAGAACTGTGCTTGTCATCTTGCAGTTCTATCGTTTGAAAGTGTCCAGAGTCAGGGGCTGAGAGCTGGACAACATCCTCATACTTAGGGGGCTGTTCAGTGCCAAATACTGGGGAGAAGGGAGTCAGTTGTAAACTAGGCATATTACTGACCAGTTCTGTTAAATCTATAGCCTCATTATTCCCAGACTGCATGAATTCAAATGGTAGCTTTTTCAGATAGGATGCTAACCTGGTCATTACATTCATATAGACAGTTTCAGAGCTAGAAATTGCATCATTGCCATTTCCTTCACTGATGCTACTCCCTGACTTTTTCTTTATACATTGCTTTATGATGTCTGTGCATTTTTTCAAATCCTCAGAGCATTTTAGCAAGATGTCTAAGCACATCTTTATGTCTGTTCCAGAAGAAAAATTATCTATTTTATGTTTTTCCAAAATCTGAGTAACCAGGTCTTCTTCAGAGAAGTTGTGAAGAAGCAATGAAGTCAGGTTCGTATCGAGTGAGTTTCTATGGGATAAAGATTTTTCCTCGACTGAGGAACTCCGGAGTAAACCAAAGGATGGGGAGTTCCCATCATGGTTATAATGGCCACAGAGCAAGTCAAAATCAACTGACCTCCTGTTAAATGAGTCAGACTTAACTTTCCTTCCCTTTCTGTAAGCTGCGTGGTTAGAGTTTTTGAGTTTTTCAAGGGAAAATTCTTTTATTTTCCCACTGGCAAAACTGATTGCTTCTCCTGCAATGTCCTTTAAGTTACAGGTGTTCTGAATTGTAGATCCTTTCCTGACCCTGGGTATGCCTGTGAGGGCCTGATGGGGATAGTCACCTTCAGCTGGGGAAAACCCATTTTCATGGGGTAGAAACAGAGAGTCCAGATCTGCATCTCTGAACTGAGACACAGGGATGTGTAAGAGGTCTGCACAAACACTATGATGGACCACAATGCAGTCAACTCCATGGGTGAAGGTGTGGCAGGTTCCAGTGCAATAATGTACAGCTTGCTCAAAACGCCGGTCTATCACCACACTGTTGTAGTGGTTCACAGTACTAACCACAAGTCTGTAAGTTGCTGCCATAATATCAAATCCACTTAGTGGTGGGGCATGGAATTTTCTAGAACCTGTTTCAAGTAAATTCTCCTAAAAGACACTCAGCTGAAAATATATTTGATGACAATGTTCAGTGGTTTCTTGCAAATATAATGACCTTTCCCACAAAGGGAAATCATCAAAATTTGAGGTTTGGTAACTGTCAGGATACAGTAGCCGTTGCACATGTGTGCTCTTATTAACAAGTCTAATAATTTAATAACTGTGCCTTCTAGTTTAATTTAGTAATATCATGATACTATAGGATTATATTTAGGAATAAATTTTAAGAAGATTAAAGAATATTCTCTTTTAGTTCTTCAGCAGTTCTATGATGCAGACATTTATGGTCATAAATTTACTGTCATGAATCTCAGTTGGTAGTATAGAAGTATTGTGATAACTGAGTCCTCCAAAGGTTTAAATGATCCATTTTTCTGTGAATGACAGGAAAACCTATAATGAAAAAAGAAAATAATTAAAAGGGAATATGATCTCTTAATACTGAGAGAACCTTTTATTTCCTCTCCCTTTGCATCCCATATGCAGTTAATCACCTCATTCTTTGCCACATCACTGACGGCTTATCTTTGATTCATGCCTTTGCTTCATACACTCCTTACTAACCTAGAGTAGTGATACCTCAACTCTGCCTTGTTACAACTGCCTCTCAATTGGTATTTCTTATCCTACCCTCCTTGCTATTCTTACATGACACTAACTAGCCTGGATTTAGAGAGCTTTCACACCTCTCATAGTTCAAGAATTCACATTACTGATCTCTATCAGGCATCATGGCAGGCCTAGCTCCTTTGACTCATTTTCAACACTTTTAACATCTATTCGTCACCTATAGCCTCATTTTCTGCTACTGACCTGCATCAACATTTTGCTTCCATCAACCTAGTTTTCTTTTTTTTCCTTTTAATTTTTATTGGAGTATAGTTGCTTTACAATGTTGAGTTAGTTTCTACTGTACAGCAAGGTAAATCAGCTAGATGTATACATATATCCCCTCTTTTTTGGATTTCCTTCCCATTTAGGTCACCACAGAGCACTGAGTAGAGTTCCCTGAGCTATATAGTAGGTTCTCATTAGTTATCTATTTTATACATAGTATCAATAGTGTATATATGTCAATCCCAATCTCCCAATTCATCCCACTCCCCTCCTTTCCCCCTTGGTATCTGTACATTGGTTCTCTATGTGTCTCTGTTTCTGCTTTGCAAATAAAGATCATTTATACCATTTTTCTAGATTCCACATATATGCGTTAATATACGATATTTGTTTTTCTCTTTCTGACTTACTTCACTCTATATGACAGTCTCTAGGTCCATCCACGTCTCTACAAATAACCCAATTTTGTTCCTTTTTATGGCTGAGTAATATTCCATTATATACATTTACCACATCTGGTGGACATTTAGGTTACTTCCATGTCTTGGCTATTGTAAATAGTGCTGCAATAAACACTGGGGTGCATGTATCTTTTCGAATTATAGTTTTCTCTGGATATATGCCCAGGAGTGGGATTGTAGGATCATATGGTAGTTCTATTTTTAGTTTTTTAAGGAACCTCCATACTGTTCTCCATAGTGACTATACCATTCTACACTCCCACCAACCGTGCAAGTGGGTTCCCTTTTTTCCACAACCTCTCCAGCATTTATTGTTTGTAGAATTTTTGATGATGGCCATTCTGACTGGTGTGAGGTGACACCTCACTGCAGTTTTGATTTGCATTTCTCTAATAATTAGTGATGTTGAGCATTTCATCTGTTTGTTGGCCATTTGTATGTCTTCTTTGGTGAAATGTCTGTTTAGGTCTTGCACCCATTTTGTGATTGGGTTGTGTTTTTTTGATATTGAGCTGTATGAGCTGTTTGTATATTTTGGAGATTAATCCTTTGTCAGTTGCTTCATTTCCAAATACTTTCTCCCATTCTGAGGGTTGCTTTTCATCTTGTTTATGGTTTCCTTTGCTGTGCAAAAGCTTTGAGGTTTCATTAAGTCCCATTTGTTTATTTTTGGTTTTATTTTTATTACTCTAGGAGGTGGGTCAAGAAAGATCTTGTTGTGATTTATGTCAAAGAGTGTTCTGCCTATGTTTTCCTCTAAGAGTTTTATAGTGTCTGGCCTTATGTTCAGGTGTTTGATCCATTTTGAGTTTATTAAAGATGGCCAACACATAGTGCTTGTTCTTGATTGTACAACTTCCTCTATACTTGGAAATTATTACACTACCATCATCTCTTTTCTTACTCTCTAAGAGAGAGAGAGAAAAACAACCTTTATTACTGCTCTTGATCTCATCCTCTCAGACCCTGCTACATGCAGACCTCTCTCTCTCATCATCAATGGATAGAATTTAACATTCTCTTACTTAAAAAAAAAAAAGGCTTTTAAACCATGCTGTAAGTTGACGTCCAAAAAGGTTCAATCAACTTCCGCCTAGTAGTTCTATCCATTATTGAAAGTGGGGCTATTGAAGTCTCCAAATATTATTGTTGAGTTTTCTATTGCTCCCTTAATTTGTTTTGCTTTCTGTATTTTGATACTGTGTTGTTAGATGTGTATATGTTTCTAATTGTTATATCTGCCAGATGGAGGGAAACAAACTATCATAAAATACGTATAACTTACTCACTTTGCTGTACAGCAGAGACTAACACAACATTGTAAATCAACTATACTCCAATAAAAAAATTAATTAAAAAAAGAATAAAAGAAAAAAATTAAAGAAACAAAACAGAAAGGTTCAATCAATGTTCCTACTTAATCAATAAATACTGAGTGCCTATTATGCGCCAGGCACTTGCTAAGTGCTAGAGATACAGCAGTGAATAAAGTCCCCGTACCTACTGAACTGACAATCTAGCTGGAAAAAGAAAAACAACACATAAGTAAACATATAACTTAGATGGTGATATGTGCAATAGAGAAAAATGAAGTGGAGCAAGGGCTTAGAAAGGATGAGAGGGTACTGTGTTACAAAGGGCAGTCAGGGAAGACCTCACTGACAACTGAACAGAGATCTGAAAGAAGAGAGGGAGCAGGTTGAGGAGGTATTTTGGGCTAAAACATCTCAGGCAGAATAACCATAAGTAAAAAGGCTCTGAGGTGTGAGTATGCTTGACTTACTACAAGAATGACAAGGAGACTAACATGACCAGAGTAGAGAAAGCAAGGGGGGCAGTGTGAGTGATGAGGCCAGAAAGGAAAGGTAGGACACTAAACCATGCAGGGTCTGTAGACTATTAAGATGAATTTGACTTTACTCTGAGTGAGCTGGGATACAACTGATGTCTACTGAGCAGAGAAATGACATGATCAGATTTACATTTTTTTTTTAGTTAGTTATGTAACATCTTTATTGGAGTATAATTGCTTTACAACGTTGTGTTAGTTTCTGCTGTATAACAAAGGGAATCAGCTATATGTATACGTATATCCCCATATCCCCTCCCTCTTGCATCTCCCTCCCACCCTCCCTATTCCACCTGTCTACGTGGTCACAAAGCACTGAGCTGATCTCCCTGTGCTATGCAGCTGCTTCCCACTAGCTAATTATTTTACATTCGGTAGTGTATATATGTTGATGCTACTCTCTCACTTCGTCCCAGCTTACCCTTCCCCCTCCCCGTGTCCTCAAGTCCATTCTCTACATCTGTGTCTTTATTCCTGTCCTGCCCCTAGGTTCATCAGAACCATTTTTTTTTTTAGATTCCATATGTATGTGTTAGCATAAAGTATTTGTTTTTCTCTTTCTGACTTACTCCACTCTGTATGACAGACTTTAGGTCCATCCACCTCACTATAAATAACTCTATTTCGTTTCCTTTTATGGCTGAGTAATATTCCATTGTATATATGTGCCACATCTTCTTTATCCGTTCATCTGTCAATAGACACTTAGGTTGCCTCAATGTCCTGGCTATCGTAAATAGTGCTGCAATGAACACCGTGGTACATGACTCTTTTTGAATTATGGTTTTCTCAGGGTATATGCCCAGTAGTGGGATTGCTGGCAGACTTACATTATAAATTGGTAATTTTGGCTTCTGTGTTCAGAGGAGATTGCAGAGGAGCAAGATAAGAAGAAACAAGTCAGGGGCTATAGCAATAAACCAGGCAAGAAGGCTGGGAGCTTGAACCAGGAGAGGAACACTGGAGACAAAGGTAGAGCTGATATGATTTGTTGAATGATAGAATGTGCAATACTACTGCACCAAGAAAGGTGCAGTAAGGCCACGATAGGAAGGAGATGATGACAGCAGAGAAGGAGAGCATGAGTTTAACTGTACCATCAATCGCATCTGCATTTTAATGATAAAAACCTTTACCCATTTAATAATGAGAAACAGAACTTCATTGTTTTCATTTTTATTTCTTCAATCCTAGAAAATTCTGTTTATTTTCCTTATTTGTTATATTTCTTCTTTGGTAAATTTTCTATTCATATCCTTTGTTTATTTATGTATTACAGACAGTGAAATCAGATACAATTTATACAATTAATTCAAGAAGAACCCTTTCTTTTGTTGAATCCTTATACTGTTTAGGGTATATTTCCTGGCTCTTTAGATTCAATGATTATTACTCTGTTTTTATGCCAAGCCTACACTATCATAATTACTGTTGTCTTATTAAGTTTTACTACCTGGCTTTTTTCCCTCCTATTTCTAATTATGATTCGTTTTTACACTTCAAATATTCTTTGATGGTCTTCCAGATGAGTTTCTGCATTGTCAAGTTTTAAGAAAAATCCTATAGGAATTTGATTATAATTGTAATAAACTTGTGAATTATTTTGAAGGAACACTGATATCATTATAATATTCAGATTTTCCTTCCACAAATATATAAATCTTAATTCCAATATTCCTTTCTTTTTCTTTTTTTGTGTCTTTCTTCAGGTGAGTCACCCTTATTCTTTTTTTTCCTTCAGTGTCTCAACTTTGTTGCTATGTGAATGGATCTTGAGCTGTTGTTTCATCCTCTACTGCCTTGTCTTCAAATCCCAGGTGGTGGCTCATATAAAACTATAAAGCTAAGTATCCTGCAGGGTGGATGAAGCTCAAGTATAAAGTTCCATAGTAAAGTTCCACAATAAAGTGAGTACCCATTAATTTTTAAGTGAAAATACAAAGGTGCCGAAGAGGAATAAGTGTTATGGGACAAAAGACTAGAACATGGCAATCGAAGGAATTACCTTTTCAAAAGATGTACATCCAGAAGACAGGGAAGATACAGCACCAAACACGAAAAACTACGCACCTTTTCAGAAATCCAAGATTTTGAAAAAGCTTTTGGGTAAGGGTAAAAGAGAAGGAAAATACAATGGATACTGTCAAGAAAGTATATTAGAATAACTGTATGAGAGCTTTTTTTTTAATCTTTTTTTTTTTGGCTGTGCCGTGCAGCATGCGGGATCCTAGTTCCCTGACCAGGGACCAAACCCATGCCCCTGGCAGTGGAAGCTCGGAGTCCTAACCATTGGACTGCCAGGGATGTCCCAGGACTATATCTTAATACAGGTGATAAAATTGGTCCAGAAGCAAAATGCAGAACTGTTAGAAAATTTAAATATCCAGATACCTATTAAAACCCATGTCAAATAAATTCCTAAATTGACATGAAATTTGAGAAAGTAAAGAGAAGTATTTCTCTAGGTTTGAAAATAAGCAAAACAACAAGTTGATAAAGTAACATGACAGAAAATACAAGAAAGTATTCATGTGATATTAGAATCTGAAATAGTCAAGGAGGAGAGAACACTGGCCAGAGTCAGATGTATGCTTTTAGACCAGTGCTGTCTAATAAAACTTTCTGCATTGATGGAAACATTCCATATCTGCACTGATATGGCTGCCATTAGCCACATGGGACTGCTGAGTACTTAAAACGTGGCTGGTGTAACTGAAGCACTGAATTGTAACTTCATTTAAAAAATTTTAATTTTGATATTGTTGTAGACTCACATAGAAGTTACAAAAATAATATAGAGAGTTCCTGTGTACCCTTCCCTCAGTTTCCTCGAATGGTAACATCCTATATCACCACAGTGACCCAAACCAGGAAACTGACTATTAACAGAGCTTATTTGGATACCACCAGTTTTACATGAATCACTTCTTCCTTTTCTTTCCTTCTTCCCTTCCTTTTATAGTAAGTACCACCACAATCAGGATACAGAACTACCCCATCATCCCTCAAAACCCCTCATACTACCCTTTTGTAGTCATATAGTCAACAGACCACTGATCTGTTCTCCATCATTATGATTTTGTCATTTCAAGAATGTTTTATGTGTGGCATCACACAGTATGTAAGCTTTTGAGATTGGCTTCTCTCACTGAACACAATGATTTTGAGAGTCATTCACTTTACTGCATGTATCAACAGTTCATTCCTTTTTATTGCTGAGTTTATTGTATGGATATACCACAGCTTGTCTGCCCATTCACCTACTAAAGGATATTTATGTTGTTTGCAGTTTGGGTTATTACAAATAAAGCTGCTGTGAGTATTAGTGTGCAGGTTTTTGTGTGAACATGTTTTTCATTTCTCTATGGTAATTAACCACAGGTTATTTACAAGTCTGATTGTTGGGTTGAACGTTAAGTGTATTTTTATAAGAAACTGCCAAACTGTTTACCAGAGTGGCTATACCATTTTACATTCCCACCAGTAATGTATGAGAGATACGGTTGATTCCACATCCTCTTCATCCTCTTCAACATTTGTGATTGTTTTAGCCTTTCTAATAGTGTGTAGTGTTATCTCATTGGGGCTTTAACCTACATCTACATGGCTAATGATGCTGAACATCTTTTCCTGTGCTTACTGACCAGCCCCGTATCTCCCTGGAGAAGCGCTGTTTAAATCTTTTGCCTATTCAAATTAATTTTGATTAATTTTAACTTAGAAAGCCACATATGGCTAGTGGCCATCATATTATTCAGTACAGTTCCAGATAATAGGAATGCAGCTTTCAGAAATTCTGAGACTTTAAAAGAAAAAAAGAGAAGATATGGTAAAAATGAAGATTGATAGGTTTTAAAGATAAAATTTGATGAACGTGTCATAAGTAATCTTACTGAGAAAGAGAAGTGGTGGGAAGAAGAGTTAAAGAACTAATTAAAAATTTAGGTCTTTAAGTTTTGAAGGGACATGAATAGCAGAGAGAGGGAACATATAACAAAGCTAAATCCCAAGGGGGTGATACCAATTTCAATGAGAAGTTTACAGTCTAAAATGATTTGAGTTTTTTTTTTTTAAAGGCCAAAGAAATGAAGATTACTTCCCTGGTATTTGGTTCAGATCTGTGGGTGTCAAATTCTGCCTTTTTATTTAGACCACGATTCAACTGATGCCCAATTGTCTGGCTGGAATCCTAGACCTGGAACCTAATCCAACTATTCTCAATCAGAGATACAATCTAACTCAGAACCACGATGCTATCTTGTGTCACTAGTAAAAGCCAGTCTGCATGGGTTTGAATCCCAACCCCGCCACTTACAGCTGTGTGGCCTTACAGAAGTTGGTTAACTTTTGTCAGCCTACTTCACCTGCAAAACAGAGATAATAATTGTACCCATCTTATGAGAATGAGGTTAATATGTCGAATGCTTAGAACAATGCTCAAGACACAGGAAATGCTCATTAGCTGTTACTGGTGTAACTCACTCATCCAGCATTTTCTACTCTGAGCCAGGGGCTGGTGGGATGATACTGAATAATTCATGGTGATAGCCCTCAGCACACTCACTGTTTAATGAGGGCAACAGGGGAGGCAAGCACAACAGGGTATCAGGAGCACTAGGCTGGGGCTTCTGTTTTCCCGTTTTGCTCTCACAATTAATACATGTTCTTCTCAGAAAAGTTAGAAAAACACTTTAATTACTCATATTACCATTCAGAAATAACCACTGTTAATATTTTTATGAATGAACATCCTGAAATTTTTCTTGTGAAAATATGTTTTACCAAAAAAAGTTATTTTCTTAGGATATATTGCAAGGAGGAGAATGCTGAGTCAAAAGGGGTGTATATGTATGCATATACTTTTTAATGGTTCTTAGATAAATATATACATCCATTTTCTGTGCTCCAGAAGAATGGCAAATTTATACTTCCGATGTCAGTGTAGGAGTGGGCCCATCTCCCCACGTTCTCCTTGAGTGATACCACTCTTTAAATCTTTGAAAATTTTATAGGTGAATAAATGAAGTACACTGTTTTAATCTGAGCCTGAACATCTTTTTATTTACCTAGTAGGCATTTTGTGTTGTTCATTCACAAAGCCTTTCTTCATGCCCTTTGTCCATTTTGAAAGAGAGTATTTAAATCAGATCTAAGAGTAAGGAAAGGCTTCCCCAAATAAGGGATGTATATACCTAGTTTTAAGGGATTAATGAGAATTATTTAGACAAAAAGGAAAGGAAGAATACTCTAGGCAGAGGGAGACATACACGTGAAGGCTCAGAGGCCTAACATGGCACAGTGAGTTCAGAACTATGATAGTTCCAGCTGATTTCACCGGAGGAAGTGTACAGACATGCAAGAGGGGAGGAAACCAGAGAGCAGCAGGAACTGGACCACAGACCGTCTCGTGTGCTAACCTAAGCAGTCTGAACTTTATTTGGAAAACTATGCGAAAAGAAACAAAGACATTTAGGCTGGGAAGTAACATGATGAGGTTTATGTTTGAGAAAGACGACTCTAGTAGCTGAGTGGAGGCATGGAAATCAATTAGAAGGCTGTAATAATCCATGCAAGAAGTGGTGAGACCCTAAACCAGGAAGGTGGCAGTAACTAACAAAGAGAAGGGCACTGATTAGATAGTGAGAAAGAATTCACAGAAAAGGAGAAGAGATTAAGAGGGAGGAATCTTGGGTTTCTCGCTTGGGTATTGGGGGACTAATGTTGTCACTTCCAACACAGACTTTTTGTTTTTGTCTTATGGGAGGTGGCCATAGAAAAGATAAGAGTTTTATTCTGAATGTGTTGTTTGAAGAGGTACCTGTGGAACATCCAAGTGGTGATGACTGCATGAAGTGTGAATATAAAAACCTGCAGGTCAGCAGCAAGATCTGGGTTGGAGAGGCAGCCCTGAGAGGCCACTCAGGGTGAGTGCATAAAGTGAGAAGGGCTCTGGGCTGAGGATCACTGACATTTCTGGGTTAAAGAGAAGAACAGAATTCTTAGAGGGATCCTAAGAAGCAATTTCAAGGATGCTGAAGGAGAAACTTTCAAAATGGAGGTCACTAGTGTTAGATGCTGCTGAGAGGTTAAGGAAAAACAAAAATTACCCACTGGCTTTGCCAATGTGAAGGTCACTGGTAACCTTGGCAAGTGAGATTTCAAAAAAAAAATCCCAAAGACTATGGCATAGCCCCAAAGACTATGTATGCACAAGAGTTTTGTATAATTAAAAATATCTGTCTAAACGATATCTGTGAAAAGAACTCTTCTAATAAGTAAAAAAGTTCTAAATGATAAGAAAGCATTGTATCACAGTTTGAGTTTTTTCTTTCTTAATGGCACATGCAATGAGTGTTTTACAATCTTCAATTTGACGAAATATCGGTCTAAACATGTATGTCAGGGGTAGAAAGGGAAATTAGAGTTTATATCGTGAATGTTTATGGGACTTCCCTGGTGGTCCAGTGGTAAGGAATCGCCTTCCAACGCAGGGGATGCGGGTTTGATCCCTGGTCAGGAACTAAGATCCCACGTGCTATGGGGCAACTAAGCCCACGCGCCACAACTACTGAGCCCACATGCTGCAAACTACAGAGCCCACGTGATCCGGAGCCCACATGCCACAACTAGAGAGAGAAAACCCACACGCCCCAACTAGAGAAAAGCCCATGCCGCAATGAAAGATCCTGCATGCCTCAACGAAGATCCCACGTGCTGCAACTAAGACCTGATGCAGCCAAAAAAATAAAATAAAATAAATAAATATTGCATGTTTACATTTATTCCTCCTCCAGTCTTGTTGCACACTGCCTGCCCACCTACCCCAAGGCTTTCATCTTCCCTGCTTCTTCCATCCCTGCAATGGGCCAGGGTCTGTTTTCCCAATTTCTATCTAAGTGGTTCATATGCAATTTCAGAGTTCATTCAACCCTTCCTATCACTTTCACTTTAATCAGTGTATGATTACTCTAACAAGTACTTTCCAGTGGCTCCTGGTATTCCTCCAGAGTAAACTTCCTGATGAAGTGGATTTCTTGTGAAATAAAGGTACAGAAGCAGCCGACAAGAAAAGTTAGGAGGGAGAACTGGATTTTGAAAGATAAAAGCCTTTGCAGGTGAAGAAGAAATTAAACGGGACCTTATAAGCAAAAAGGAGTTCTACAAAGGTACAGAGATATGAAAAAAACCTTGTGTGTTTGGAGACTTAGCAGGAGTTTCGTATTGCTGAAGTTGAAAATGTACAGTATGGATTTTTACTGTTCTAAGGTCCTCCTCCAAACAGTAAGAACAAAAATAGGAATGTAAACTCTGTCTTCAAAGACCCTAAGCGACACCTGTAACCCCAAATCACTGTATATGAAGATAGAAAACAGCAGCAGAATGGTCAATGACTTAGCAGAGTAGAGGAGGAAAGGATACTAATGACAAACAAACCAATTCTCCCTGCACAACCCCCAAAGGCCCAGGTTAGGAGGTACCAAGTACCACAGAAAATGGGCTAGGGTAGAGGACTGAACACAGGGGACTGTTTGAAAGTCTGCAAAGGAATAGAGTTCTCCCCACCACTACTCCACAAACTCAGAAAATCATCCCTCCTTCATCCTGCTAAGACAGAAATCTTATTTGCTGGTTAAAAAAATGAACCAGAAAAGCACCAACCCCAGGGCTGTATATGAAGGAGAGGGTGGTAAAGGACTTAAAGTTGAGTAAAAGTCTACTTTCTGAGTAAGTCCACTAGCCCTCTTTCCCCTGCCCAAGTCCAGATCACCAGAAACCAGGCTTATTACCTCCAGCTCCCAGCCCCCACTATGGATTAAAGAATCCTCTTCTGGAGATTGGAAATCCCATCTATCCACATGATCACCTTTCATGAAGCCCACTAATTGACAAATGCTGCTCTAAAACAGAGAGCTTCCTCTCAGCTCTTCAGCGCCTCACTTTTATTTTACATCAGCTTTACTGATGTATAATTTACATACAGTAAAAATGTTCATATTGTGTAGTAACCACTGTCCTAAAAAAGAAAGAACATTTACATCACCCTAAAACTATTCCTGTGCCCTTTCCCAAATCAATTCTCCTATGCTGCAATATCTGACAACTGCTGATCTGAGTCCTATCATGATACATTCATTTTGCCAGTTCTAGATCTTCACATGAATGTGATCACATGAGATGTATACTTTTTAGTCTGGCTTCTCTCACTTCGAACAATGGTTCTGAGATTCATCCATGTTATTGCATGCATCATTTGTATATACCTTTTTCCTGCTTAGTAGATATTCTATTGATGTATAATTAAATACACCCAAATTTGTCTTATCTATTCAGTTAATGGACATCTGGGTTGTTTCTAGTTTGGACTATTATGAATTAAAACTGCTGTGAACCTTCAAGTAAAAGTCTTTTTGTGAATACGTGTTCATTTCTTTTGGGTAATTAACAATGGAAATACTGAGTCATGAGAAGTGTAGTTTAATTTTAAAAAACCTGTAAAATAGTTTTCCAAAGTGGTTCTACCATTTTACGCTCTCATCAGCAACACCTGAGAGCTCTAGTGGCTCTACAACCTTTTGGATACTTGTCAGTTTCCTTAATTTTACCCATTTTAGCAAGTGTGAAGTGGTACCCCACTGTGGTTTTAATTTGCATTTCCCTGACGACTAATGATATTGAGTATTTTTTATATGCTTATTATTAGCAATTCAAATGTATCATTTTTTGTGAAGTTTCTATTCAAATCTTTTGGGTTGTCCTTGACTACTGAGCTCTAAAAGTTCATTTACATATTTTAGATGTAGATATCTCTTGGTCTGTGGCTTCCCTTTCCATTTTCTTAGCAGTAGCTTTTGGTTTTAATTCTAATTTTATTAATCCAATTCATCAAATTCTCTTTTATAGTTAATACATTTGTATCCTGTCTTAAGATCTCTGCCTATCTTAAGGACATAGATGCTTTCTCTTAAGGTTTTTCTGGGGGTCTCAAGTTTTATGTTTAGGTCTACAATCTATTTTGAATTAATTTTTATGTATGGTATGAGCTGAGTTTGAACATCACCCAGCACCACTTGTTCAAAAGACTATCCTGTCCCCACTGAATTATGTTGGAGACTTTGCTGAAAAGCAAATTACTATATATATGGATTTATTTCTGGATTCTCTATTCTTTTGTCTTTATAAACACCAGTGCCATTCTGTCATAATTATTATAGCTTTATAGTAAGCCTTAAAATAATAATGTAAATCTTCCATTTTTTTCTTTTTGTTTTAGCTATTCTAGGTCCTCTGCACTTCCATATCGATACTGGAATCAGTGTGCCAATTTTCACAGAGAAAACCTGCTGGGGTTTTGATTGGAATTTCATTGAATCTAAATCTCCATCTGGTAACAATGGAGACCTTAACAATATCAATGCTCCAGTCATCACAATCCATGAACGTAGTGTATCTCTCCATTTATTTAGATGCTCCTTTATTTCTCTAAGCAATGTCTGTAGGCCTTTCATTAAATTTACTCCCAAGTATTTCATGTTTTTTGATGCTAATACAAATGGTACTGTTAGTTTAATTTCATTTTCCACTGTGTTTGTTGTTGGTATAGAGAAATACATTTGACTTATGTGTATTGATCTTGTCACTTGCCACCTGGCTAAATTCACTTATAGTATTTGAGGGGTAAATTCCTTGGGATTTTCTATATAGACAATCATATTATCTGAGACTACAGAGTTATTACTTTTTCCTTTCCAATATTTACTGCCTTACTGACTACTGCACTGGCTAGGATCTTCAGAACAATATTGAATAGAAGTGGTGAGTTCAAAAATCCTTGCCTTGTACCTGATCTTAGGGAAAAGTCTTTCACCATTAAATATGATGATAGCTGCAGGGTTTTTGGTAGATACCCTTTATCAGATTGAGAAAGTTCTCTTCTATTTCTAGTTTGTTAAGTTTAAAAAATCTCATAAGCTTTGTTTTTTAATATGTATCTTTACAGGAGTATAATTGCTTTACAACATTGTGTTAGTTTCTGTTGTACAACAAAGTGAATCAACTATAAGAATACATATATCCCCATATCCCCTCCATCTTGAGCCTCCCTCCCACCCTCCCTATCCCACCCCTCTAGGTCACAAAGCATTGAGCTGATCTCCCTGTGCTATGCAGCAGCTGCCCACTAGCTATCTACTTTACATTTGGTAGTGTATATATGTCAATGCTACTCCCTCACTTCATCCCAGCTTCCCCTCCCCACCATGTCCTCAAGATCATTCTCTACATCTGCGTCTTTATTCCTGCCCTACATGCCATTAGGTTCATCAGTACCGTTCTTTTAGATTCCATATACGTGCGTTAGCATATGGTATTTGTTTTTCTCTTTCTGACTTACTTCACTCTGTATGACAGAGTCTAGGTCCCTCCATGTCTCTACACATGACCCAATTTCATTCCTTTTTATGGCTGAGTAATATTCCATTGTATACATGTACCACATCTTCTTTACCCATTCCTCTGTTGATGGACATTTAGCTTCCTTCCATGTCCTGGCTATTGTAAATAGTGCTGCAGTGAACACTGGGGTGCATGTATCTTTTTGAATTATGGTTTTCTCAGGGTATATGCCCAGTAGTGGGATTGCTGGGTCATATGGTAGTTCTTTTTTTGATTTTTTAAGGAAACTCCATACTATTCTCCATAGTGGCTGTATCAATTTACATTCCCACCAACAGTGCAAGTGGGTTCCCTTTTCTCCACAGCCTCTCCAGCATTTACTGTTCGTAGATTCTTTGATGATGGCCATTCTGACCAGTGTGAGGTGATACCTCATTGTGGTTTTGATTTGCATTTCTCTAATGATTAGTGATGCTGAGGATCCTTTCATGTGTTTGCTGGCAATCTGTATGTCGTCTTTGGAGAAATGTCTATTTAGGTCTTCCACCCATTTTTGGGTTGGGTTGTTTTTTTGATATTGAGCTGCATGAGCTGCTTGCGTATTTTGGAGATTAATCCTTTGTCAGTTGCTTCATTTGCAAATATTCTCTCCCATTCTGAGGTTGTCTTTTCATCTTGTTTATGGTTTCCTTTGCTGTGCAAGAGCTTTTAAGTGTCATCAGGTCCCATGTGTTTATTTTTGATTTTCTTTCCATTACTCTAGGAGGTGGGTCAAAAAAGATCTTGCTGTGATTTAAGTCAAAGAGTGTTCTGCCTATGTTTTCCTCTAAGAGTTTTATAGTGTCTGGTCTTACATTTAGGTCTTTAATCCATTCATAAGGTGGTTTAATACTGTTAAATATTAATTCTGCATCTGTTGAGATGCTCATATAATTTTTACCTTTTATTTCGTTAATGTGGTGGAATAGGGGTGAGAGAACTGAAATTCATATCAGGAAAGCAAGACATAAGGTCTAAAATTAATTAATGATGAAGTTGCAATATATATGCATTTATAAATATGAAGGTAAATAATGGAAGAAATAGCTAAGAAAAAATTGGCAGTCGTTGTCTCTGAGGAGCAGGCCTAGTTGGGAGGAGAAACTGATATTTTCAAAAGGTCTTTTAAGGATTGACACCTTAAATATGAGAATATGTAATATTTGATAACAAATTTTAAAAACTGGGTTCTAGGGAGATGTAAAAATGAGGCTGCGGCTGATTATTGTTTGCTAAGGCATGGGGGGCAAGGGTGTAGGGGAGACAGACTCAGCTGCAGGCATGTGTTATTTTCGTGGGGCATCCAGGAGACATATTTCCCATTCAGATGAATATACTGAATTCCCATTCAGTAGAGATAGGAGTTGAAAATAAAGACTTGGGAGTAAGCACCAGATAAAGGTTTTAAAGCCATAAGAGTGGACAAGACTGAACCTGCATAGGTGAGAAAAGAGTCAAGGACAAAACTCTGAAGAAAAATAAAAATAAACAAATGGGATCTAATTAAACTTAAAAGCTTGTGCACAGCAAAGGAAACCAGAAACAAAACAAAAAAACAACCCTCAGAATGGGAGAAAATATTTGCAAATGAAGCAACCGACAAGGGATTAATCTCCAAAATACACAAACAGCTCATGCAGTTCAATACCAAAAATATCAAATAACCCAATTAAAAAATGGGCAGAAGAGCTAGAAGAAGATGGTGGAAGAGTAGGACGCGGAGATCACCTTCCTCCCCACACATACATCAGAAATACATCTACATGTGGAACTGCTCCAATAGAACACCCACTGAACGCTGGCAGAAGACCTCAGACCTTCCAAAAGGCAAGAAACTCCCCACGTACCTGGGTAGGGCAAAAGAAAAAAGAAAAAACAGAGACAAAAGAATAGGGACGGGACCTGCACCAGTGGGAGGGAGCTGGGAAGGAGGAAAGGTTTCCACACACTAGGAAGCCCCTTCGCGGGCGGAGACTGCGGGTGGCGGAGAGGGAAGCTTCAGGGCCACGGAGGAGAGCGCAGCAACAGGGGCGCGGAGGGCAAAGCGGGGAGATTCCCGCACAGAGGATCGGTGCCGACCGGCACTCACCAGACCGAGAGGCTTGTCTGCTCACCCGCCGGGGCGGGGCTGTGAGCTGAGGCTCGGGCTTCAGAGCTTAGATCCCAGGGAGAGGACTGGGGTTGGCCACGTGAACACAGTCTGAAGGGGTTAGTGCGCCATGGCTAGCCGGGAGGGAGTCCAGGAAAAGTCTGGAACTGCCAAAGAGACAAGAGACTTTTTCTTGCCTCTTTGTTTCCTGGTGCGCGAGGAGAGGGAATTAAGAGCGCTGCTTAAAGGAGCTACAGAGACGGGAGCGAGCCACGGCTCTCAGCGCGGACCCCAGAGACGGGCATGGGACGTTAAGGCTGCTGCTGCAGGCACCAAGAAGCCTGTGTGCGAGCACAGGTCACTCTCCACACCTCCCGTCCGGGAAACCTGTGCAGCCCGCCACTGCCAGGGTCCCGGGATCCAGGGACAACTTCCCCGGGAGAACACACTGCCCGTCTCAGGCTGGTGCAACTTCACGCTGGCCTCTGCCGCCGCAGGCTCGCCACGCATACATACCCCTCCCTCCTCCCAGCCTGAGTGAGCCAGAGCTGCCAAATCAGCTGCTCTTTTAACCCCATCCTTTCTGAGCAAAGAACAGAAGCCCTCAGGTGACCTACACACAGAAGCGGGGCCAAATCAAAAGCTGAACCCCAGGAGCTGTGCGAACAAAGAAGAGAAAGGGAAATTTCTCCCAGCTGCCTCAGAAGCAGCGGATTAAAGCTCCACAATCAACTTGATGTACCCTGCATCTGTGGAATACCTGAATAGACAGCGAATCATCCCAAATTGAGGAAGTGTACTTTGGGAGCAAGAGAGATTATTTTTTCCCCTTTTCCTCTTTTTGTGAGTGTGCATGTGTATGCTTCTGTGTGAGATTTTGTCTGTATAGCTTTGCTTTCACCATCTGTCCTAGGGTACTGTCCGTCCGTTTTTTTTTTTTACTTAAAAATTTTTTTTCTTAATAATTACTTTTTATTTTAATAACTTTATTTTATCTTACTTAATTTTATTTGATCCTCTTTCTTTCTTTCTATTTTTTCTCCCTTTTATTCTGAGCCGTGTGGAGGACAGTCTCTTGGTGCTCCAGCCAGGCGTCAGGGCAGTGCCATTGAGGTGGGAAAGCCAACTTCAGGACGCTGGTCCACGAGAGACCTCCCAGCTCCACGTAATACAAATGGTGAAAATCTCCCAGAGATCTCCATCTCAACAGCAATACCCAGGTTCACTCAACGACCAGCAAGCTACAGTGCTGGACACACTATGCCTAACAACTAGCAAGACAGGAACACAGCCCCATCCATTAGCAGAGAGGCTGCCTAAAATCATAACAAGGCCACAGACAGTCCCCTCCATCAGGAAACATACACAACCCACTGAACCAACCTTAGCCACTGACGACAGACACCAAAAACAACGGGAAATACGAACCTGCAGCCTGGAAAAGGAGACCCCAAACACAGTAAGATAAGCAAAATGAAAACTACAATACCAAACCCAAAACAATTAAGAAAATGGGAACAGGAACATACATGTTGATAATTACCTTAAATATAAATGGATTAAATGCTCCCACCAAAAGACACAGACTGGCTGAATGGATAAAAAAGCAAGACCCGTATATATGCTGCCTACAAGAGACCCACTTCAGACCTAGGGACACATACAGACTGAAAGTGAGGGGATGGAAAAAGATATTCCATGCAAATGAAAATCAGAAGAAAGCTGGAGTAGCAATTCTCATATCAGACAAAACAGACTTTAAAATAAAGACTATTACAACAGACAAATAAGGACAGTACATAATGATAAAGGGATCGATCCAAAAAGAAGATATAACAATTGTAAATATTTATGCACCCAACACAGGAGCACCTCAATACATAAGGCAAATACTAACAGCCATAAAAGGGGAAATCGACAGTAATACAATCATAGTAGGGGACTTTAACACCCCACTTTCACCAATGGACAGATCATCCAAAATGAAAATAAATAAGGAAACACAAGCTTTAAATGACCCATTAAACAAGATGGACTTAATTGATATTTATAGGACATTCCATCCAAAAACAACAATACACATTTTTCTCAAGCGCTCATGGAACATTCTCCAGGATAGGTCATACCTTGCATCGCAAATCTAGCCTTGGTAAACTTAAGAAAACTGAAATTGTATGAAGTATGTTTTCCGACCACAATGCTATGAGACTAGATATCAATTACAGGAAAAGATCTGTAAAAAACACAAACACATGCAGGCTAAGCAATACACTACTTAATAACGAAGTGATCGCTGAAGAAATCAAAGAGGAAATCAAAAAATACCTAGAAACAAATGACAATGGAGACACAACGACCCAAAACCTATGGGACGCAGCAAAAGCAGTTCTAAGAGGGAAGTTTATAGCAATACAATCCTACCTTAAGAAACAGGAAACATCTCGAATAAACAACCTAACATTGCACCTAAAGCAATTAGAGAAAGAAGAACAAAAAAACCCCATAGTTAGCAGAAGGAAAGAAATCATAAAGATCAGATGAGAAATAAATGAAAAAGAAATGAAGGAAATGATAGCAAAGATCAATAAAACTAAAAGCTGGTTATTTGAGAAGATAAAAACTGATAAACCATTAGCCAGACTCACGAAGAAAAAAAGAGAGAAGACTCAAATCAATAGAATTAGAAATGAAAAAGGAGAAGTAACAACTGACACTGCAGAAATACAAAGGATCATGAGACATTACTACAAGCAACTCTATGCCAATAAAACGGACAACCTGGAAGAAATGGACAAATTCTTAGAAATGCACAACCTGCCTAGACTGAACCAGGAAGAAGTATAAAATAGGAACAGACCAATCACAAGCACTGAAATTGAAACTGTGATTAAAAACCTTCCAACAAACAAAAGCCCAGGACCAGATGGCTTCACAGGTGAATTCTATCAAACATTTAGAGAAGAGCTAACACCTATCCTTGTCAAACTCTTCCAAAATATAGCAGAGGGAGGAACACTCCCGAACTCATTCTACAAGGCCACCATCACCCTGATACCAAAACCAGACAAGGATGTCACAACGAAAGAAAACTACAGGCCAGTATCACTGAGGAACATAGATGCAAAAATCCTCAACAAAATACTAGCAAACAGAATCCATGAGAAGTACTCAATACAATGTGGTATTAGTATAAGAATAGACATAAAAAAAAAAGCTAAAAGTAAAACTACCATATGACCCAGAATCCCACTGCTGGGCATATACCTTGCGAAAACTGTAATTCAAAAAGATACATGCACCACAGTGTTCACTGCAGCACTATTTTCAATAGCCAGGGCATGGAAGCAACCTAAATGTCCATCAACAGAAGAACAGGTAAAGAAGATGTGGTACATATATACATGGAATATTACTCAGCCATAAAAAAGAACAAAATAATGCCATTTGCAGAACATGGATGGACCTAGAGATTGTCATACTGAGTGAAGTAAGTCAGACACAGAAAGACAAATATTATATGATATCGTTTATATGTAGAATCTAAAAAAAGAAAAGGTACAAGTGAACTTAATTTACAAAATAGAAGTAGAGTCATAGATGTAGAAAGCAAACTTATAGTTACCAGGGGATGGGGGTTGGGAGGGATAAACTGGGAGATTGGGACTGACATATGCACACTACTATATATAAAACAGATAACTAATAAGAACCTGCTGTATAGGACAAGGCATTCTACTCAACACTCTGTAATGGCCTATATGGGAGAAAAATCTAAAAAAAAAAAAAAGAGGGGATATATGTATATGTATTACTGATTCACTTTGCTGTACACCTGAAACTAATACAACGTTGTAAATCGACTATACTCCAATAAAATTTAAAAAAAAAGAATGTGAGAATAATGAGACAAAAAAAAGAAAACAAAAAAAACTTTGAGGAAGGCTGGTATGTATAGGGTGAGGAGAATGATTCAAGGAAGAAGACAGAGAATGAATTTCCAAAGGGGAGGAAGAGAACCAGCCAAATATGACATGGAAGTCAAGGGAGGAAAGTGCTACATTCTTCCAACATGCTGAATTCCAAAGATTTTGTGTACCAACAAACATTAAAGCTATACTTTTCTTTTACAGGTGTTTCTCCCTAAATTCATGTAAAAATTTGGGAAGTTAATAAAACCTTAAACAGCATAAATATAATGATGGAAAACAGAGAATGATGTTACACATATTTTTATGCTGCTATTTATGTGTTCTATTTCAGGAAACATCTGGAACAGAGGGTATGATGTAAAGAACTTCCTCTGCTTATCTCAAATTATGAAAGGGTTCAAGAAGAAAATGAGCCACATAAATCGTAGATACAAGGGAAAACTGGTTGAATAGCCATGTCATTTAAATGGGACATTTTGAAGTCTGGAAGAAGAAAAATTGTAGAAAAGTGCCTAAAACTTTTTATTTAACAGAATACATAAGGTGTGATGATTCAGAAGGAATGAGTCATTTAGAAATAATAAAACAGTTTGCCTGGAAAACACGGGTGCTCGGTGGTGGATGACTCAGTATGGAAACTGATCCCGAGAGTACAATTTAGAGGAATACAAAAACATATACTATATGTATTTGCAGGATAAAAAAGGAGACCTGGAATCTTTTATTTGTTGTGTTCTCTTCAAAAATAGTTGAGAAAACAAATTAAGAAATCTCTTAGAAGGCAATATTTTTCTTGTGCTCAAAGAAATTATACATATGAACATGAAAGAACAATTAATGCTCTAGGTTTAGGGCTAATGTCTTAATGAGACTAAAAGTAAAATAAGAACATCTCAGCAGCAGGTCTAATTTGAGCATACAGGAATTAGAAGTGCTTAAAAACTTACTTTTATCTTTACTCCAGTGGAGAAAGAGGAAATGTGCCTGAGGGGAAAAGCACCAGGTGGGCAGTCAGGGGCTCCTCCTCCCAGCTTCTGCTTCTGTACTGACCAGCTCAGTAAGATGGTCAAGTCGCTTCCCTCACTGGGATTCGCCTTCTCTTCTGGAAAAATAGGACAAAAGATGGCTCTGGGGTCTAGGGAACACGAGAAAAGCAAAAAATTCTTTCTTGTTTTGAATTACAAAAAAGCTATATATTTACCAGAAAACTATTTTGTATTCTTTGATGTGGGAAGCACAATGAACTGGCTATTAATTTTTAATGCATGTAATTTGCAAAGCTACTGATTTCTTGGAGTACTGGCTCCAAAGGAAAATCAGGAGGTTAAACTTTGACCATTTTATAATTTAAAAAAATTCTCTATAATATATTCCAAAAAATAGTCATCTCTGACTGCTGGTAGTATTTTAAGTTACTTTAATTCATATATTTTCCTTTTCTAAGCCTTTTTCTTATTTTGGAGGAGATTATATAAAAATGAAATCACATTCTGTAAATAAAAATCATTTGGATGGTTTAGAAGAACATATATACAATACAGTTTAATAAACATTTGAATGCTGCCAGGTACTCTTCAAGACAAGGGAACTACAGATCCTATAATTTTGCCTCAAACAGCTTGCAGTGTGAGTGGGCAGAGAAACAGAATATCTTTTACATCAAGGAAGGCACCCCAGAGAGGAGGGCTGCGAAGCCCAGCCTGGAGTTAAGCAGAAGCAGTGGCTGCAGAAAGATGCCTTGTGGACAAACGGAGCAAGGCAGGAGGTGGCCCCAGGAGGCCTGGGAGGTGTGAGGAGCTACTGGGAGTTTGGTGCTATTCCAGTGGCAAGTTTGAAGAGAGGCTTCTAGGTGCTACCGCTAAATGGTGGGGGTTGGGTGGGAGGCAATGTAGCATCAGGGAGTCCCTGAGAGATTTCAGTCGGGGGTGGTGGGGACCAGGTCAGATATACACTGTGTAGCACTGCAGAGGACAGTGCAGAGAGAGTCCAGAAGAGAATCAGTGAGGCTATAAATGAAGGAAGCTCAGAGGCTTATGTGACTACCCACGATCACAAATCTATGAGTACGAGCTGAATGTAAGTTATCTTTAAATCCTGTCCTTTTCTGTAACCCTGTGCAAGCACAAATTCTGGTCAAAGTTGACAACAGATCCTACATTCACTTTTATTAGGTAAATTATGGGTCTTTAAAAAAAAAGGACTATTCATTAATGTATATTAAGTACCCAAAATGTTTAGGGCATTATAGAAAACAAGCAAAGCTCCTGATTATAGGAACTTATAAAATAAATGAGACAAAAAAGAATAGATCAATTCATTCAACAGGTGTATATTGGGGCACTTCTGGGCCTTGATCACATTCTAGTGACAGTTCCTTTTAGAACATAATTTTTGCATCCTCCTTTCCTTTTCTGACAAGTTTATTTGGGTACAAGAGAACAGAGAATCTCTCCAGAGCCAAGTGAGCAATTCTAGGAGAGGACCAGGAACCTGGAGTAAAATAAATACAAGCCTGGGTCAGGGGAAAACTTGCTTGAATGGGACAATAAGAGAACAGGGAAAAATCCCAACAGATGGCATGGATGGAGTAAGCAGAGGATGAGCCTGGAATCGCCTTCAACGTAGCTTGGATTTGACAGATCAAAGTTGTTATTGCTTATTTTTTAAAAAAACAATTTTAATCTTTATAAAAGTAATGACTGTAGAAATAAGACATGACTGCTGGGAAAAAAAAAAGAGAGAAATACAAAGAGGAAAATAAAGATCACACCCAGAGATAATATCAATATGAACATTTTTGCCTTTTTTGACTTTCAACACACACATAAACATTCACAGAAATAGACATGGGATTTTTGTGAATATTAATTTTTTAACAAAAGTGAGACAATTATAGTTTATTATCTGCTTTTTCCACTTAATATAGGGAGACCTCTTTTCATGAAAATAAAAATATATACCATACATCTTAGATACATTCTGTGGATATACCAAATTTACTTGTTCAATTCTTTACAAAGGCACATTAAGGCTGTACGATAAATAAGGTGCAGAAAGGAAGCAAGCAGCAAGGAAATGATAAAACTGACTTCAGTTGTGGCAGCATTTTCAATATTCTAAAGGTGGAAAGAGGTAAGACATATGGAAGCTCATGAGATTTTAGTGTTCCAGACATAAGATGAATAATGTCTGATTCTGGAATTCTTTGTGGATGAAGAATTTCCAAAAGGGAAACAAAAAAAGTCTGCAGCCCAACACACGCTAAAAATGAAGTAATTTCAAATCTTCACATCTGCAGAACAGATAGAATGTCAAAGACAGCACTCAGACAACTAAAAACAGTGGGTGGACTGCCAGGGAAAAACCAAGTGCCATTCTAATGATCATCCATAACCACGGCTTTCCCAGGAAGTGAGAGCTCCCCACACTGTGCTCTAACACAAAGCGCACTGAGCCTTTCTCATGAGATGCTAGGCCGCCTTAAGACTTCATGGATCCTCTTTGGGCCTCTGTTTCCTCCAGCACTTGGCTGGGCTCTGTGAATTACAAACTGCGCTCGTCACAGTTCCCTTGGAAGCTGCCAATACTAGCCATTTCCCACTGCAACTAGAATAGTTCTGCTGTTATCTGTTTTATATATTGGATGGATCTCTAAAAAATATTTTATTTGAAAAAACAAACTTATATAGCTAAAAAACATTATTAAAAATCACATGATTAAAAAAATAACATTCACCCTTCAGACTGTTAATCACAAAGGTAAAAATATAAATTTATAATGCACAGATCTGAAAGTTACCACCTTAACACCTTGGTTAAACTTAGAATCACTAATGGTGGGATAATCAGATATGTACCTTCCAATTCAATGTAATATGAAGACTGAATATAATGTACGGATTTTTCTTGCCAAGAATATTTAGCTTTAATCAAACTTTCAGATTTAATGTCCAATTATAGGAAATACAGGCAATAGAGAAATAAGCTACACACCACCATGAGTAAACAGAGAAATTCATTATATGGCTCACTATAAGACAACTGGCTTGGTCTCTTCAATAAGTCAGTATCATGAGGGAAAAAGCACATGTGTGGAGCTGCGTTGGGGGGGAAGTGGTGGAAAGAACAACAACTATAAAGGCTCTGAGGTGGGAGCATGTCTTGAATATTTTAGCAAGAGTGAGAATGCCAGTGTGACTAGACTTTGACTTTTATTGAGTGAGATAGGAAGCTACTAAAGAATTCTGAGCAGAGAAATTCATGATCTGACTTACTTTTTAAACAAGACCATTCTAGTTGCTCTTACGAGAATGGACCACAGGGGACAAGAGTAGAAGCAGGGAGACCAAAAAGGGGGCCAAATTTGCCTGGAATAATCCAGGTAAAAGATGATGTTGGCTTGGACCAGGTGGTAGCAGGGGAAGGGTGAAAAGTCAGATTCTGGATATATTTTGAAACAAGAGCCAATGGGACAGATGTGTCAGTTTTGTGGAAAAGAGGGAGGTCAAGGATGAATCTAAGGGTTGATTTTTTAAAAACTTGTTTGTTTGCTTGAACAACTGGAAGAAGAGAACTGACTTAATTCATACTGGGAAGACTGCAGGAGGAACAGATTTGTTGGTGGGAGAGGGAGCAGCTGTGGCAAGAAGGTCAGTAGTTCAGTTTTGGCCGTTACTTTTGAGGTGCCTACTAGGCATTCAGGTAAAGGTGTGCAGAATGCTATTAAAGAATTAAATCTGGACTTCTGGGGAGAGATTTAGGATTATACAAATTTGAGAGTCATATTTAAAGCCTTGAGACTAGATGAGATCACCAAGGGAGGGAATATAGAAAGAAAAGAGAGAGAAATATATATAAATATTTATTCCATAATAAATCTTATTCTACAAGATTCTATAGAAATCTCTATTTCTATATAGGAGTAGAATACAGAAAGAAACATCCAAAGGCTGAGCTTAGGAGCACTCAAACATGCAGAGTAGTGCTGTCTAATAGAACTTTCTGAGATGATGAAATATTTATATATCTATGCCATTCATGTGGCTATTGAGCACCTGTAATATGGCTAATGCAACTGAAAACTTAATTTAAATAGCTACATGAGCTAGTGGCTATAGCACTAGACAGCCCACTCCTAGAGTCTGGGGAAGTGAAGGAGAGGAGAGAGAAAATAAGTGGTCAGAGAGGGAGGAACTGTGAAACAGTTCTCCATGGGTCTCTCGTGTTTCTGTACACATTGCAAGCAAGGCACTGCCTGTCTTGATAGTGATATGATATTTTATATGATATGATAGTTCCGTATGATCTTTTTCAAGAATGTCTGTATAGCAAACAGCCTTGGAAAACTTGGTACTATCTCCCTCTGGAGCAAAGAGAAGGCAAGCAGCTTATTGACCATTATAAAATATTTGGGTTCTCTAAGATCAGGTTTCGTTTCTAATAACTCAACTCACCATGTGGAAAGGTGTAGTCTGGCCCCCTTCACATTGTCTCAGAGTAACTAGCACTAAGGGAACCAGTACAAAAAGACTCCTACTCTGGCTACTGCTATTGCTGTAAGTAGTAAACTGTCTTTCATCTCTGGTGTAGAAGTCTTGTGTCTTCTACCACCATTCATGAAACTGGCAAGCTAACTTGTTAGCTTACAAATAGGGTAAAATCTTAGATCTGCATAGTTCTTGACAAGTATTTTAAAATAAAGTGAAGAAGGTATTACAAGGAGGAGACAGTGGTTAACTCTGCTCCTGAATGTTAAGTCAGATAACTGTAGAGAAATGTTTTGATGGAATTTTGGGAGCAGAAATATGACTGGCTTGAGTACAAAAAAAGAATGGGAAGACAAAAACTAGCAACAGACTACAGACAACTCTTCCAAGAAGTTTTGCTGTGAAGTTAAACTGAAACAAGGCAATATAGTAAGAGGGGAAAGTGGAGTCAAGGAGGATTATTTTTAAGATCGGGGAAAATACAAGCATATTTTCATGTATAAGACAATGATTCAAAGAGGGTAAAACTGATATAAGAGAAAGAATTACGAAGCACTTATTAGGTTAGCTCTTTCACAGTAAGAGGAAAGAAAGCAGAGGATACGGATACTACTACAAGTAGTAGGTAGGTATGGTTGTGAAAGCCTGTGAAAGCTCTTTTTCTTCTATTTCTTTTCTGTAACTAGGAATCAAGGTCATCAATTGAAAGTGAAGACTGGGGAGGAGATGGTGAACATGTAAGGAGACTGGAGACATGCAATAATCATCTAGGAGGAAATGAAACAGAAAATGACTAGAGAAATCTAGTATGATTGCCAGGCAGCATTATGGTCCCACTTAAGGTTATGATCATTAATTTAATGCAAGCTCAGCAGCATGATTTTACAGGCATGGAATAGGCAAAGAATTGGATTTAATCAGTGCTGTGGTTCAGCCAGGCAAGGCTGCTGAAGTGAGAAAGAGGCAAAAGAACTGAGGATGTATGCAAGGGAGAGATGAAGATGATGATGATGATGATGATGATGATGATGATGAAGAGGAGGAGGAGGGGGAACTCCAAGCCTCTATACCATCTCCAGAAATCCTAACCCTTCCACTGAGCCCTGTGGACTCATGGGTAGACAACAGCAAAATCCCCAGATCCCGGATCTCTTCTCTGAAGCTTTCTTCAACTTCCTTTACCTTCTTATTTAAATTGAAACTACTTTCCCCTGAGGATGCTGATTTCCCTGTAGCTCTCTTAGATGACAACTCTTTTTCTCTTCCACACCCTTCAAACATGAGGCCTGGTTGGTGCCATTCTGGTTCCTCATTGCTACTTTCACACCATTCTCCACCTGCCCTCTCCCCAAATCCCCTGCTCTGAGTCACATAACATTAGACTTTACCACCCACCACCCTTCCTTATTGCAGGATTGAAGGCTCCCCAAGGTCACTCCCTTTCATTCCTTGATTTTACCTTTTGGTTCACTGTCACTCCAACACTATTTCTAGTGTAATTCTTATTGATTTTGACGTTCAAATAGATAGTCCGTCTGATGTCCTGGCCTCTTAGGTTCTTGACCTTTTCTCCACAGTGTTAAATATGTTGATCTTGTTTACTACCCTGTCTCAGCCACTTTCTCCCATGATCCTACCCTACACCTTTAGAACATTTAAAAGTATATTTTAATAACCACACATCTCAAGGCCTATCACTTACCAAAAATTTATTGGTGAGTCAGAGTAAGAATACCCTCCCTAGGCCTCCACTGGCAGAGTCAAGAAAATGGTCATACATCCGGCGTAAGACCATTCTCTGCAGGAATTCATGCCAGCATCATCAGCAGATAACGAGAGCGCAAGGAGGAGAACTAGACATGTTTCCTCTTTGAGGACTCTTATCTTGGGCTTGTATTCCTTAGATGCAGGGGAGAGGTGTGTGTGAAGGACTGCGGGAGAGGCAGAGGCATGCTGCTATGCTGACTGATCCTTCTTGTACTGGGCTTGCAGAGGGAAGATTAGCATTACTACACCATCATTTTAAAAGTACTGATATGCTAGGTATTGTGCTGAGCACTTAAACGCATTATCTAATTTAATTTTTATGCCAGCATTGAGCACAGTGTTATCTCCATTTCACAGATGAGGAAACTGAGGCTAAGGGAAGTTAAAAAAAAAACTTGCTCATATTACATACTTAGAAAGTGGAAAAACTGATTTGAGCACAATTTTCTCTAACATGGAAGCCCCTCTGTCCATATTAAAGCCAAAGGAGCTGGGATAGTCAGTACCTGAGTCCCTGCCATAATTCCATATTTCTCAACATCTAGAGAAGGAATCGTCTCAAATCTCAGTAGGCACAAGAAAAAGAAAGGAAGGACAGAAGGAAGGAAGGACAGATGAATATAAATCTATAGAACAGTGAAGTTCTTTGTAGTAACCTGGACAGCAAGAACACAAGTTTTTTTTAACCCCAATTTTGTGTTTCAAAAACCTTGAAAACTTAATAAATTTATTAGTGAATGATTAAATTGTGACACATATAATAGCCATATAAAATAAAATCATAACAGATAAGCTGAGTAAAATTTAGACCCTTAAAAACCAATGAATAATGTTAATGCTACTTATTTGAACGTCAAACTATATTACCAAACTTTGTAAGCATAATTAAGACAATGAGCTTGTTCAATAATAAAACTGAGAAATAATTAAAAGCATATTCACAAATGGCATCATATCCAGAAATAGAATTATATACAAGACATGCCATAGAACCAAGCACAAAGCTTAACTTTTATTATTTTAGAACAAGTGACCTATGAGATTAAATCAACAGGAGGGAAATAAAAAATGCAGAAGACTCTAAACATGGAAGAGCTGCAAACATCAGGGCAAGAAAAAAATTAATGTAAGTATAAAACATGAGATTTGATTTGGAGAAAACATAAATACAAAGATTTAGTGCAAAGAGTCTCTGAACAAAAGGAACTTAGAAATAATTTCCATTTATTCATGAGGTATTTATTAAGCATTTATAGCACTGCTGCAGTTTCTCAGGAAGGGAAATGATGGGATTCAGGTGGCAGGGGGATGGATCAGGGAAGCAGAAGCAGAGGTGAGTCAGAAAGCCACTGCAATTTACTCATCCTTATATCCCCAATGTGGAGCCAGTGCACAGCATAAGATAGGAATTCAGTGTTATTGTCTTAATGTATGAACTGTCAGATGCTGTGAAGCACCCCAAAATTCAACTGGGGTAGGGGAACAGGGCAAAAGCCCAATAGGAATATCTACAGGCAAGAAGGAAATGCAGACTATTTTGAGCTGACAACCTTCACGGTTTTCACATGTCCCTCAACAGAACGCACTGCTTCCCCATTTCTTTGTTTCTGCCCTGGATACAGCTTTGGTATCTTACTTATTGAGCCAACTGATCCCTTCTATTTAATCAACCTTGACCTATCTTAGCTGAAGTTGTATCACAAATAAGATCATTAGTTCATTCACTTTTGCTCCAATCCAGTGAATCTCTGAGCTTGCCCAATGGAAGAGCGTAGGAAGCACTTGTCTGTCTGTAAGACAATTTAAGGCAAAAGGTTGTGGCCCTGTGGGCTCAAGAGTAGTACCTAACTAAATAAAACAACCCTTGGGGTACAAGTCTGTGTCACCACCTCTAGTGGGGCTCTGTGGCCACAATTTCAGCAGAAAATTTTTCATTCAATATAATAATAGGTGTGTTTGGGAGAGCAGGGAGCTGGAAAAAAGGATGCTGAGATCAGACAGGAAAGCAGAACTGAGAACAAGGTTCAAAGGGTGACATGATGGGCATCCGAACCAAAAGGCTAGAAGCAGGTATGGAGGTTGAGCACAGAGTCAGAAATTTGAGAGCAGGAGAGCTGAGAATAAACAAGAGTTATCTGCTATAATAGAACAAGTGAGGTTGTTCACGACTTGCTTTGTATTTGCTGGTCATACATGTGGTATGTCAGACTGAGCTGACAGGTCCAAGTCTAGGGTCAGGGCAGCCACCAAGCCTGCCTCACCAACCTGTCATTCAGCCTCAAGTACCCTGAGGGATATGATGAGAACCCTGAGACACTCCCAAAGTTCTTCATTCAGTTGACATTCTGCATGTGGGACTAAGGGACCTCTGTGTTCCTGTAGATGAGGTCTAGCAAGGGTTTACTTGTTATTAATTACTTACTGTACAGACAGACAACCCAGTATAGCCTGGTATATACACAACCAGAGTACCTTATGGGGGCAATAGATCTTTTTACAGATACCTTGGTAGGGGTCTGTAAGGCCCCAAAAGTGGAATGGCCATCTGACATATTTGTAGGCCACACCCAGGATATAAACTCACTAAGGGCTATCAACCCTATCTCCAAAATCTCTCTCAATTTTGACCACTTCTCATTAGAATCCTGCTACAGTCTTGGCCCAAATTATCCAGCTTTCTCACCTGCACTATCATCATGGCCTTTTAACTGGTCTCTCTGCTTCCACTCTAGCCTCTCCATACTTCAGTCATTTTCCAAACAGCACAACTAGAGGAAAACAAACCAGAGTGAATCACTCTGCTATTTAAAATGCTCCAGTGCTTACCTACTCCATTTTGAACAAAATCTAAACTCCTCTACCATGGCCTAATATAGCTCCAGAATCTGCCTACCACTTCCCTCACCTCATCTTGTACTGCTCTTCCTTGGCCTTTGTTTTGGTTCCTCCAATAGACTCTTCTCCCTTGACCAAGGCCCTGTTTCATTACTCTCTACCCCATTACCCAGTTTACTGTCTGTATCAGCACTTACCAGTACCTGTAATTGTTTTATTTATTGTTTACACATTTACTGTATTTTCCCTGCAATAGAATGTAGGCTCCACAAAGGTAAGGACCCTGTCTACTTGTTCATCACTGTATCCCAACACCAGTACAGTGCCCGGTATAAAGGAAGAACTTAATGAGGAAGGAAAGGGAAAAGGGAAAGAAGCAATTTGCTAATATACTGCCATTTCTGATTCTTTAGATGAGACTAGACTAGGAAAAAAGTCACCTTTTAAAACTAGTTTCAGGACGGACTGACTGACACCATCTAGGATGAAGAGGCCCTCTTGGACATTTCTGATAACTGCTTATCCTAACCTTAATTTTACTTAATGAGAAGGTTTAGCACATGCCTTGTACCTAAGACCAGTATCCCTGGCCCCTATCACAAATGCCCTAGCACTGAGAGGCAACATACAGAAGACGATCCACTAGAACTGCATGACTCCCTTCCAATACACACTGAGAAAGACTGCCTACCAAAGGATGATTGATTATTTGTGTACTATGGCTAGGAAATTTCTTTTATACAAGTCTACTCATCAATATATCTCTGGTTCACCTGTAAGGGGGCTCTGTACTACCCTGATCTCCAAACTTAGCTGACACATGTCCAAATCCCTAGAGAATGTATTCCTGTATAGGCATTTGGTTACCAAAACATCTGAGAACATTCTGTCAACCAGGTCTTAGTCCTTTAAGAAAAGTGACACATCCACACTGATAAATGGGGACCATTAAGAGCTTCTGCTGGTAGTATTGTCACTCAGTACATCTACCCCTAGTGGTGTTCCTCCTTATAAATGCCCTTGCTACTACTCACCTGTGCTACGCATGAATGGCTCAAGACAAATCCAACCCCACCACTTTGGAGTGGGAGGACTAGGCCATTTGAATGTTGGTGGTTACCAAGCTAGGTGAGCTGGATGGAACTTAATGAAGCTCCCCAGTCTGATTTGTCATCTGCCTAAACAGACTTTTATCGACTGTAGCTGGGAAACAGACTGCAGACCAAGGTATCTATCCATACCTTGACAGACATTACAGTACAGGTCTTAGGAAAAATTTTGGTTAAATTCCTAAAGTTTTAATCATTTACTTTATCTCATCTTCTAGGGCCCTCATTCCTGTTGGATGGGAATCAGCTGTAAAGATTATTGGGGAAACAAAGTTGCCTAAGGTTATAGAATGGACAGTGGGTGGTTCACTTTGTAAACTGACCTGATTTTTTTAATTGAAGTGTAGGTGATTTACAATGCTGTATTAGTTTCAAGTGATTCAGTTATACATACATATATATATATGTATATTCTTTTTCAGATTCTTGTTTATAGGTTATTACAAAATACTGAGTACAGTTCTCTGTGCTCTACAGTAGGTGCTTCTTGGTTATCTATTTTATATATAGTAGTGTGTATATGTTAATTCCAAACTCCTAATTTATCCCTCCCCCCACCTTTCTCCTTTGGTAACAGTAAGTTTTTCTTGTCTGTGGGTCTACTTCTGTTTTGTATATAAGTTCATTTGTATCATTTGTTTTTATTTATTTTCTTTCTTTTAAAGAATTTTTAAAATTTAAGTATAGTTGAGTTACAATGTTGTGTTAGTTTTAGGTGTACAGCAAAGTGATTCAGTTTTATATATATATTCATTTGTATCATTTTTCTTAGATTCTACATATAAGTGCTATCATAGGATATTTGTCTTTCTCTGTCTGGCTTACTTCACTTAGGATAATCTCTAGATCCATCCATGTTGCTGCAAATGGCATTATTTCATTCTTTTTTATGGCTGAGTAATATTCCATTGTATACATGTACATCTTCTTTACCCATTCCTCTGTTGGCAAGTGCATTTAGGTTGCTTCCATGTCTTGGCTATTGTAAATAGTGCTGCAATGAACACTGAGGCACGTGTATCTTTTCGAATTATAGTTTTCTCTGGATATATGCCCAGGAGTGCGATTGTCAGATCATATGGTAGCTCTATTTTTAGTTTTTTAAACAACCTCCATACTGTTCTCCATAGTGGCTGCACCAATTTACATTCCCACCAACAGTGCAGGAGGGTTCCTTTCTCTCCACACCCTCTCCAGCATTTATTATTTGTAGACTTTTTGATGATGGCCATTCTGACTGGTGTGGGGTGATACCTCGCAGTTTTGATTTGCATTTCTCTAATAATTAGCGATGTTGAGCATCTTTTCATGTGCCTTTTGGCCATCTGGATGTCTTCTTTGGAAAAACGTCTATTTAGATCTTCTGTCCATTTTTTGACTGGGTTGTTTGTTTTTTTGATATTGAGCTGTACGAGCTGTTTGTATATTTTAGAGATTAATCCCTTGTCAGTTGCATAGTTTGCAAATATTTCCTCCCATTCTGTAGGTTGTCTTTTTGTTTTGTTTATGGTTTCCTTTGTTATGCAAAAGCTTTTAAGTTTAATTAGGTCCCATTTGTTTTTTTGTTTGTTCATTTCGTTTTTATTCCCACTAATCCAGGAGATGGATCCAAAAAGATATTGTTGCGATTTATGTAGACTGACCTAATCTTCCTAGGAAGATTACATTTAGGAGACTATTACACTCTTGTCTTTTTTTTTGTGGGGGCGTACATATTTTATAATCTTCTCTTTTTTTTCAGAGCTCAGGGCACCAATCCATTCCTTCTTAAACAAGTCTTCTCTCCTATGTACTGAATAAGAGATATCCCTACTTCTTAGGGACCTGCCTTGTTCACAGGTGAGGTGGAACAACTTTATTGAGTCACAACTGTTTTCCAATCCCTGGTCAAGTTTAGCTGAGACACTGACTCAAGGTAGGCCAATCATGTTTTCTCTCCTAGGAACCTGGAATTGAAGCACTGGAATACTGTCAATTAGGTGAGAGCTCTGGTTCTTAAAGTCCTACAGAATTGATGGCTGAGACCACCGTTTTGGGGCATCCCACAATGAGCAACATGGCAGGAGAAGCTGGTGTCAAGAAAACAGAACACATATAACACAGAGAGAAAGAGAGAGAGGAGTATGTTCAGTTTCTAAAATTGCAGTGAACTGATGTGCTCCCTGTGTATTTTTCCTATAAATAAACTTTTTACCAATATATCTTTTTTTTATGTTATTTTTTATTTTTTTGCCGTACGCGGGCCTCTCACTGTTGTGGGCTCTCCCGCCGCAGAGCACAGGCTCTGGACGCGCAGGCCCAGCGGCCATGGCTCACAGGCCCAGCTGCTCCGCGGCATGTGGGATCCTCCTGGACCGGGGCACGAACCCGTGTCCCCCGCATCGGCAGGCGGACTCTCAACCACTGCACCACCAGGGAAGCCCACAAATATATCTTTAAGTGGATATTTATTCCTTACAACCAATCATTTTCTATGACATGAAAACATACACCTTCATTGATATTCTCTCTCCATTTTTCTTTCAGCTCTTGCTTTCATAATACTCTACTGCATTCCCTCTCCTGGTCTTTCTTCATTTAATCTGTAACCAAAAAAACTTCACCATATGTAATGGATATGTAATGTGTTTTTTTTTGTTTTTGTTTTTTTTGTTTTTTTTTTTAGCAGCCTAGAGTCTTTTGGACATTCTAATCTTTGATTATAATGGGGCAGTTGAGCAATACATGTGTCCATCTGCCTACTTTTAAGACCAAAGCAACAACATATATTGAAAGGGGGAAATCATTACCCTTCTGAAAGTGAGTGGCAATGTTGTGCTCTTCAGTTAAAGGGCCTCATCCCATGACACATCCTGTCCCTACATTCTGAGGATGGTACATCTTTTCCAGGCTGGCCATTCTGGATCCAGGCCCAATCTGACATCAATCAGTACAATTTCAGTGATTAGGCCTACAATGCAGATCAGTGTTTCCCAACCTTTCTTGAATAATGAATGTTTTTTAAAAAATAATACTGTGAACCTCCTTAGGAATTTAAAAAATTATTTTAAAAAATTTCTTATGACACAAGATAAAGGAGTTTTAAGTAAAAATATTTCATCTTAGTTCAGCATATTATTAAAGCTTTATTATAAAGCTCATGTGGCAAAGTCTTTATACTGATAATATTTAAGGACAAATTTTGACTTCTATTCACAGTAGATGAACTGTTTTATCATGGAAAGAAAATCACATGTTGTCAAATAAAATTGTCAAAAAATTAAAAGATGGATTAACAACCAATATCCTGAGAAAACCATAGTTCGAAGAGGTACACGCACCCCAGTGTTCACTGCAGCACTGTTTATAATAGTCAAGACATGGATGCAACCTAAATGTCCATCAACAGAGGAATGGATAAAGAAGACGTGGTACATGTATACAATGGAATATTACTCCGCCATAAAAAAAGAATGAAATGCCATTTGCAGCAACATGGATGGACCTAGATATTATCATACTAAGTAAAGTAAGTTAGACAGAGAAAGACAAATATCCTATGATATTACTTACATGTGGAATCTAAAAGAAACATACAAATGAATTTATTTACAAAACAGAAACAGACTCACAGACTTCGAAAACAAACTTATTATGGTTACCAAAGGGGATAGGTGCAGGGAGGGATAAATTAGCAGTTTGGAATTAACATATACACACTACTATATATAAAATAGATAATCACCAAGGACCTACTGTATAGCACAGGGAACTCTACTCAATATTTTGTAATAACCTATATGGGAAAGAATCTAAAAAACAATGGATATATGTATAATGGAATCACTTTGCTGTATACCTGAAACTAAAAGAACACTGTAAATCAACTGTACTCTAATATAAAATAAAAATTATATTTAAAAAATGGACTTGGCACTAAATGTATATTGAAATGTAGGCTGAAATTTAATCCACATTATAGCAGCCAAAACAAACAAACGTTAAAGAACTGATACTTGGAATTCTTCCATTTTGAGCTTATAAAAATCAACTCTTATTTTGATAATTTGGAGGTTTAGTTTTTTTTTGTTTGTTTGTTTTTTAAATAAATTCATTTATTTATTTATTTTTGGCTGAGTTGGGTCTTTGTTGCTGAGTGCGGGCTTTCTCTAGTTGTGGGGAGCAGGGTCTACTCTATGTTGCGGTGTGTGGGCTTCTCATTGCGGTGGCTTCTCTTGTTGCGGAGCACGGGCTCTAGGCGTGCGGGCTTCAGTAGTCGTGGTTCATGGGCTCTAGAGCGCAGGCTCAGTAGTTGTGGTGCCCAGACTTAGTTGCTCCACAGCATGTGGGATCTTCCCGGACCAGGGCTCAAACCCGTGTCCCCTGCATTGGCAGGCGGATTCTTAACCACTGCACCACCAGGGAAGCCCTGGAGGTTTAGTTTAATCAAGGTAGAAGAAATGGTTTCATGCTGCTCTTTGAGAGAAGTTCTCAGCAAACATATACTTCAGCTCTTTATCACCAATAAACAAAAAGCCAGTTGGACAGAATAACCCTGTATATTTTTTCTTTTTCATATTTTCAAGTATTTAAATCTTTCCTTTTGAGAATCTGAAGTACCTAAACAGAATAAGATCAATGATAATAAAATAAACATCCAGCTATCTATAACACTAGTTGTATAGTAAGTTGAAAATGAATTCTTTTTAGAGCAAACCTCTTCCTTATTTCATACCACATGGAGTCTCTCAATTGACAATTCATTTTAGAAATGAAATCATCTGAATTTGATTAGACCCCTTCTATGTTTCGTGATATTCAATACAGTATCTTTACCTTGCTATTTGTATTTGGTTAACCAACCTGAAATTATTTTCTCTAGAGTAGCTTTAAGAATAGGAAATAGCAAATGCCAATTATAAGCATGTATGAATACACATGACTTTAAACTAAGGCATGCCTGGCTAATGTTTTTATATTTAAAATGATTAAAAAAACCTTTTTATTTTGAGTTAATTATAGATTTCCAGAAGAACTGCGAAGAGAATACAAAGAATTCCCTTATACCCTTCACCCAGCTTCCTTTAATCATGTAGTTTTTTAAGTATTAGAAACATCTTGATATTTCATAAAAATTTTGATCAGATGAATGCAAATTACATATTTCATAAAGAGCATCTTGAAATAGTTTTGCAGAACTATCATTTTTCATGCTCCTCATTAATCTATGATATCTTGACATGTGTTTCACACATGTTCCATCTTTAACCAACAATCCATTATGAGTACAAATTAAACTATACTTAAAACTAAGAACAACACTTAAAAACAGTATAATGGTCCTTCTTAAACTCTTCCAAACAGTAGAAGAGGAGGGAATACTTCCAAACTCATTTTATTTTATTATTTAAAAAAAAATTTTATTGGAGTATAGTTGATTTACAATGTTGTGTTAGTTTCAGGTGTACAGCAAAGTAAATTATTATAAATATACATATATCCACTCTTATTTAGATTCTTTTCCCATATAGGCCATTACAGATTACTGAGTAGAGTTCCCTGTGCTATAGAGTAGGTCGTTATTACTTATCTATTTTATATATGGTACTATGTATATGTCAATCCCAATCTACCAATTTATTCCCCCCCACCCCACTCCCTGGTAACCATAAGTTTGTTTTCTGCATCTGTGACTCTACTTCTGTTTTGTAAATAAGTTTATTTGTACCCTATTTTTTTAGATTCCACATATAAGTGGTATCATATGATACTTGTCTTTCTCTGTCTGACTTGCTTCACTCATTATGACAACTCTACGTCCATCTATGTTGCTGCAAATGGCATTATTTTGCTCTTTTTTATGGCTGAGTAATATTCCATTGTATATATGTACCACATCTTCTTTACCCATTCCTCTGTTGATAGGCATTTAGGTTGCTTCCATGACCTGGCTATTGTAAACAGTGCTGCAATGAACACCAGGGAGGGGTGCATGTATCTTTTCGAATTATGGTTTTCTCTGGTTATATGCTCAGTAGTGGGATTGCTGGGTCATATGGTATTTCTAATTTTAGTTTTTTAAACAACCTCCATACTGTTCTCCAGAGTGGCTGTACCAATTTACATTCCCACCAACGGGGTAGGAGGGTTCTTTTCTCCACACCCTCTCCAGCATTTACTGTTTGTAGATTTTTTTTGATGATGGCCATTCTGACCGGTGTAAGGTGATACCTCATTGTAGTTTTGATTTGCATTTCTCTAATGATTAGTGATGCTGAGCCTCATTTCATGTGCTTTTAGGCCATCTGTATGTCTTTGGAGAAATGTCTATTTAGATCTTCCACCCATGTTTTGATTGGGTTATTTCCTTTTTTTGATACTGAGCTGCATGAGCTGTTTGTATGTTTTGGAGATTAATCCCTTGTCAGTTGCATCATTTGCAAATATTTTCTCCCATTCTGAGGGTTGTCTTTTTGTTTTGTTTCTGGTTTCCTTTGCTGTGCAAAAGCTTTTACGTTTAATTAGATCCCATTTGTTTATTTTTGTTTTTATTTTCATTACTCTAGGAGGTGGATCAAAAAAGATCTTGCTGTCATTTATGTCAAAGCGTGTTCTGCCTATGTTTTCCTCTAAGAGTTTTATAGTGTCCAGCCTTACATTTAGGTCTTTAATCCATTTTGAGTTTATTTTTGTGTATGATGTTAGGGAGTGTTCTAATTTCATTCTTTTATATGTAGCTGTCCAGTTTTCCCAGCACCACTTGTTGAAGACACTGTCTTTTCTCCATTGTATATTCTTGCCTCCTTTGTCATAGATTAGAAGACCATAGGTACGTGGGTCAAACTCTTTTTATGAGGCCAGCATTACCCTTAATTCAACCAGACAACAACACTATAAAAAAAGAAAATTACATGCCAATATCTTTGATGAACAAAGATGAGATGAAAATCCTTAACAAAATATTAGCAAATTGAAATCAACAATACAGTAAAAGAATAATACACCATGGTCAAGTGGAATCTATTCCAGGGATGCAAGGATGGTTCAACGCCCACAAATCAATCAATATGACACACTGCATTAACAAAATGAAGGATAAAAAGCATATGATCATCTCAATAAACGCAGAAAAAGCATTTGCCAAAAATCACAATCCATTCATGATAAAAACTCTCATCAAACTGGGAATAGAGGAAATATACCTCAACATAAGAGAGGCCATATATGACAAGCTCACAGCTAGCATGAGATTCAACAGTGAAAAGCTGAAAGCTTTTCCTCTAATATCAGGAACAAGACAAGGAGACCCACTCTTACCACATTTATTCAACATAGTATTTGAAGTCCTAGCCAGAGTATTTAGGAAGAAAAAGAAGTAAAGGAATCCAAATCAGAAAGGAAGAAATAGGGCTTCCCTGGTGGCACAGTGGTTGAGAGTCCACCTGCTGATGCAGGGGACATTGGTTCGTGCCCCGGTCTAGGAAGATCCCACATGCCGCAGAAGGCTGGGCCCGTGAGCCATGGCCGCTGAGCCTGTGCGTCCGGAGCCTGTGCTCCGCAACGGGAGAGGCCACAACAGTGAGAGGCCCGCGTACCAAAAAAAAAAAAAAAAAAAGGAAGAAATAAAACTATATTTACAAACGACACAGTATTACATATAGAAAACTCTAAAAACTCTACTAAAAAACTGTCAGGACTAATAAACAAATTCAGTAAACTTGCAGGATACAAAATCAATATACAAAAATCAGCTGCACTTCTATATGCTTATAATGAGCCATCAGAATGAGAAATTAAGAAAACAATAGCATTTACACTTGCATTAAAAAGAATAAAATACCTAGGAATAAAAGGTGCTCAACATCACTCATCATCAGAGGAATATAAATCAAAACCACAATGAGCTATCACTTCACACCTGTTAGAATGGCTATTATCAGGAAGACAACAAGTAATAAGCACTGGCCAGGATGTGGAGAAAGGGGAACCCTTGTGCAAGGTAAAGTAAATTGGTGCAGCCCCTATGGAAAACAATATGGAGGTTCCTCAAAAGATTAAAAATAGAACTACCATATGATCCAGCAATTCCACTTCTGGGTATGTATCTGAAAGAAATGAAAACACTAACTTGAAAAGGTATCTGCAACTCCCATGTTCACTGAAGCTTTATAATAGCTAAGACATGGAAACAACCCAAGTTGCTTTTTAAATGGGAAAAACATTTAAATAATTGGTTTATTAATTTCCAAAAAGCAATTACTGATACAGAAACTATTTTTGCCTTCAATTATATGAATTGATTCTAACATCAATTTATAAGCTAATTCTAACATTTCACATGGAAATGGAAATGTGAAAGAGCCAAGAGAATCTTGGCGGGGGAGCGGGGGCAACAAAGACAAAGTAGTAGCAATATTTTTTCCTTAAACTGAGCAGTGGATAACAAGTGTTCATTATACTGCTATGCTTTACATCTTACATATGTTTTATAAATATTGTGCTGTAGATGTTTAATTTTTTTTTTTTTTTTGCAGTACGCGGGCCTCTCACTGTTGTGGCCTCTCCCATTGCGGAGCACAGGCTCTGGACGCGCAGGCTCAGCAGCCATGGCTCACGGGCCCAGCGGCTCCGCGGCATGTGGGATCTTCCCGGACCGGGGCATGAACCCGTGTCCCCTGCATCGGCAGATGGACTCTCAACCACTGCGCCACCAGGGAAGCCTGATGTTTAATATTTTTAAAAAGAACAAAGAAAGAAGACCTTGCCTACCAAAAATCACAATTTATTATCAAGCTATAGTAATTAAAAGTGTGTTAATGTCACAGAAGCAAAGATCAATGGAACTAGAGTCCTCAAACCAACCTATACATATATGAGAATCTATTAACTGATAATTTGACATGCCACTTATTAGAAAAATTATTATTCAAATGGATAGCCAACTGAACAAGAGTCCTCCCTTACACTATTCACAAAAATAAATTCCAGATGAATTAAAGATTTAAATTTTATATAAAATTATAAGAAAATGTAAGATACTATGTTTATATCTTAAGGCAGGAAAGACATCCATTTAAAAGTTAGTTAAAAAAAAAGTTAGTAAAAAAAAAAAGTAAAGTCAAAAGCCATGAAAGCAAAGATAGGTAAATCTGACATCAAAATTAAAAACCATTACTAACAAAGGGAGAGGACTACAACAGATTGGAGGAAAATGTACCATTTTCATAAATAAAGAATGAGTATCTAGAAGCCAAAGAACTACTATAAATAAATAAAAAGTATTCACTATCTGCATATAACAGGAAAAAACAAAAATAAGAGTGCTTAAACAAAACAGAAGTTAAATTTCTCTTATGCAAAAGAAGTTGAGGGCTGGTGCAGCAGCTTGACCAAGTGCTCAGAGACCCAGACTTTCTGGCTCACTGAGCTACCACCATGGTCCTCATAGTCTAGGATGGCTGGTAGAGCTCCAGTCATTACATCTGTGTTCCAATATATAGAATGTGTGAAGGGATGAGGGAGTGCCTCCTCTCTTGAAGGAGCCTTCAGAAAGTCATATCAAACCCTTCTGCTTATGTATTGTTAGCTAAAACTTACCTAGTTATACTTAGCTCCAAGGAAGCCAAAGAATATAGTCTTCTGGATGGGCAGCAATGGACCTGGCTAAAAACTGGGGTTCCTATTACTAAAGATGAAGGAAGAATGGATCACAGGAGGTAACCAGCAGTCTTTGCTATGCAATCCAAATAGAAAAGAAAAAAAGAAATACAAATGGTCAAAAACTAGAAAAGATGCTCAACCACATGGAAATAAAAATTAAAACAAGGAGAGAGGAGTTTAAAAAACTTTTGAGAGAGGCAAAAATTTGCAAGTTGGTGAAGGCATGAGGATTTTTGTCCTCTGTTAATTTTTTACTTTTAACAAAGAGAATGTATTCTATATTCCTAGTGTAACTAAAAGTAATAAAAATATTTTATTTATTAAAAAACATAAACACATTACTGCTTTTAATTATATTACATATTATATAGTTAAATAATATTAGTATAGATACCTTGGGGACCAATTTGGCATTATCTATTAAAATTTTGATTATATGACTATATGACCCAGTAATTCCATCTTTCAGTTGTTTATACAATATAAACATTCACACATTTGCATAAGTACAAGGATGTTCATTGCAGTAATGTTTAAAAGAGGAAAAACTGGAAACACCCCAAGTGTTCATCATCAGGGGAATAGACCTACTTAATTTTTTTCATAGCACTATTACCACTATCTGAAATTACATTATTTATTTATCTACTTATTTGTCATCTAGGAAATTAGCTCATCTAGGAAAAGAGTAGAGGCAAGGAGAACATATTTACATAATACTTGTTTGGTTAAAAATTCATTAGAAATAATGCATTGTCTTTTAAAATAATGAATCAAAACAGACACCATTCCAGCCTTTAATAACATGATCCCGCCAGAAGGCCCTCATGAAGGCCTGCAGGTTTACAGACAAGCTGAGAAACAATGACCCAGATGAAACCTCTTAACCTGCTATCCAGAGAGACCGTCATTGGACATGATCTGTTGCCCTTTTCTTTAGAGTCTGAGGCATTTCACAGTAGAATCAACACACTCTCTTCATTATGTGGAACCCTTAACTGCCTTTAATACATGGATTCCAATACTGCTGCCAACACTGAGTGAACTTCCACTCACTGAGCAGGGCCTGCCATGGGAAAGAGGTACCAACTAGAATGCCAGGAGAATGCCAAGATTGCTAAGACGTACCATGCTGACAGAAGACAAAATGCTGACACCTGAGCCACAGTGCTCGGGGCTTGGCGCTGGTAGGAGTGCTGTGTTCATCAGTACTCATAGCAGGAGCATTCCAGGGCTCCATTCTCAAGGCTGTGAAACAGGGACTATGCCTGTGATCACGAAATGGAAGGGCTCAGTGTGCCTTTGCTATGATTTCTAAGTCCTTAATGACATACCCATTCACAGACACTAATCTCTGCTTTTTATTTCTAACCTCACAGACAAGCAGTTTTCAAACTGCTTAAAACAAAACAAAACAAAACAAAACTGGGGGGACTCAGTTCAAAAGAAAGCTTAAAGATGAATAAACATATGGGGGCATGGGAGAGAAATAGCCTCAATGCTCAGTCTTGGGGGGATGGGAGGAACACCCAGATTATTGAGAGATCTAGGAAGAAGAGTTTGAAAGGGAAGGGAGTGCTGGGGAAAATGAACTTTAACAAAGACCTGAGAGAAGGAGCTTTGTAGATATTAGGGGAAAGCAAAGGTCCTGAGGCAGGGATGTAGCTGCTTTGTTGAAGGAAGAACAAGAACCATTTGTGACTGGGACAAAGTAAGCACAGGGGAGAGTAGTAGGAGATGAGGTCAGGGAAGTAAAAGGGGGGTTAGATTATGTAGGGCCTTGTAGGTAAATGTAAAGCCTCTGATCAGAGAACTTACTTTTAACAGGGTCCCTCTAGCTGCTAGGAGAGCAAGGACTGAAGCAGGGAAAAAGAGGCTATGACAGTAATCCAGGTGAGATACAATGGTGATTTGGACAAGGTAGAAGCAGTAGAGATATTGGGATGTGACCAATTCTAGATACATTCTGAATGTAGAGCCAAGAGGGTTTGCTGATAGACTGAATGTGGGGTGAAAGAGAAAGAAGAGAGTCAAAGATGTTGCCAAGGTTTTTGGCCTGGGTTCCTGGAAGAATGGAGCTGCTATTTACCGAGATGGGACAGGCTGTGGGAAGAGTGGGTTTTAGAGGGGAAGAGGAGGAGTTCCGTTTTGAGATGTCTGTTAGATATCCAAATGGAGAGGTCAAGTAGGCACTTTGATAACAGAGTATGAGATTCAGAGAAGAGGTCTAACTTGGAGAAAAAATTGGTAGTCCTTGGTGGTAGGATTGGTGTATATTTAAGGTCATGAGACTGGGTGAAATGACAAGAAAATAGGGTTGATAAGGAAGAACAGAGGTTTGAGAAATAAACAGCTCTCCAATTTTCAGAGGTCAGTTAGATGATGAAAACAAAAAGACTGAGAAGGAATCACCAGTAAGGTAGGAGGAAATCCAGAGAATGTAGTACTCTGGAAGCTAAGTGAAAAAAGCATTTCAAAGAAAGGAATAATCAACTGTGCAAAATGCTGTTGAAAGGTCAAGTAAGAAAAAGACTGAAAACTTACTCACTGGAGTTAGCAATGTGGAGGGTAAAGGCCTGACTCAAGAGAGAGGACTCAAGAGAGACCGGTGGTAAGGAACTGGACTGAGTCAGTTAGACAACAGAGAGGAACAGATTTGGAGGAGGATGCAGGGTCAAGAGAGAGTTTAGGCTTGTATCATAAGGCACTGTATCTCTAGTATCTAGCAAAGTGCCAAGCACATAGTGGTAACTCAATAAATATTTGTTGATTGAGGTGAATGAGATCACTAACCACTGAATCAGAAAATAGTCTTAGTTCTAGAAGTTTAAAGGTTGATACATTGAAATGCGAGAATTCTTGGTTCAATAAAAAGAACTGCCTTTATTCTCCTTCAAAGCCTGAAAACTCTTTAGTTTTGAAAACTATGACTCACACACCTAGAACAGCTATCCCTAAATTTGAGAAGAGGGACTTCCCTGGTGGCGTGGTGGTTAAGAATCCAAGCAATGGTCCGGGAAGATCCCACGTGCCGCAGAGCCACTAAGCCCGTGTGCCACAACTATAGAGCCTGCGATCTAGAGCCCGAGAGCCACAACTACTGAGCCCATGTGCCACAACTACTGAAGCCTGCATGCCTAGAGCCCGTGCTCCACAATAAGAGAAGCCACCACAATGAGAAGCCCACGCACCACAACGAAGAGTAGCCCCCTCTCGCCGCAACTAGAGAAAGCCCGCATGCAGCAACGAAGACCCAACACAGCCAAAAAATAATAATAATAATAAATAAATAAATTTATTTAAAAAATAAATAAATTTGAGAGGAATAGCAACAGAATTTGACAAATGCATGCTCTACAAGAAAATATACCTTTAATTCTGGATGGGTACAACGTATCCAAATACCTTTTGTACCTGGGACTCTGTGACTGGCTGGATCCCAGCCCTCTAGTTATGTCACGACTCACTATGCACTAGAATGGAAGACCCTTGGTGGTTGCTGAAGGATCATACCACTCTTGGTGGTATCTGACAAGGGTCTAGTAATCAATATATAAAGAACTCTTAACTACTCAACAACAAAAAAGACAAGCAGCCCAATTAAAAAACAGGCAAAGAACTTGAATAGACATCTCTCCAAAGAAAATATACAAATGGCCAACAAACACATTAAAAGATGCACAACATCATTAGTCACTAGAGAAATGCAAATCAAAATCACAGTGAGATATCACTTCCCATCCACGAGGATGGCCATAACCAAAACCAAACCAAAACCAGAAAATAACAAGTGTTGACGAGGACATGGAGAAACTATAACTTTCAAACACTGATAGTGGAAATGTAAAATGGTGCAGTTGCTGTGGAAAAGTTTGGTAGTTCCTCAAAAAGTTAAACATAGAATCACCATATGATCCAGCAATTCCACTCCTAGGTATATATACAAAAGAATTGAAGCAGGTATTCAAGTAAAAACTTGCACACGAAAGCTCTTGGCAACACTATCTACAGTAGCCAGAAGGTGTAAACAACTGAAATGTCCATCAACTGATAAACGGATAAACAAAAGGTGGTATATCCTTTCAGTGGAATTATTATTCAAAGACAGGAATGAATATTATTCAAAGAAAGGAACACATGCCACAACATGAATGAACCTTGTAAACATCATGCTAAATGAAAGAAGCCAGATACAGGAAGTCTCATTTTGTGTGATTCCATTTATATGAAATGTCCAAAATAAACAACTCCATAGAGAAAGCAAGCAAACTGGTGGTTTCCAGGAAATAGGGGGAGAAAGGGATGGGGAATAACTGCTTAATGGGTACACGGCTTCCTTCTGGGGTGATAAAAAATGTTCTGGAATTAGATAATGGTTATGGTTGCACAACACTGTGAATGTATTGAGATTCACTGATTGTACACTTTAAAATGATTAAAATGGTTAATTTTATGTTATGTGAATTTTAACTCAATAAAAGCAAGTCACACAGCTCACACTTGACAGATCAAGGTCATGCACCCACGAACTGACTCTAAATCCTATTACCATGCAACCACTGTTGTCTCCTTTACAAACCAAAGGAGCTCTGGACAACTTTGGCAGTGAACTTTTCCCTCCATCTATCACCATCAGGCATAGTACCTAACTATATTTGCGATAAAAGAATTCCTACAATTGCCTAAGCACATAAAAGTTTCTAAACAAAATATTTTCTTATTATAAACTCCCAGTATAAACCTTAAACCAAAGTCTGCTATTCATGTCACAAAGTCATCCTTCATTTAGAAGTTAACCATCATGCACCTGATGAACCAATGATAGCTATGAAGGACAATCCCTTACAAGATGATACTTCTGTTTGCAAAAAGAGTACAGCAATGGGGCTTATGCCTTCAACTAATAAATACCATTCTTCACTAATAATCCTTGGCATTTTCCAACCCCTGTGGTTTCTGTTCTGCTGGTAGATCACAACTCTTAGAAACATGAAGTGTAAAACTGACCTTTAAACTCTCTTGTGCCAGATTAAGGTTGCCAGCGAGGCAGAAATGGATAAATGACAGATTGGTAGTGAACATCTGCATTACAACCCACTCCAGAGAGTCATTCTAATCCAAAGTCTTCAAGGTAACAGCATTCATACAACCTTTTGGAAACCAAAGTTTGTCTGGTGTTCTCTTCTTCTGCTTCTCTCTGAGCTCAATGAGGGCCTAATTCTCCAACTTATATCCATACCCTTTAATCACCATCAATGATAAAGATTTCAAAGTATGAGAAATGTTACATACACGCAACTGGAAAACCAAACTGCAATATCAAGTTAATTAGAAAAAAACACAGCTGCAAAAACTATCCCTAGGGGGCTTCCCTGGTGGTGCAGTGGTTGAGAGTCCACCTGCCGATGCAGGGGACATGGGTTCGTGCCCCGGTCTGGGAAGATCCTACATGCCACGGAGCGGCTGGGCCCGTGAGTCATGGCCGCTGAGCTTGCGCATCCGGAGCCTGTGCTCCGCAACGGGAGATGCCACAACAGTGAGAGGCCCGCGTACCGCAAGAAAAAAAAAAAAAAA